>NW_003852489.1:796378-812519 GCF_000181295.1 Otolemur garnettii
AAAAAAAAAAAAAATTCATTTAATCCTTACGCCATTTCTTTGGCATAGGGGCTGTGATAATTCCCATGTAAGAGATGTCACAATTAACATAGAGATAAATACAGAATTTGCTTGTAAGTGGCAGAACCAAAATTTGACTTATTCAGTGCCATGACCCAAGCCAGTTGCAATAGGGCTGATCTCTATTCCAACTCGGGGATAGTTCCGTGAACAAGGTCTGGCCACTTCAAGTATCATGTGTATCAGACATAGGATCCACACCAGGCCAATCTCGGCCAACTAATGCAACCCTAAGGTTTTATACTGGAACAACTAGAAACAGTTTCTTCTAAGCCTCAACCTGAGCCAGGGACGTCCTATGGGTCCAGGAATCACCATTTGCAGATAACCTGAGAAGAATGCCAGTGCATATAAGATCAAAGCTGAGAAGATCTTGGTAACAGCACTCAAATACAGCCGGCTGAGGTGGCTCACGCCTGTAATCTCAGCACTCCGAGAGGCCAAGGTGGATGGATTGTTTGAGCTCAGGAGTTCAATATCAACCAGCCTGAGCAAGACTTTGTCCCTAAAAATAGAAAACATTAGCTGGGTGTTATGGCAGGCACCTGTAGTCCCAGCTAGTTGGGAGGCTGAGGCCAGAGGATGGCCTCAGTGTAGGCATTTGAGGTTGCTGGGAGTTATGATGACACCACAAAACTCTACCAGAGGTGATAGAGTGACACTCTGGCTCAAATAAAAAGAACAATGCTCAAACACTTGAAATTATTATACCCCTGGACTTTCCATCATATGAGCCAATCAATTCTCTTTTTAAGATGACTAACTTAAGCTAGTTTGATCTGGGTTTTCTATTTGCAATGCAGTCTTATGAAATCCAGTGTTAATCTAAGAATAACACTTTACATTTATCTAGCACTCTACAATTGACAAATCTTTTCACATACATTATTTCCATGTCACATTTATTTATTCATCCATTCAGTCAACAAATAAACATCTGCTGCCCAAACGATTCCAGTCACTGACATAAGTCAAAAGGATCCTTTCCTCCTCCTTCTCCTAGATATTATAACTCCCCATAATTTCTCATCTGTCATTCTTGCAATATTGACCTAAATTACTGTATTGTTCATCTACAACTTAGTGAAATATTAGCTCCTCTGAATTAGAGATTTATTTATCCGGGAATCCCTTATGTCCACCGGAGTCCCTGACACATACTCATCCATTCCTTGAAGAATACTTCTAAATACCTCCCATGCCTTAGTTACCAGGCTGGGTACTATGTAACCAGTCAGCATCCTCGGTTATATGCAACAGAAAGCAAATTTGGCTACCTTACATGTAAAAGAAATTTATAGAGGGCTAAAAAGTAGCCCAGAGGATCACCAGCCAATTTGGAGAAGCACCTTGTGAAATAGATGGACAGGAATTAAGGGAATTTGGGCAGCCAAAGCACAACCAAGGTCACACCTCAGAGGAGTTGAACCACTGGACACCAGATGCTACTGCTGAGGCCACCAGACTGAATCTTAAGCCCCCCATGGTAAGCTCTCTCTCAATTCCAGGACGCAGGCAGGAGCATCCCATTGGCTGACCTCAGGGCACATGACATTCCCTGTCAGGGAAGAAAAAGGAACTATCTGACTTTCTAGCTTTCTTTTGGGGAGGCAAAGCCCTGCCTCTCCTGAAACTCACACCACAGTAGGTTCCCCAAACATTTCTTGGTGGCCATGAAGTGACAACTGGCTCAGCCAAAACCAAACCCCCAAATAAAAACAAAACACATGTTCCACATGGCCCTTGCCCACATGAAGCTTGCAGGCTAGTCAGAAAAGAATCCTTACAGAACTGTCAACTAAATAATCAGGGAAGAAACACACAGTCACAGTCGTGATGAATACAGTGAAGGAGAGGAATGACATACTCTGAACAATATAACGTGCGTTTCGGATATCCACGGGTGTATAGCAAATAATCTCCCAACCCGGTAGTTGAATACAAGCATTTGTTTTTGTTTCCCGTGATTCTGTAGAACGACTGGGCTCACCCAGGTGGTTCTGACTTTGGCTCTGGCGTATGGCTACAGTCAAATGGCAGCTGGAAGTGGAGACACATAAAAGCTCCACGCGACTGTCTGTTGATGCTACTGGCTGCTGGCTGGACCTCAAGCTGGGGCTTTTGACCACGGCACCTACCTATGTCCCCTTCAAGTGGCTTGGGCTTCTCACAGCACGGCAGCCAGATTCTAAGAGGGGCCACTGAAATGATTCAGAGGGCAGAGCATAAAAAAAAAAAATGGGGAACTACCAAAGTGCACAAGGAGTGGTTCAGTGGGGACCATTTTTGGAAACTAGCTCCCACAAAAATTATACATGGCATGTAATAAAGGAACTCGGCCTCGCTTAAGGGATCAGGAAAAGTTTCTAAGGTTGTGCCATTGATCTGAGATCTGACAAATAAATACAGTTTAATAAGGTAAAACCAAGAAGAAGGACATTTCTAGCAGAAGGAACATGTGTACTTCTCCATGGATGTAAGAAGCATGGCACATTCACGTACATAAAGAAAGAAGGTCTAGCTGATGTACAGACACTAAGGCAAGATGTGATTCAAAAAAAGAGAAGAGAGGTGGGGTAGGGACCAGTTCTATAGGTTATGTTAAGTATTCTGAGGCTCGGCACCTGTAGCACAGTGGTTATAGTGCCAGCCACATACATCAAGGGTGGTGGGTCTGAACCAGGCCCGGGCCAGCTAAACAGCAAGGACAACTGCAACAAAAAGTAGCCAGGCGTTGTGGCAGGTGCCTGTTGTCCCAGCTACTTGGGAGGCTGAGGCAAGAGAATCACTTAAGCCCAAGAGTTTAAGGTTGCTGTGAGCTGGGATTCCACAGCACTCTACCGAGGGTGACATAATAAGACTGTCTCAAAAAAAAATAAAAAAGGTACTTTGCTTTTTATCTGAAGAGCAATGGGAATATTTTTAAGTGGTCCTCAGAAAATATTTGTTGAGTGAACAAATGAGTGAATGACTTCAATCGTTCCATTAGTGGGATGACTACACTCATTCCAACTGAGTGCTGACTACAGGTCAGTAATAATAACTACAGATAAAATGAACTTGGAGGCAGAGGATGATACAAAGGCACTAGGCCTAACAGGTTCTGCAGAAAGAGCATTCCCAGCAGGGGAGCCAAGCAAATGCCAAAGCCCAATGGTGGATGTGAGCGCTGGGTGCTCTAGGAGAAGGAAAAGGTCACCGTGGCTGGAGCACTACTATCCTTGCGGGGAAGAATTCAAAGCTGGCTTTCTATAAATGGCAAGGGGGCTGGCAATGCTTTCCTATCAGGACAGCACATCATCAAGGCTGTGGCTTCGGTGACTCCAGAATGTCTCTTCCTGCTAGAATGTTTGGAATGCTCTTTCTCTCTGGCCTGGCCCTGCCTGTCCTCAGCTATGACACTCATCTTTCATCATGTACTTCCAAAGCTCAACAACCCCCAAGGAAGCAATTTGGCCGAATGTTCAAAGAGCCTTAAAGATGTTCATGCCCTTTGATTCAGTGATTCCCCATCTAGAGATCTAGCCAAAGGAAATAATCATAAATACGGAAGAAGATTGTCCCAGCATGATTTATAATAATGAAGACATGCTAGTAAATCAAATATTCAACCACAGGGGAAAGAGCAAGTAAATTTAATGTGCATCTCCTAGATGTGGGAATTAAAATCTATGTGGCTGAAGGACCGAAATAACATCAGAAAATTCTTGTGTTATCATGGTAAGGTTAAAAAGCAGGATATAAAATTGTATATATGGGATTTCTGCAACTATTTAAAATAATTATATACAGGAAAAAGAGTGACAATCATCATTTCTTCGAGGAGAGATTACAGATGATTTATTTTTCTTCTTTTCCGCAATCATTCTCCTTCCTGTAATGAGCACTATTACTTTTAGGATGGAAAATAACTTTTATTCTTTTTAAGGAAAAGTAAAAACAAACAGCACTGTCCTTAGAATCACATACAAATGGCTTGGCGCCTGTAGCACAGTGGTTACAGCGCCAGCCACATACACCCAGAGTGGCAGGTTCGAACCCAGCCCGGGCCAACTAAACAACTGCAGCAAAAAAAAAAGCTGGGCACTGTGGCAGGTGTCTGTAGTCCCAGCTGCCTGGGGGGCTGAGGCAAGAGAATTGCTTAAGCTCAAGAGTTTGAGGTTGCTGTGAGCTGTGACACCACAGCACTCTACCAAGGGTAACATAGTGAGACTGTCTCAAAAAAAAAAAAGATCACATATAAGCACCCTAGCAGGTATTCAAAGAAGTCTGGCCACAAATTACATTTTTTTCTACATTTTAATGACTTTTGGTTTGTTTTCCACAATTTTTTTTACCAGAATTTAATGTCCCAGCTAACCTAAGTTTCATCTGCTCCCCCAGATAACCTTCGTTTTAGATGGTAGACATTTGGACATGCTATCCTCTTCCTACCCCAGGCTTACAGAAGAGGAGGAGGTAGGGAAAAGAACCGTGGAACCCCATCAACACCCGCCTTGCATCACCCATTTCCCAAAAAGCCTTTGGCTCTCAGTGACCTCCCTTTTCTAACCACCCATGGCTGTATTATCACGTCTGTCTCCTTAATTACATGTGAGGATGAACATGCCTGACCTTACAATGTCCCTGAGAGCCAAGCTCTGTGTATTACCCACCCTCCCCCATGACTAATCAGCTGCTGGTAGAGTCTTCTTGCCTTCTGGTACCATCCTGCTGTGACCCCTAGCACAGTGCCATGGTGTTAATCTCATAAGAGGAAATCAGTGGTCCATAAATGAATAAAAGAGTGACCACATTTGAACAGGTCTTTGAGACAAATCAGTAGCTTTGGGAGAGTTCTCTGTACATCTAGCAGGCCCAGATCTTAATGGGGATGGTTTTGCTCCAAAAGAACACCCCTTCCTTCCCTCCACTCTACCCCATGGTCCACACCCACTCACCAACAACTCTGACATTCTCCAGCTCCTAGAGCAGGCGTCCTCAAACTACGGCCCGCGGGCCACATGCAGCCCGCCTAGGACATTTATCTGGCCCGCTGGGTGTTTTTGTCAACGCTGCCTGTCCTGCTTAGCAGCCAACTCGTCCTGGGGCCTGCAGTCCGGTCCTCCAACGGTCTGAGGGACAGTGAACTGGCCCCCTGTTTAAAAAGTTTGAGGACCCCTGTCCTAGAGTCAAACCTAGGGCTGGTAATGTCGGAGGGAAGCTGACACATGAATTCCACACACACCAACCTACGCAAGGAAAGGCCTTTTGTTGTATTTCCCATAGGCCTCCATAAACTATAAGCTACCACCTTTCTTTTCCCTGAGGGAGCCTAAGGTCTGAGGGGAGAACCCATAGCACATCCCACAGAAGTGCTTTTTGCAGAAACAGACTTCCCCTGGTTTTATGTACAAAACATAGTAGGCCACGTGGGTCTGTTTTAATAAACTACTCATCTCTACCAAAACAGAGGTGCCTACCCCCGGCCCCCATGTTCTCACACCCTCTAAAGGCCTCTCTTGCACTGTTGGGCATTACTGCTCTGCCTCCATCTGTGAGCTCCTTAAGGCCCAAGCTGTGTCTTACTTACCTTGGTTTACTCAGGACCAAGAGCAAGGCACACAGTGGTTCTGAGTTGTGTGCTTGTGGAGGAAGCAAACAAATGATAAAGGCCTCTGAAAGCTCAGAAGGATTTCCAGAATAAAATTACTTGCATAAGCCCTTTATTAGTGTACTAGGGTTAATGCAACAAATTACCACAACTCAATGGCTTACAACAAGAGAAATTTATCCTCTGGTCTTTCCAGAGGCCTGATTTTAGATCAAGGAGTTGGCAGGACCTTCCAAAACTTCTAGAAGAGAATTCTTCTTGTCTCCTTCAGCTTCTGGTAACTCCAAGCATCCTTGGCTTGTGGCTGCATCACTGCAAATTCTGCTTTCAATTCACATGGCCTTTTTCTCTTCTCCTTGGGTCTCTCCTCTGCATTTCTTATGAGAACACTGGCCATTGGATTCAGGATCCACTCAAATATTCCAGAAGGATCTCATGATGCAAAAACCCTATTTCCAAATGAGGACACATTCACAGGTTCCAGGGAGCAGGAATATATCAGGAGAGAGTGAGCAGAGGAGGTTTACCATTCAACCCAGTAAGTGCCCTGTTTTATGGTAGATACATATCATTTATCCCAGCACCTAGCATATAGGCTGTTTTTAAAATGGGATGGATGGATGGATGGATGGATGGATGGATTTTCTGCCATCCCCTCCAACCCCTTACACATTTAGTTAGTGCCTATTTACAAAACATGGCCAGTAATTGTTTTTCCCAAGCTCTATACCATTTCTTGGGAAGTTTTCTCCCACCTCCACCTGAGATGATGCTCCTAGGATCACAGGCACTCTATCCATCATATTCCTGCTAACACTGAAGTAACCATTTGAAGAATGGCTTGATTCTCTTTTTTTACACAAATATCTTGGTGTACTGGCTACACCAAGAGGTTTAATCAATGTTTGTTGAATTAAGACAAATCAGTATAACTCAATTCCAGAAACATTGATTATGCATCTAAGTTTTGCCTACATGGTTCTCCTGAATAAAATTTCCCCCTCTGCTGGGCAAACAACCTTAGATCAGCAACCCTGAGCTGTCATTTAGTAAATGTTAAGTTTCTCCTCAAAGCAGCCCTATAACATACACAGCACAACGTCCACATCTACCTTCCTAACTTTGGCTAGGCCCGCACATTAACAGGTGAACAAACAAATGCATAATCAAAATCAAACATCATTTGAATTGTTGACTCAGAACAAGTGATTTTTAGAGAGAGTGGAGAAGGACAGAGGAGTCCTGTAGCACCTTTTTTTTTTTTTTTAAACAAATGGCACTGTTTGGAAGCAGTCTTTCCAAGGAGGAACACTTGGCTAGAACACAAGCACCCAGGTACCTACAGAGCTTGTGCATCAATGTGTCAACGTGTGAGCATTTTCAGCTCAGCCTCTCACACACCCCGTGAATGCAGCTATTTTGGAAGTTTGAATCCCAGTGTCTGTGGAGGACAGAACAAACTCAAGTTAGCCCTAGTTATTCCTTGGGCTCTGTTCTTTGGGAAGGAGTCAGCCAGGCAGACAGCTGCCACTTCAAATTCCACTCCCTGGGAACAATGCACTTTATTTTTGGAAAGAGAGAAAAGCAAAAGAGAAGAGAGCAATGCTGACAAATACACATATACATTTGCTTTTCCATTTATGCAAAGCCCCTTCCTCTTCATCACTGACCCCACCTTCCAGTTGTTTAGAGCACCCGTAGAATATAGACTTGTAAACGGTCACTGGCCTACATCCTTGCAGAGAGTAACACAGGTCAGTTTCCAGGATGGCACATCCTGTTGCTGTACAGAGCTACACAAATAAAAGGATTATTTCCATAACAGGCTGTTGGCCCACATGGTTGTAATTAATGCTCCTACACAACAAATACTCTCCCTGGATCCTTTCGATGTAAGAGTCACTCTCTATAGCAATAGTATCTGAACTGTGGGCTCTTCCTTATACAAGAAAAAAAGGAGGCTCAGCGCCTGTGGCTCAAGTGGCTAAAGCACCAGCCACATACACCTAAGGTGGCGGGTTCAAATCCAGCCCAGGCCCGCCAAACAACAATGATGGCTGCAACCAAAAAAAATAGCCAGGCGTTGTGGCGGGCACCTGTGGTCCCAGCTACTTGGGAGGCAGAGGCAGGAGACTCACTTGAGCCCCAGAGTTGGAGGTTGCTGTGAGCTGTGATGCCACAGCACTCTACCCAGGGGGACAGCTTGAGGCACTGTCTCAAAAAAAAAAAAAAAAAGGAAAAAGAAAGGAAAACTGGCCTCTCCATTATTTTAGCATCATTTTCTAAATCTCTATGTCAACCATTTCCCTATCATTTCAAACACTGTTTTAATCATGTTTTCTAAAACTTACCCCCACATGAAAGACCACCAGTAGAAAAATAAAAGAAGGAAAAACAGAAGAGCAAAGAAGAAAGAAGGAAACAGAAAGAGGGAGGGAGAGAGGAGGGAGGGAGGGAGGGAGGGAGGGAGGGAGGGAGGAAGGAAGGAAGGAAGGAAGGGAGGGCAACAAAAATTTACAAACAGCTCCTCAGGGACAAAGATTGCGTCCTGCTTACCACGATATCCCTATAACCTAACAACACTAGTAACTTGGACACATAGTAAGAATTAATTAAATATTTAATGAGTAACTGGAATGAATGCAAAAATTATCTGGTAGTTAACATGAAGCAATAGGCTTAGTTCAAAGATGTCTATATAAGGGTCATTTTGTGTCACTCAAAATCTATTTTGTTACTAATTCACTGTTATAAGAAAGATTGAAAATCGATACTTACTGGATACCTACTTGTTATCTCATGAAAAGCTACATGATGATCTGAATTATCTGATAAATGATACATATATGCTAAGAGAGATTAATTAACTTGCCCGTGGTTGCATGGCTCATAAGTAGAGGAATAGGTGTTTAACACTGGCCCAACTGATGACAGAACCAAGCAAATTTGACTGTTAACTGCTGCTTCTCAGGAGATTAACAGGGTGTGCCAGCTTTAATATAGCATCAGCTCCTGTGAGGGGGCTGTGATTTACCAGGTCTCAACTGGGATCGAACTCCATTATGACAAAACTCTTCAGATATTGGAGGCATCATTCACAGCGAGATCTTATTTGCAATGCATAATACTAAGAAGCAGTTAAACAAAAAAAAAGATATTAGCACTGTTTGATTTACTCCCCAAGGGATATTTAAAGAGTTGCTTGAGAAGTTGGAATCACATATTGGTCTCCTGTTTATTGCCTGTCTTCTCCTGCTGATTGTCAGCAATCGGAAGGAAGGGGTCACGCTTGTTTTGTTCACCGTAAGCCTGGTGCCAACAGGTATGTCATGTGTCCAACATGAAAGACAGAGAAAGGAAGAGATCCCCATTGCCTTGACTTCTGCATCTGTGGACTGGGGCTTCTGGCCCGTCAGGATGGTAAGCATGAAATTGTGGGGCTTCGGAGAATCCAAAGCATGGTCTTAGGAAACAGCTAGAGAAAGTGAATTCAGACTATGAGAAATTATTCTCTCTTATTCCACTGTATTTCACATACCTTCTACATGAAAGGCTCTAAGTGCAATGGGAAGTAACGTTTACTCAAAATTCAAGCACTTTTCAGGGCAATGTAGCCTTTTCTAAGTTCAAAAAACTGCATATAATGGCTCCAGGCAACAGTAGGCTATGAAAGAAGCTCAGTCTACCCTGCAGGACTGAGTGAGTCTTCAGAGGTCCGGGGGGGGCCTGGACCAAAGCCAATGGGCTTTCAGAAGTGGAAATAAAAGCTGAGAGAACCCAAAGCTTCCTATGGGTCATCCCCTATAGAGATTGAAAGAAGCTTTTATAAAAAGCCTTCTCACGTGTTACCAAAAACAAATGAATAAATAAAAGGATTCAAAGTCATCCAGCTCATGAGTAGAAGGGCCAAGACTTGAACTCAGGCCTTTTAACACCCTGTAATGCAAAATGATTTTTACCACCTTAGAGGAAGGTGTATGATAGAGGGTCAACACTACTCAAAGACGGGAGAAAACAGCACACAATCACCATCCTCAGGAACGAGATGGTCAGGGGGATTCTGAAGTAAGTAAAGGACAAAGGACACTTTTCTAGATCCTGAGGAAACCTGGGTATCAGGCCACAGAGGCCAGAGAGGGGAATGTTTTGAGTTCTGCATGAGCCAGATAGAAGTAGCCCTCGTGAAGGGCAAGAGAAATGAATTCTTGAAGTAGAAACAGAACAGACACAGAGTCAAAAGCAAATGTTTGAATCCTGGGCCAGCTACTTGCCAGTTGTAGGGCGTGTGGCAAGTTAATTAACCTCTCTGGGTCTCAGTTTTGCCAACTGTAAAATGTTACAGTATCCACTTCATAGAGCTAGGATTACCATCAAGTGAACTAATGTATACAAAACCACAAGTGTAGTTCTTGCTGCCGTGTGGACTTGATAAATCTACCTTAACGTTCCCCTCCCACCATTGGTCTGGTAAATAGGAAGAGTGGATTCATTTATATGAAAAGTCTCAGAAGATAGCAGCTATATAATGCTATTATTTCATTCACCCTCATTTTGGTGCAAAACCCACCAATAAGACTTTTTTTTTTTTTTTGATTTTTGGTGTTTTGTTTTTGAGAGAGAGTCTCACTCTGTTGCCCAGGATAGAGTGCCATGGCATCAGCCCAGCTCACAGCAACCTCTAACTCCTGGGTTCAAGTGATCCTCCAACCTCAGCCTCCCAAGTAGCTGGGACTAAGGGCACATACCATAATGCTCAATCTTTCTTTTTTCTTTCTTTTTTTTTTTTTTTAAGTAAAGACAAGGTCTCACTTTGCTCAGGCTAGTCTTGAACTCTCAACCTTAAGTGATCCTCCCACCCACCTCAGCCTCCCATGGTACTGGTATTGTAAGTATGAGCCACCATGCCTGCCCCCAGTAAGACTTTTAAATGCTATATTTTCAACAACAAAATCATGGCTTTGTCCTAAGGGACAGGCACACTGATTGCCCCCAGGATAAGGGAACGCTTTGGGCACCTGTATGGATTCTGCAAGTTCTACCCCAGCCCTCCTAACGAATTAAACCACAACTAGACTTCAGAACTAGGTTCCCCAATTCAGTACCAATTAGGTGGACTGTCATACAAGATGACATGGGCCAATCAGATGTTTTCCTTCTAAAATCTGAACTGAGAAATACCAGGAGAGTAAAGCATTTCACAACCCATGGGCAAAGATCATGAGACAGAGAGACCATGACGCATGATGAACAAAGGGAAGTTATGAGGGCCAGCAATGATGAGGTCGGGAGAACATAAAGGACAGAGGCTGAGGAAATCAGTCAGTAGGAAGAGAAGGACAAGCCATGGAGAAGACGTGAGTCATGAAAACGATGGAACACCAGAGTCAATATCTGTGCACTCCTGAGGCCGACATTCTTGGAACCACCCAGGATTCCAAATGACCTTAACAATTCCACTTCCACTCTCTGTATGGCCCAAATTCTGCTGCAGTTTTTGCTCTTCCCAAGGCCAGCTAAATAGCTCTCCTGAGCTCCCATGTACATGTAAACTCATGACAAATCTATGAATAACTTGGACGAATCCCTGCTTTTGCACCCAAACAAGTCTGATTAAGTCAACCCTGTTGACTGTGTTTGACATAAACCCTGGATTTGCTGGAATCAGTTCAATTCCATGAATGTGCCCTCATTCTTGAAGGGGACTCATTACAAACACAAAGAAATATGATTTAACTTTCACACTTTTTTATGACTTTTGCCTGAATGACGTTCACAAGGCCACAAATAAAAATGGCCTTGGTTGGGGTTTAGAAAATATGATCATCTTAATGACATACCAGGCAATTGACTAGTCTCTGTGGGGCGAAGAGGTGGCGGAGAGGTCACAGCACTAGATCAGCAACCCTCCCTCTACTCAAAAGTGCTTTCAGTTGAGACCATTCGGCAGAACGCTACCCAAAGTCATAAAGAAGAATAAATGTAAGCTCCCTGTATCGGAGAGCATGTTTGTCTTACGTGTTGTCTAATATCAGCACCTGACCCCCAAGCCTAGAACCCAAACAGCACTCAAAAAATATTGACTGAAGGAAGAAAAGGAGGGAGGAAAGAGGAGAAGGAGGATCGGAGCTGTGAACATGAGTGACTCAGATCTCCGGCTGCCAGGTGAACGAGTGACTGACGACTCCAGCTGCCGAGCTCTGAAAGCGGCACTACATGTGCAGAGGCCACGCATCTCACGGCTGTTCTCAGCTCAAGGGTCAGCACGGTGGGGATACTAAGCCACGCAGTTCCTGCCAAACACGGCACTCCTCTGACGTGGACGTTGGCTCAAGGACTTCCATTGGCCCAGCTGAAACACCTGTAGAAGTGCACTGCAGTCAAGGCCCTACCTGTCCAACCCTCCTCTCTCTCCCTTTGCAGATAGATGGCAGGCCTGCATCATGGTTCGATGGCCCAGACCTTCCCTGCCTTCCTCCCCCTTAGTACCTCACAGTCGTTCCTCCCAGTAAGTCTAAACCTATCTTGTCATCCGAGTCTCAGAGAGTCTGGCCAATACAAAGAAGAAAGGGCTGAGAGCGGGTGGGAGGGGGCTGAGTGTGGCTTTGTTTAGAACCAACTGACCCCAAAGCTCCTGAGCGAGGAGTTATGAGGAAGGTTTTTCAGTGCTGCCCCAGTGGTATGCCTAAAGTTGGAATGACCTGGACACACATACTAAGATTCACTCTCTACCCTCCCCTGTCCTGCTCAGTGACCAGGGAGGCTGAACTTTATGCCTCTGTCTTCTGGGTTCTTAAGACCATTGGCTGGCTTCGGGTTGGGTTTGGTCAATTAAAGGGAGAATGTGAGCAAGGCAGCTCTTCATTGCTTCTCTGCTTCAGCATTGTGTGTCTGCCAATAATCACATCCCCTCAGGACCACAGCTCCCACCCAGTGACTGCCTTTATGTGGCAACTGTGGTAGAAGAGAGAGTTGATCTCATTGTCAAGCTGATAGTACAGTTGGACAGTTAATGGCCTCCCTATGGCCGTCTTTTGCCATGTAACTTTATAGGCCCCTCCTACTCCTACTCTAGTCTTGGACTCACAGTTTGTTTTGGTCATTGGGAAAACAGAAACGTTATAAAAAAAAAAAAAAAAAAAACAGGCTGGGCAATTGTATCTCAATGTTTAGAGTGGCTACCCTGAACACCAGGGGTGGTGGGTTCGAACCCAGCCCTGGACTGCTTAACAAAAACACACATACACACACACTTTACTATTCTATTTCCACCAAGGGATAGTAGTAGCCTCACATCAAAACATGAATGGGGCTGAGCGCCTGTGGCTCAAGTGGCTAAGGCGCCAGCTACATACACCTAAGGTGGCAGGTGTGAATCCAGCCCAGGCCCACCAAACAACAATGATGGCTGAAACCAAAAAATAGCCAGGCGTTGTGGCGGGCGCCTGTGGTCCCAGCTACTTGGGAGGCGGAGGCAGGAGACTAACTTGAGCCCAGGAGTTGGAGGTTGTTGTGAGCTGTGATGCCACAGTACTCTACACTTAAGGCTCTGTCTCAAAAAAAGAAAAAAAAAAAAAAGACTGGAATAGCCTACTGGAAGACTATAAGGACAATCCAATTTTTCTAGCAAAGGCTTCCTGCACCAGCTGAGGGCCAGTTAACCCCCAAACATGTGAAAATCCTCAACTAAGAACAGCAGAGCTAACACCACACCTGCAGCTTATGGCAGAGCAAAAGTGAGCCCAGCTGAGAGGGCGAGAACCACGGGCCAAACTCTGAATTCACTAGCAACAAGAAATATCTATTGTTTTAGGTCGTCGAGTTTTGGGGTATCTTGTTACCAGAATCATTGTGGCAATAGGTAGCCAATACGATATCTTAATTACTTTTCATTTCAGGGGAAAAGTGAAGCATGCCCAGCCAGGCTGACTTTGCAGTAAAGAGGACAGGAAACCTGGGGAGGGAAGAATTGGCAAGGACTTCCTGTTTTGTGACATCAGGGGACACACCGCCACTCTCTCAAAGAAGGACCTGGTCCTGACTGAACTTCTTTGGCCCAAACCAGATCTAAGTCAAATATTAGGGAGCCAAAGGAAGTCACTCGTAGGAGAGGAGACAAGAACACAACTTCTAGGCTGCTGGACAGTGATCCAGGGAAGGCCAAGTTCCAAATGAAATTGTTCTGAGAATTCCATCCATGTGTAAGTCAGACCCAGGAGACTGGAGACAGATAAGAAAGGAAGCAGTGGGTGCAAGTCCTGTCTCACTAGCTAAGGACCCCAGATGAACCTTCCCCCATGGTCAGTACCCCAAGGAGGAGAAAAAGCCCTGGGACTGAGAATCTCCAGGCAGAATTGGATCCAGATAAGGGCTACAAATCAGATCAGATCCAGCCTTAGGCATGGATGATCTAGGAATAGTCATGTTTCCCTGTGAGTCTGAAAAATCTGCAGTTCAATGGTGATCCTAGCAATCATAATCTATAAACACCACTGGGAACTTTGTAGAGAGATGAAAATGGGGCTAAGGAGGAAGTACTCACTAAACGTCAAGGAAGGCTACATGTGCGTCTCGCTGAAACCAAGAAGCCATGGGTTTAGGTTCTCTATTGCTCCAAACAAGCTCAAAAGGTGCTGTCTTAAACACCATTTTATTTCACATGTTTGCGGGTCAGGAATCTGGGCAGGGCACGGCTGGCTGGTTATTCTGTTCCACATAGTATTGACAAAGAATTCAACTAGTAGGTGACCAGAAGACAGCTTCATTCCCACTTCTGATTGCCAAAAGTCTAAGCTAAGCCTGGCACTATCAGCCAGGGTAATCAAACTTCTTAAGCAATAGCTCAAGGCTCCCAGGGAGAGTGTTCCAAGAGGACTCCAGTCCAAAGCTTTAAGGCTTCGTATGATCCCACTTTCAAAAGCCGGGAATGTCACTTCTACCCTTGTTTTCTCTACCCAGCAACTCACTCATAAAGCTCAGATTCAAGGGATAGGCAATGAGATTCTACTGCTCAGTTTTGCAGCCACCTTCAATCTATGTGACTGTGATGTTGGCAAATACTCTCCACGGGTGGTTTTGACATTCCAGAGAATACACACAAAAATCCCCTGGAATGAAAAAAAAGTTAGCATTGCAATGCATATCTATTCCCTCTTTAAAATAAACTAGTTAAGCCTTATGCTATGCAGTGCCTACGTTGGCACTTATAGTCTTCCTTGGTTCACATGTCAGAGGTAACACAGCACGGTGTGCAAGAGAAGGGTTGAGTGGTATTCCCACAACACACAAGGCTGACAGCTTCCCCTCCTGACATGCTATTTCCCCTATAGAAATGCTTGATTCCAGAGCATTTCTTTATATGCCTTAAAATTGACCTTGTGCTCTGTTAAGTGGATTAAGGTTTCATATTACCTAATTTTAACCGAACTCATCTTTGTAGAAGAGACAAATGGTTTTTGAAAGAATTCTCGCAAATAAAGTATGGCTAGAGGACAATACCAATGACATAAGCACGAGAGACAATAAGAAAATTAAAAATTACAGTCCTACTGTCCCTGCTTCTGATGAGCTCTCCATCAGCTACTTTATCAAGCATGAGAGGAAAAGCAAAGTGTTAAGGAGATTATTTGAAAAAAATAGGTGGCTATACATCCACCTTCATTTACAACTGACCTTACCCCAAAGGCATACTTGCTAATGTGTATTTAGCTAACACAGTGATTGAGACATTATTTCATTTTTATCTCATCCTTCAAAGTGTTCTGCTTCTGAATATATTTTATAATTGCATAATATATTTGGATAGCAAATGTGTATATGTATTTATTTAATATTTTTTAATATAAAATAATTTTATATATTATAATTTATATATTTATTTTATTTACAAATACATACATAAATACCTATTGCAGGAGCCTTATCAAAATTATCTTACTGATGAAAGGCACGATCAAAAATATTTTAAAACCACTCTTGTAAAGAGCAGACAGATTGCAACAGTGATGGCCAAAAGGAGTAGATAGAGAATGTGAAGAAGAAAGAGCAGAGTAGGTGAATTGTGAGGGGCCTGGAAAGGTTGTTCCTGATAGGAGTATTTGAACATCCTGTGAGTGTCCCTAACTCCTGCCTGGTCATCAGGCCTGCCCACCAGTGCCTGCCCACCCAGTGATGTGTTACCATGGTTTCTGTGCTGGTCTCCTCCCCAGTCAATCCCTTCTACCCTCAAACCTAGAATACGAGCTTTAGACCAGAGATAAGCTACGGCTTAGCTCTTCATCCTCAGCCTCTATTTCAGGGCCCTTTCCATGAAGATACTCTGCGCTTTACCCAGCCCTTGAATACAAATGTCCATGAGGACCACCTAATTAAAATGATTCTCATTAGCACTTGCTGAAGGGACTCCTTTACAACGTAGGCTTCCCCACATCAAGAAAAACTAGAAGAACTCCCAAACCAAGCATGACCACAGATGTGTTTCCCCATGGTTAC
>NW_003852489.1:812539-820884 GCF_000181295.1 Otolemur garnettii
GTAATCACACTTCTAGGAATTTACCCCAAGCAGATAATTGGACAAGTGGGAAATGATGTACAGCAGATAAAGCAGACTGTGTTATACGAACGAACATTTAACAAGTACAAATTCAACAATACATGATTGCGACAGAGGAGGAAAAAATCAGTTAAATAGTGTGTGTGATTCTGAAAGACTTCCATCCCGTGAGCCTGGGTCCAGGCAAACTTGATGTGGGAAACATAAGTCTCTTGATCTCTCAAACTGGTCTCCATTCCCAACTGTCCCTCCTAGGCTAAGCACCTAGCCCTGCTCAGTATGGGAAGCTGGTGTTTAAAGGTACGTGAGCCACAAGGCGAGCCCTGGATACCAGCCAATCAGAGAATCAGTGACAGGTCCCAATGCTGGAGAAGATACAGGATAAAGTGAACTTCTGAGAAATGTTGTGCTGGCCTCCAGTGGGAAATAGCCTAAGGAATTTCACCGCCTTTACAGAGAGGCTTATCAAAGAACTGCTATCAAAACCTAGCGAAAATTTCAAACCCCCCTAGGTATCCATCAATAGTTCAGTGACATTCATTCACATACAACACTTCCACTCCATGGAATATCATGTAGCCACTGAAAGTTATAGTGTAGTTCTGTATTTATTTGTTAGATTGTAAAGTTTAACACAACGTATCACCAAGTGATAAAAAGCAAATTACGGGTGGCTCCTGTGGCTCAAAGGAGTAGGGCACCGGCTCCATATATCAGAGGTGGCAAGTTCAAACCCAGCCTTGGCCAAAAACTGCCAAAAAAAAAAAAAAGTAAGAATTCATGTAGTATGATCCCATTTTTGTAGAATTGCAGCCATCTAGCTCAATGTACATGCAACCTATATAAATATGTCCTTAGAAAAATGCCTAGATGGAGTTCATTAAAATGTTAGTGGTGGAGGGTGGCGCCTGTGGCTCAAAAGGGTAGAGTGCCGGCCCCATATGCCGGAGGTGGTGGGTTCCAACCCAGCCCCAACCAAAAACTGCAAAAAAAAAAAGTTAGTGGTAGAAATCTCTGCATCATAGTATTGTGAGTGATTAGGGGGTTTTTATTCCTTATTTTAAAAAATTAATATTTTAAATAATCAATAAAGGTACTTCTAAAAAAACATTGTATGGTTATTTCCACTCTCCTAGAAGTATATAATTCCCTTCCCTTACCCTCAGTGACCTGTGATTCTTGCTGTCCGGGATTTGGCTATTCACCTGTTTCAGAACTCACCAGAAATGGAACAAAAAAACACAAATGCACGTTCACTGAGTTGAACTCTATGGCTGTATGTTTTTTCTTTTTCACTCTGAGAGGGACTAAATCCGTGGTAAGTTACTTTGTACAACTCAGGACACCGGCATCTCTCTAGTGCCCCACATTATGCTCAGAAACAATTACTCATTTGAAGGTGATTGAGGTGGTGAGTGGTTCCTGAACATCCAGCTGTGTCTCCACCCCCCACCCCCAGGAAGCCTTGTCCCTTAGGACTCAGCTTAGGTCCTCCTCTAGTAAGTGTCTAATCACCTTCCTCCCTGGCTTAGTTGGCTTCTTCCCTGTTCCCAAGGGACGGTCTTCCATACTAGCATTATAATCTAATCCAAACACTGTATTACGTCACAGTCTATTATTGTCCCGTATTTGTTTTTCCAACTAGACTGTAAACCAATTGAGGGCAGAGATTTCACTTTATTCATTTTAATAGCCTCAGCCCCGGCACAGGCTCCATACACAATAGGCGTTTAACATACATCGGTATGTTAAATGAATGGGAAGGAAGAGAGGTGGGACCTCAGACCATAATTCCTTTCCCAACTCTGGTTTTCTCCCCCTCAGAAACATACATTTAATGTGCCCAAGACTGAGCCACCATCTACTACTTTTGTATTAGAATTTTCAAACTAGTTGATATTTTCAAAAAGAAGAAAATGAGCAGGAGACTATATTGACCCATCTAACCAGAAAATCTAAGGATGAACCTAGCTTCAGGAATGCTTAAGTCCAGGGATTCAGGCATAATCCTGACGATCCTCTCTGACCCTTTCCCATCACTTGGTACTGATGCTTTTTTCTGTGTGGCCTTCGTTCTTTCCTATTCTGCAGACAGGTCATCCTCAAATCATAAAGAAGATGACTGCTTGCCATCACCAATTTATATCCTTGTAGCTCTCCAGGCTAAAAGGTAGACCACCTCCCCCTCCAAATCCAAAGTCCCAAGAAGAAAGGAAAAAAAACAGTCTTGGGGAAGGATCCTGATGGGTCCAGCAGCTGGGATCAAAAGTCTACTCCCGCCAGAAGGCAGCAGCGTGATTGGCAGATCAATTCCATACCCTGTTCTAATCCTGGTGCATGAGAGACTCTGATTGGCTCTACCACCAAGTCACATGATTGAGCAGTGGGAGGAGCGATGTCTCAAAGCAGTGGATGAGCATTGCTGAATTGGAAAAAATAGCAGATGTTTTCTCCAAAACAGTGGGAAAGTAACCTGCACAAGAATCCCTGTTGCTGCCTGAAAAAATTCAGTGCAAATCTTTGGGCTGGGGTTGGTAGGGAGTAATCCTTGTGACAAACCAGTTTCTCCCTCCACCTGCCCACTACCCTTTTCAAAGATTTTGTTTCTCTCTTATGAATGTCCCTACCAAAATAATTTTGGGTCTTCAAACTTTCAAGATCCCTCAGAACCTCCAGACAAACTGTGACAAGCAAATCCAGGCCCCACCCTCAGCCCAAGAAGCCTCTCACCACAGGGCCTCAGTTAGCTACGGGCTGTGTTGTGCCAGCGCCAATCAGTCCCCGGCCTGAGGGCCACTCCCAAGGCCATGCTGCCCCAGGGGGTACCTCCTGCCAAGGTGTTATCGACAGGCCTCTGTTCCCAAACACCACGTTGGGAAGACTGGTGCGTTCTTGTCTCAGCCTGGCTTTGACAGGCTGGGCCCCTGGCCTGGCTGGTGACTGCGGATCAACAGCGCTTTGTCAGCCTGACACACCTTTAAGAAGCTGAAGTGCACACTGAATGGAGGCGTCTGCAGACCCCCTGGCCGCGCCAGCCTCTCTGCGTGTTTGGGTAAAGAAATATGCAGCTCGAGCTGTGGTCATCGCTGCCTGAGCCACTGAGCTGCAATCAACATCAACACCACAAGGACACAATATTTTCTCCCAATTTACAACACGTTCATTTATTTTGGAATTTCTGTGCCAGCTGAGGCTACAGGGCGGTGACAGTGGAAAAGTTGTCCTGGAGCCAAGCAAAAGAGAGTGTTGCAACTGAGCTCCTGTTCTGAAAACGGGTGCTAGAAAGCAGCAGAAAGCAAGCAAGGCTAAGAGGATGACCTTCCACAAACAGCAGCCACAACCCGTGGGTGCCCAGAGGGAAACAACTAATTTAGAGGCCTACTATTGTCCCTACACCGGGGTCTGCAGAGGGGCCAGTGGGATCCAGGTTCCTGAGAAATTACTGACCACCTTGGAGTTTCCATCATACAATATGATCTGCTCTCTCTCTTGAAGTGCCCCAGGGAATCAAAGACCATGTGACTTTAAAGGTGACCCTCCACCCCCGCCCCCCAAAGCAGACTTTATTAGAGATGCCACAGAGAAGTGAAAAGGACGGGATTTAGAGAGAGAAAAACTTGAGTTTGAATTATGACTCTGCTACTTATTACTAAGTGTCCTTGGACAAATGTTTTCGACTCCATTAGCTTCAGTTTCCACATCTGTTTCCGAATTGACATATAATATCTAACTAGAAAAGTTTTTGTAGGAAGTAGGGTAATTTATTGAAGTACATAGCACAATACCCAACCTTTTGTGGGCACTCTGTACAAGCTAGTGAAGACCCCTTTGTCTTCCTGTTTTTTATTGGGTCATTTAGATGTTCCCCACTAGGCTTTATTGTGTACCTATAAAACACACCAGGATGCAACCAGTATGGTAGGTCTATGTGATGGGCTTCTTGGGACTGAGAACTCCAGATTTAAGGATAGTCCATGAAAGGAGGAAGTGGTAGAAAGAGAGGGGATGGATTCCACTCCCAATAATGACATCCCAATACACAGCCCTAGGAAGAGCCCCTCCAGCCATACTCAGAAGAGGACTTAACAGAGAGGTCAGTCTGTCTCAGACACAGGAGGGACACTGCTAACTGTCATAGAGCCTCCTTCCACAAGGGAGCCTACTTCTCTAAGGAAGTAACAAGCTGCTCACCTCAAAACAAAGGGGAAGGGAACCCCCAGTGCATCATTCTCATCCTACTGAGAAGAAAACTGATGCCTACCCAGAAGAAGTGACCACTTAAGCTGTCACAACTAGAAGCAAAGCAGGGTTTTGGAGTCTGACTGATTGCAACCTGATTGTCTCATAAACCAATTAATTTTAGCAAGTGTGACAAAATAGCAGTCTATTTTCATTCTGCATTCTATAAAGTCACCTGAATTAGCAAATACTGAAACACCACATGTAGGGGAAATACAGGGTTAGGGTCCTATAAACCTCTGGTCACAACATTTCTATAATACCATCAACTGATAATGTTACTTTAAGGTGTTTCTATTTAAAGAGACCATGATGGTTAATTTTACACGTTAACTTGACTGGGCTAAGGGATGCCCATGTAACTCGTACGATCTTATTTCTGTGTGTGTCCATGAGGATGTTCCTGGAATACATTAGCATTTGAATTGGTAGACAGAGTAAAGAGTATTTTTCTTGCTAATGGAAGTGGACATCACTCCATCTGTTGAGGGCTCAAATAGAATGAAAAATCAAAGGAAGTACAAATTTACTTTCTCTGCTTGAGCTACATTATCTATCTTCTCTTGTCCTCCGTCAGCAGTCCTGATTCTCAGGCTTTTAAACTCAGACCTGGACTTACAATATCACCTCCAACCCCATCCCCAATTCCTGGCCTTTTGACTCAGACCAAACTACAATGCTGGCCTCTTGATTCTCCAGCTTACAGGTGGCAGGTCTGGGATATATACTTGTCTGGAATATACAATCTTAGATATTATATCTTAGATACACAATTTCTGGACTTGGCCCTCCAATCCAATTAGATTTATAGACGCTAATGACTATTCCCAGTAGCAAACTCAGCAGTGATAATCCGCAGAGTGAACTACTTTATCTCTATAAAAAGAATATCTGCACTTGATACTCCTAATCAACCATTTATAAGAATCAAGGTGCTGGTGACTCTGTATATGACACTCTTAAACATTTTTGGGAAACTAAGGATTATAATGATGTTGGGTGGTCGTCCTTCATGTCACTGAACAAAGCAGTGAAATAAAAGTACGAGCTTAAGGATCTGAATTCCAAACCCGAGCACTGCATAAATAACCTAAAAGCTTTCAAGTATGCACTAAAGGAGAACCCTATCTCTTGTAGCTGCAGGGCTGGAATTGCTGAACATCAAAGGCAGAATCTCATTTTTTAATTGGCTTAAATGCAAGTTGAATTTCCAGCCTCACAGTGTCTACTATTAATGTGAGAGCATTGACGGGAAAGAATGGAATCAAGTTGGAAAGAGGGTGTGTGGGAAGACCTTGATGAAGATGGGACCTGTGAGTCCCTAAATGGTCTTCTTTGCCAGTAGAAGAGTCCTTCCCACCACCAGTGGAAGCGGCTTCCCCATTCCCAGTGGCAGCAGCATTTCCACCCATACTGGGCCTTTTCACCTGTCTGAGGGACTTAACCACACATTGCCTAAGGAAACGGTAATACCCTCCTGTGGGGCAGCTACCACACAAGACAGTGCTAATTCTCCCCAGGACCCTTCCCCACCACCTTTTTGCTTCTAGACCTATAACTAGACTGAAGTCCCAGCAGGCCTCTAATGGTGAGGTATAAAGTATAGACCCACGAGCAGGCACTCTACACTTCAAAACCACTAAATTGCACTGCATAACAACATGTTGGCCCGTTACGGATTGCATATATGATAGTGGTCCCATAAGATTATAATGAAGCTGAAAAATGTATATCACCTGGTGACATCTTAACACAACCATCCGAACCTCGTAATGCACCACTCATGTGTTTGTGGTGATGCTGGTGTAAGCAAACCTACTGTGCTACCAGCTATACTAAAGTATAACACATACACTGCTGTACTGTACACAATACTTGATAATAATAATGAAAAACCATGTTATTTGTTTATGGATTTATTATACTATATTTCTTCTTTATTATCACTTGGGATTCATTGAGGGTGCAAAGTATTCGGTTGCACGGACTGCATTTGTTAGGTAAAGTCCCTCTTACTACTGTGTTCCTGTATACTATACTTCTTAATCATCATTTTAGAATACACTTCCTATTTATATTAAAAAAAATTTAACTGTAAAACAGCCTCAGGAAGGTCAGGTCCTTCAAAAGTTATCACAAGAGAGGACAGCTCCTGTTATTGCCCTGAAGGTCTTCTAATGGATCAAGAAGTGGAGGTAGAAGACAGTGGTATTGATAATCCCGGCCCAGTGTAGGCCTGGGCTAATGTATGGGCTTGTGCCTTAGTGTTCAACAACAACAACAAAGTTTTAAAAGTAAAATAATAAACTTAAAATACCAAAAGTTGAAAAGAACTTATAGAGCAGTGATTTTTAACCAGTGTGCTGTGAGAGGATCTTAAGTGTGCTGCAAAAATTTTTAAACATTATGAATCAGACTAATTTTGAAAGAATGTCAATGCACAGTAAGTGTATTCTTTTTTGTACTCTTTTTTTGATCCACATAACTTAAGTGTGCCACAGAACTTTAACTATAAGTTCAAGTGTGCCCTGAGTTTAAAAAGAAAAAGGAGGGGTTATGCCTGTGGTTCAGTGAGTAGTGCGCTGGCTCCATATACTGAGGGTGGTGGGTTCGAAACCAGCCCTGGCCAAACTGCAACAATAACGACAACAAAGGTTGAAAAGCATTGTTATAAAGTAAGAATATAAAGAAAGAAAAGAATTTTGTACACCTGTAAAATGTATTTATATTTTAAGTGTTATTACAAAAGAATCAAAGAGTTAAACTAAAAGTTTATAAAGTAAAAACATTATAGTAAGTTAAGGTTAGTTTGTTAATGAAGAGAGAAACATTTTTATACATTTAACGTAGCCTAAGTGTGCAGTGTTTATAAAGCCTACAGCAGTGCACAGTAGTAACCTAGACCTTGACATTCACTCATCTCTCACTGACTCACCCAGAACTGCTTCCAGTCATACGCTTCTGTACAGTACAGAATACTGTACCATTTTTTATGTTTTATACCATATTTTAACGGTACCTTTTCTATGCTTATATACATACAGATACACCAAATCCTTTAAATTGTATTACACACCATTTACAAAAATTGATTCAAGATGCTTAAAAGATTTAAATCTCAAGCAAGAAACGATAAAAGTCCTAGAGGAAAGTGTGGGGAAAACTCTTGAAGATGTCGGCCTGGGGAAAGATTTTATGAAGAAGACTTCATGGCAATTGCAACAACAACAAAAGTTAACAAATGGGACTTAAACAAAAAAGCTTCTGCACAGCTCAGGACACATGGGTCAAAGCAAATAAACAACCTTCAAAATGGTAAAATATATTTGCATATCACAAATCTGACAAAGTCTTGATAAGTAGGACCCACAGAGAATTCAAATTAATCAACAGAAAAGAGCTAACTATCCCATCTATTACTGGACAAGAGACACAAACGGAACCTTCTCTGAGGAAGACAGACAAACGACTAACAAACATATGACACAGTGCTCATTGTCCCTAATCATCAGAGAAATGCAAATAAAAACCACCCTGAGACATCACCTAATCCCAGTAATATTAGCCCACATCACAAAATCCCAAAGTCACAGATGCTGGCACAGATGTGGAAAGAGGGAAACACTTTTACACTGTTGGTGGGACTGCAAACTAATACAGCCTCTTTGGAAAGAAGTATGGAGAATCCTCAAAGAACTCAAATTAGACCTCCCATTTGATCCTGCAATCCCACTACTAGGCATCTACCCAGAAGGAAAAAAATCATTTTATCATAAGGACATCTGCACTAGATTGTTTATTGCAGCTCAATTTACAAACACCAAGACATGTAAACAACCTAAATGCCCATCAATTTAGGAATGGATTAACAAACTGTGCTATATGCATACCGTGGAATTCTACTCAGCCATAAAAGGATGGTGACTTCACATCTTTTGTATTAACCTGGATGGAGATGAAACGCATTCTTCTTGGTAAAGTATCATAAGAATGTAAAAGCAAATACCCAATGTACTCAATACTAATGTGAAGTCAGTAGATAATCTAATTCACAACCACATAGAAGAAAAATTCATTTCAATTCA
>NW_003852489.1:821091-822689 GCF_000181295.1 Otolemur garnettii
GGTTTGCAAACTAGGAGGAATAGGCTATACCATATAGCCTAGGTATGTAGTGGGCTATATCACCTAGGTTTGTGTAGGTACCCTATATGACAAAATCCCCTAATGACACGCTAGAACACATCCCCATCACTAAGTGACACACAACTGTACTTGAGTTTTCAAATTTATACAGGCAGAAATCTGGGAAATATGAGTAAGACTGGCTATTAACAGTGTAGGACAGTGGTGGAAGAAACTGAGTTATATCAAGCTGAATTTATTGATATGAACTCACTATACATTTAATGTTATGGCTCAAGATGTTAGAAGTGCCTCCAGCTCCTGGGCATGATGACTCAAACATATAATTCTAGGATTTTGGGAGGCTGAGGAGGGAAGATTGCCTGAGCCCAGGAGTTTGAGATTACAGCAAGCTATGATCATGCCCCTATATCCAGCTTAGATGACAAGACAAGATCCTGTCTCCAAAAAAGGAGGTGGGGGCCCTAAGAGTTTTGTTGGTTAGCTGAAACCTGGATCAAAATATAGGCCACCATGAGTGAGCCAGAAATGTCTAGCCTCCCTTGGTTCAATATAGAGGAAAAGAGTCAAAAGATTAGGGAGATTGGAATATTAAGAAGTGGATTTCTCATTTAAGACCTACTCACCCACAGTGGGAAGATCCAGCAGACATAATTTTCATCAATGTTTTGAGAAATAAATCTGTAAAAGGAGCCCCAGCATCCTTGAAGAGTTCATGATGGCTCTTTCCTGGTGGCTAGACCTTACAGAGGGAACTGCAGTCACTCAATGGGAGCAACAGACAGCAGAGTCAAGCAGCAAAACAGTCTACTCATGGAGATCTATGGTGCTGGCTGTTTAATCATGATGTGCCTAGACGTGAGCTAGCAAGCTTACTCAAGTCTTACTTGATCTATCTGAAAATATCAGATAGAAGAAAAGTTATCAATATCAGAAAAGTTCTAGCTCAGGTGCACAAAAATCTAACACAAATCATAAAAACAGAACCCCAGCCCTTCAATCAATTCCCAGACTTGAGGCAGTTTACAGACCCAAGACCCCTTGACTGAAGGGGAGGTGGAATCCCTCTAAGGAAGAGCACCAGCGCACTATGTGAAACGTAGCCTGTCAGTCTTTCTCCCAGCTTTTTCCAAAGGGACCTACATGCTTTTATCAGGGTAACTGCACATTAAGGAAAAGGAAATAATCAGATCTTTGGGGCACTATTGGATACTGGCTCTGAACTGACACTGATTCCAAGAAACCCAAAATACCACTGTGACTCTCTAGCAAGAATAGGGGCTTATAGAGATCAGGTGACCAATAAGTTTTAGCTCAGGTTTTTACTATGGGTTCAGTGGGTCCCCAAACCAATCCTGTGGTCATTTCACCAGTTCCAGAATGCATAATTAGAACACATATATACTTAGCAGCTGACAGAATCCCCTACAGAGTGAGGACCATTATGGTGAGAATGGCCAAATGGAAGCCATTAAAACTGCCTCTCCTTACAAAACTAGCAAATCAAAAGCAATAACACAGACTTGGAAGAACTGTGGAGATTAGAACTAGAAAGATGTAGTGGTCTCCTTACAAAA
>NW_003852489.1:823173-823521 GCF_000181295.1 Otolemur garnettii
TATTGCATCTGGACCTTCTTATAACCAAGAAAGATTTGTCTAGTGAACCTCTTTAGACTGTGTAATCAACGTGTTCTTTATTTGGATTTGTTACTTTGCCCCATTTACCAAGTGACCTGAAGAGCTTCTAGTTTTGAGGAAGACCCAGAAGAAGAGAGGGTCCTGCAACAGGTCCAGGCTGCTGAGAAAGTTGCTCTGACACTTGGGCTATGTGACCCAATAGATCCAAAGGTGTGGGAAGTGTTAACAGCAGAGAGGGATGCTGTTTGGAGCCTTTGGCAGGCCCTCACAGATGAATAGAAGTGCAGGCCTTTAAGATTTGGGAACAACGCTCTCGCACCATCCATA
>NW_003852489.1:823892-850925 GCF_000181295.1 Otolemur garnettii
AGAGGGATGCTGTTTGGAGCCTTTGGCAGGCCCTCACAGATGAATAGAAGTGCAGGCCTTTAAGATTTGGGAACAACGCTCTCGCACCATCCATAGACAACTTTTGAGAGACAGCTTTTAACCGGGTATGGAGTTATAGTAGAAACTGAGTCCTTGACCATGAGCCACCAAGTTATCATGAAACCTGAGGTGCCCTTCATGAACTGGGCTGAAGTTGGACATACCCAGCAACACTCCATCCTCACATGAGCTCTGAGCAGGCATGAGTGATTTACATAAAGAAATGACCATGCTCATGATCCCCACAATGGCTACACTACATTCTCTCTCCCAGCTCACACCTACAGCCTCTTAAAGAGCTCTCCACAATCAGTTGACAGAGGAAGATGGTTTACAGATGGTTCTGCACAATATGTGAACACCACCCGAAAGTGGACAGCTACAGCCCTATAACCTCTCTTTGGGGCTTCCCTGAAGGACAAAGGTAAAGAAATCCTGCCAATGGGCAGAACTTCCTCCAGTATGCCTGTCTGGGCACTTCATTTAGAAGGAGCAATTATACACTAACTCGTGGCCTGTAACCTGTAGTCTGGCTGGATGGTCATGGACTGGGAAGGAACATGATTGGAAAATTGGTGACAAATTTGCAGAAGAGGTATGAGGAATAGACCTCTCTGAATGGCAAAAACATGAGCATATTTGTATCCCCCATGAATGCACATTAAAAGGTGACATCAACACAGGAGGATTTTAATAATCAAGTGGCTAGGATGACCCATTCTGTGACAGCAGTCAGCCACTTTTCCAGCCACTGCTGTCATTGCCCACTAGACTTGTGATCAAAATAGGCTCAGTGGCAGAGATGGAGGTTATACATGAGCTCAGAAACTTGAACTTCCACTCGAGACTGACCTGGCTATGGCCACCACTGATGGACTAATCTTCCAGAAGCAAATTGACTAATCTCAGCTCTAATGTGACACTATTCCCGAGATGATTAGCCAGAGCTATCTGGCTTCAGGTTGATGCTGTTTCCATCACGGAAGGGGCAGCGTTTTATCTTTACTGTAATAAACGTTTACTCTGCATATGAGTTTGCCTTCGCTGCATGCAATGCTTCTGCCAAAACTACCATCCATGGACTTATTGAATGCTGTATACACTGTCATGGTATTCCACACAGCATTGCTTCTGATCAAGGAATTTACTCCACAGCAAAACAAGTTGTGACAAAGGGCTCACGGTCATGGAAATCACTGGTCTTATGTTTCACAATAACTTCCTGAAGCAACAGCCTTGATAGAACAATGGCATGGCATCTTGAAGACTCAGTTACAATGCCAGCTAGAGGCCGATACCTTCCCAGGCTGCAGCAAGGTTTGCCAAAGGGCTATGCATGCTTTGGATCAGTGTCTGCTACATGTTGCTGTTACTTTGATAACAAGAATTCATGGGTCCAGAAATTAAGGGATGAAAATGGGAATGTCATCACTCACTAGTACCCCTGATGACCAACCAGCACAATTTTTGCTTCCTGATCCCACATCCTTATGCTCTGCTGGCCTTGATGTCTCTGTTCCAGAGGGAGAAAGCCTTCTACCAGGAGACACAACAGCAATTTCACTGGACTGGAAGTTAAAAGTTATGGTGTTGGCTGGCGCTACTGACTTGGGCTATCAGGAAGAAATTGCACTGTTATTCCACAGCGGAAGTAGGAAAGAGTTATGTCTGGAATACAGAAAATCCTTTAGGGCCTCTCTTCATACTACCATGCCCTGTGAAAAGTCAACGGAAAATGACAACAACCCAATCCCAAGTCCAGACAGGACTATGAATGCCCCAGACCCTTCAGTAATAATGATTTGGGTCACACTGATAGTTAAAGAACT
The DNA here is from genome assembly GCF_000181295.1 of Otolemur garnettii. Taxonomy (NCBI): domain Eukaryota; kingdom Metazoa; phylum Chordata; class Mammalia; order Primates; family Galagidae; genus Otolemur; species Otolemur garnettii. The sequence continues at coordinate 825,782 of NW_003852489.1, forward strand.
GTAACCAGGTGGGAAATACGTGCTGAAGACAAATGAAATACATAATGAGTAATAGAAGGAGGCAGAGATAAATACCAACTACAATCACGTGACCAGTTACAGACACAAGAACTATAATTGCCATGACTTTTTCCTCCTTATTTTCACTATGTTTCTTGGGGGTAGGGATATATGTTTGCTTATTTGTTTGAGACAGGGTCTCACTCTGTTGCCCAGGCTGGAGTGTGGTAGCTCCATGACAGCTTGCTGCAGCCTCCAACTCCCGCTCTCAAGCCTCCCAAAGTGCTGGGATTATAGGCATGAGCTACCATGTTCTGCCTCGTTTCTGTGTTTATATACATATATTAAGACCATGCATTTGCTTTTTTCTCTCTCATATTTCCTTATCACGGAACATAAGATGTATACACTTTAAGTATTTAAGTATTATTAACGTTTGATCATAATATTTAAGTTACAAGACATGAGAAGAGTAAACATCACTCACGGACTTTCCCTGCCTTTCCAGGGAAAGGATAGATGCATTTTTGGTTGTCTATAAGATAGTCATGTCATCTTAGGTTGGACTGTGACCTTATTATTGTCTTTATTTGTAAATTAAATGTGGTTTAAGGAGATATGGATAGGTGCCACATTGACTAAGGGTCAACTTTTGATGGCTAAATTTACATGTCAACCTTGCATTCTAAGGATGCCCAGGTAGCTGGTAAAATTTCTAGGTGTGTGGCTCGGCGCCTATAGCTCAACTGGCTAAGGCGCCAGCCACGTACACCTAAGGTGGCGGGTTCGAATCCCCAGCCTGGACCCGCCAAACAACAATGACGGCTGCAACCAAAAAATAGCCGGGCGTTGTGGCGGGCGCCTGTGGTCCCAGCTAATTGGGAGGCGGAGGCAAGAGACTCGCTTGAGCCCAGGAGTTGGAGGTTGCTGTGAGCTGTAATGCCATGGCACTCTACCCAGGGGGACAGCTTGAGGCTCTGTCTCAAAAAAAAAAAAAAAATTTCTAGGTGTGGCTTTGAGGGTGTTTCCAGACAAGATTAACATTTGTTTGATTGTGTCTAATTTTTTTCCAACTTGATTGACATATAACTGATAAATTAAAAATTGATTCAACTTGTATTTACAGCATACCGTGTGACATTTCGACACATTTATACATTGTGAAATAATCATCACAATCAAGATTGGCATTTGAATTGGCAGACTGAGTAAAGAAGACCACCCTCACCAGTGCAGGTAGGCGTCATCCAAAAAAGTGGAAGAAGAGGGAATCTGCTCTCTCTGTTAGAACTGAGACATCCACCTTCTCCTGCCCTCAGTCATCAGCACTCTTGTTTCTCGGACTTTCATACACCCCCGAGTTCTCGGGCTTTCAAACTCAGACTGAATTACACCACCAGCTTTCCTGAATGTCCAGCTTGCAGACAGCAGATCACAGGACTTCTCGGCCTCCATAACTGTGTGAGCCAATTCCTATAGTTAATCTCCTCTTCTATCTATCTATAGGCAGTTGGGTTTGTTTCTCTGGAGAAACCTGCCTCATGGTTGACTCATTCACATTGAAGTCAGAGCCAGTGATATGGTAACTCAAACCTGAACATGTTTTCTCAGTAGGCACATGACAGCCTTCTTGTGCTTAAGAACCCCAGAGAGCACTTCAGCAGTGTATTTGGAGGCCATTTGAAAGAGCACAACAATGGCAAATTCACAAGTAGGAAATCTGCAAGTAACGATAATTGACTATCATTTACCATCCACACCAAGATACTTTTATGAGTAAAAAGAGTTGCCATTAACAATTACAACAGCTGGCAACTAAGTGCAGTGGCTCATACCTGTAATCTTAGCACTCTGGGAGGCAGAGGTGGGTGGATAGCTTGAGTCCACGAGTTGGAGACCAGCCTGAGCAAATCATGAGATCCCATCTCTACTAAAAATAGAACTGAGGCAAGAGGATCTCTTGAGCCCAAGAGTTGGAGGTTGCTGTAAGCCATGACGCCACAGCATTCTACCCAGGGTGACAGCTTGAGACTGTCTCAAAAAAAAAAAAAAAAAAAAATTACACCAGCCAGGCACAGTGGCTCGTGCTTATAATCCCAGCACTTTGGGAGGCCAACGCTTGAGGATCACTTGAGCCCCAGAGTTCAAGACCAGCCTGGGCAACATAGTGAGAACTCATCTCTACCAAATAAATTAAAAATTAGGCAGGTGTGGTGATGCCCACCTGTAGTCCTAGCTACTTGGGAGGCAAAGAAGGAAGGATGGTTTAGCTCAGGAATTTAAGGCTGCAGTGAACTATGATAGCACCACTACAGTATAGCCTAGGCTATTAGGGCAAGACCCTGTATCAAAGAAAAAATAATATTTACCAGAAGGACTGTTGTATACTGGACTGTCTCAAGAAAATGGGGATGTATGGTCATTGTAATCTTAGCTCTTGAGATCCCTTGAGAATCTGGTGAAAGCCACAAGCACACACAATTTGTTTACAGATAATTCCAAGCAATTAATAGACCCCAGGGTTCTTAGGCTACACATCAGCAATTTAGAAATATATATGCAAACTATAATATGGGGTAAAAATATGCCTATAAACTTGAGACCAGCATGATGGAATGAGCTTAAACAGAGATTCCCTCCTCTGGGACCCAAAACATTATAGACAAGGTCATTATCAACATGAAACTGTTTACCAGGGCCTTTGCCTCCTTATGTTGGATACAAATCCATGCTAAATTTGAATTCATACACCAACAGTCTGATCAGGGGAAGTAATGAAAACAAGCCCTGGAATCCTGAAAGCTTGACATGCTTAGAGCCTGCCCTATTATCTGCCTGCTAATGCCCCCATCTTAGCACTCATGCTAGAGGATCAGGCATGGACAATGTCTGCAGGAGAAGAGGGACCAGCCAGGAAATGGTGTGGACTCCCTCAGCAGAGATCACCAAGAGAATCCCCCCTACCCCATAGCTTGGGACTAAGAACCAAAAAGGTTAACTGACACTCCCACCACCCAATATCTCACTCTAGGAAGGAAAAGGAGGGAACGTATGGCTGTTCATGGGAGCCACGGGTAGCTCCCAATTCCAGCATGATGGGTTCACTCCTGGGAGGCTGATGAGAGCTGATGCCATCTTCATTAATCCTCACCACGCCCCTTTTCCCCACTGCTCAGCTCCTCACTGGGAAGAGCACCCCTGCCTAGATGTGTGTTTCCCATTAACTCTGCTGCCTCCATTCCGGGATAAAGAAGACACATTCATGACAAATTAAAAATGACTTGGAAACGTGCATTGTGTTGGGAGAATTGGCCTTTAGAAGGGGATATGAAGACAAGGAAAGCTGATTTCATCTCCCGCCTGCAAACAGGCCGTCAAAGACCCTGCCCCTGCGAAGCAGTAAGGCCACCTCTGCTCTTTCCCCTTTACAGACGGGGTTCGCATCTCCATTATTTACCCCCAGGGTGGGATAAAGGTGCAGTGCAAAGGCTAAGTAAGGTCTTTAAACTGCCTTGAGTGCCCATTCAGCACATTAATAACCTCCACACCAGTGAGACTTACCAATATAATTTCTGACTTCAAGCCAGGCATGGAAAAAAAAAAGGAAGTCAGCTGAGTTTATCAACCAAGGAGACTCCCTTAAGTTAGAAGAGGTTATGTAGTAAAGGGGAAAGGAGAGAGTTAGCCTGGAAGACTTTACAACAACCTTGGCCATTATTTGGCTAGTATTTCCCCTCCCCCACAACCGCGTCATTGGAGGGAGGGGGCTGAGCCAATCTGACTAAAGCATTTAGTCAGTGATGCTGGTGCTTTGGTTCAGCCTGGGAGGGCAGGGTGTCCGCTCTCGGAGAAGCCACATAAGGATCAATTTTAAAAGAAAGAGAGTGATTTGAAAAATGGGTCTTGGGTTTGTGTCAGTGCTGTAGTGGCCTGCTCTAAATGTGTGTGGTGGGGAGCTGGGGAGGTGTCAAGTGAAAAAGGTTGTTTCAAATAGTAAAAGACACTACTTCCTGAAGGATTGGGTTCCAGGCAATTCTCACGTCTAAACTAACCTCCCCCTGGCAGCTTTCCGAAATGAGTATTACTATGTCCATTTCACAGATGAGAAAAGTGAAGCTTAAAAGTGTCAAGTGGCTTATTCTGGGACCCACAAGCTGGAATGGAAACGAAGATCTTCTGGGCTCTGAATGAAAGATGTGCTTTTGACCTTTCCTGTATCCTGCCAGAACGACTTGATCTCATGTGGGTAAATGTGTCCATGGCAAGGAGAGAGGGAGGCTGGAGAGAGATGTGTTTATTTACTGGTTTGGAACAGAAGACATTTTAGAAAAGCCTGATTCACAGGCCTGGGGCATGGGGCCTCAGGCCTCGGAGCTGTGTGGGGTCAGAGGAGGGCCTAGCTGGCTGCCTCCATCTCCCCTCCTCTTGCAGCCCAAAGCCACAGGACCCAGCCTGCCTGTCTCCGCTCTTGCCTTCCTCATTAACTGGGATTGGGACCAATTTGTGGATGCCTTTGGTGCCCTTAGGCAGTGTTTGAGTCATCCTCCCTGATGCTAGAGAAAAAAGAAAGGAGGAGACAGCCGTCCCCCAGGAGACTGGAGACGCTGAGAGAGGGAAGCAGTGATGGATGGAGGTCAGGAGGGAGAGGCCAGTGTTGGGAGGTCATTCCCAGTCTGGCTTTCTTTAACCTCCCTCTTCCCTGGGGACCTCCTCTCCCATGAGATCACCTCCCACCACAGACTTTGAAAAGATCAGCTTGCTCAGAGATTAGTCCTCACTATTTTGAAGGCTGAACCTCAGGAATCCACACCCTTCCACCCCCTAGAACTCAGGTAGAACTCAGCAGGATTAAGGCCAGCAAGGAGGAGAGGTCTTCTCGTACCAACTTGGTGATGTGCTCCATTTGCTGTAGAACTTGACAAATGCCTGTGGATCTCGGAAGCTGGAACAGGAGCCAAGTCAGGAAAGCACCAGAAGATGAGCCACAGAGATGCAGAAATGGTACAACAATGTGGCTCCATCGCTTTCAGGGGTGGGACGTCGGGGAAGCTACCTCACCCCTCTGAGACACAAGGTCATGACATCTTACCAGGATGAAATTAACGTAAAGTGGTTACAGGGGCTTGTGAGCTATTAGACACCAAAATGCAGTTTGTTACAGTCATAATTAAAATCACGTGAACAACAACCATCGAAAACGCCTTATTGTGTTGGGTGGCAAACACCAGAGTAGCAACCTGCACCATCATTTCATCTAAACCTCAAGAGAATCCTGAGATAGCTAGTGTTAAGTCCATTCTACAGGTAGGGAAGTGGAGGCTGAGATAAGTTACGTCTTTTGTTCTATATCATGAAACAAAAGTGGAAGGCAACATTGAAATTGTAACACGATCGTGTCTGGCTTCAATAATGACACATAGTTATACCCCATACACCCCCTCCCAATTTTTTTCAATGTGGGGAAAAGAGGAAGGATCTATACAAACTGTGCCAAGACGAGAGGGTGGGGCCACAGAAGGGGGAGGGGACAAAATGAAAATGCTAACTGAGCCCTTCCCCTAAGTCAGGCAGGATGCTAGGTCTTACTGTGTTACTGTGTATCATGTCATTAAATCAGAGAGCAAAATGTAAGGGGCTATGATAAATACAATTAGCCTGATTTGATTAATTCACACTGCATGCCTGTATTAAAACACCACCTGAACCCTATAAAGATATACAGCTATGATGTACCCGTAATGATTAACAATAAACTAGAAAAAAATGCAAAGAACCGACACGTGGTCTCCAACTCAAGGTCAAAGAGGACACACATACTGTGGGGTTACCTGTGAGCATGATTCACACGTTCACTTCATGTTTCATAAGCTCCTACCACGTGCCAAATCCAGCAGATAAAAATTAACCTAACAGTCTTGGGCAGCATTCTGTCCTCTCCCCAGTGTCCCACAGTGTTACAAAAGTGTCCCCAGGAGCTCCTCACTACTCATCAAATCTCTCCAACATTTACCTGAAGCCCAAAGAAGCATGGTCTAGAACTCCACCCAAGAGCCTCTCTCTTGAAGCACTCAGATACTTAAATACTCTCCAAGCTGCTCCCTGTATCTGTATCAAAGTAGCAGCTCTCCCTACCAAAGATCCATGAAGCCGCAGTTATCATGACATACCTTTTATAAAACTCCCATACGAGGCTGGGACACTGGGGTGTGTTATCTTCAAAGAAACCCTGTTTGAGGAGTACACAATGTAACTACAGTCACCAGGTGAGGAAACTGGAGTTCTCTGAATTATAGGGAGTGACCTGCTCCAGGTGACCCCACTAGCAAATGGCAAAACCAGGTGGGACTCGTTCTCCAAGCCCTCCTTCTCAGGCCTTCCTCCTTTCTCCTCCACCAGGCTACCTGTCAAAGCCAAGGCCACTTTCTGAAGCATCTCCTTAAGGGTGAGAAATCATCATGTGCCACATGATTATCTCAGCTCTACTTTTATTAAACTTAACAAAAGCTGGATGCTCAGGACAGTCTGAGTTTGTCTTTCCTACTCCTTCATGGACCAGCCACTGATCAGATCCCACTTATCAACTGGAGTTAGCTTAACCAATAGCAAAAATGCTCACCGTGCTGTGGGTAGGTAAAGGGCACTCTTCTGGTTGCTGTGCAAACGGAAACTTTTTTAGGGAAATTAACAGTATCAAATTATAAATGTACAAGCTCCTAGTCCAACTTCACTTCCAAGGGGCTGACAGGTGGTCTCCAACTCTATCCTAGAGAAACAGTCACACGAGTGAGCAGAAGACATGTGTCAAACGTATGCCACTGCAGCTTTGTTTACTACAATAGCAAAAAAAATAATAATAATAATAATAATGAAGAGAGCCAAAATGCCTCTTATTAGGAAAACTGTTTTCTGAAAAGAAATCACAATATCTCTGTGCTATAGAAGAACATGCAGCCGTTAAAAAGAAGGAACTCTTTTGTTTATGCACTCATGGACTAATAGCCATGTTAAATAAATAAAGCCAGTTGGAAAAATAACATGAATCTAAGATCAAACAATTTGGTTTAAAAGAAAAAGGAATAAGAATAAAAAACAGGCACAGTGGTTACAGCTCCAGCTGCATGCATTGAGGCTGGTGGGTTCAAGCCCAGACTGGGCCTGCTAAACAACAATGACAACTGCAACCAAAAAATAGCTGGGCATTGTGGTGGGCGCCTGTAGTCCCAGCGACTTGGGAGGCTAAGGCAAGAGAATCGCTTAAGCCCAAGAGTTGGAGGTTGCTGTGAGCTGTGATTCCATGGCACTAAGGGCGATGTGGTAAGACTCTGTCTCAAAAAAAAAAAAAAAAACACCTCAATTGAAGCCTAGTCCTTGGACTCAAATAGAGCTCAGGTTGTCCTGGACATAGGATTTCAGGGATGCTGGGGCAAGGAGAGGGCTGTAAGGTACTACCCTTGACTATTCTTTTTTGAACATCATTAAAATTCAACTCTGAAAGTTTTGTTCTTAATGATATCCTAACAGGCCTATGAAAATGCCTACAGAGCAGAACCATATTGACCATGACTATCCTGGGCAGCCCCAGAGAGTATCTGGGCACCCCAGGCCTCTAGCTTCCAAGGACAGCCCTCCATTTGTATATAACATACACATTCCATGGGCAGAAAATACACACCACCCAACCAATAATATTAGAGGGATGACGTTCATGCTTTTACTTTCTGTACTTCTGCATTGTTCTTTTTTTTTACCCTGTATAACTTTGTAATCTTTTTTTTTTTTTGAGACAGTCTCACTTTGTCACCCTTGGTAGAGTACCGTGGTGCCATAGCTCACAGCAACCTCAAACTCTTGGGCTCAAGCAATTCTCTTGCCTCAGGCTCCTGAGTAGCTGAGACTACAGGTGCCTACCACAATTCCTGGCTATTTTTAGAGACTTGCTGTTTTAGGGGTCTTGCTATTGCTCAGGCTGGTCTCAAATCCATGAGTTCAGACAATCCACCCACCTTGGCCTCCCAGAGTGCTAGGATAACAGGTGTGAGCCACCATGCCCAGCCCTTGTAATCTTTTTTAATTCTAAAGGAAATAAATATTCATTAAGGCATAATACAAGAAAATTACAAAAAACATTATAAGCAGTCATTACTTCCAAGCTGGAAAAACTAAACAAGGCCTTTGTCCCTCCAAGCCTCCCCAGACCAAATCCCTGTCGCTTAGCAATATGCTGTAGCACCATCTCACAAAGCAAGTCAGTAGGAGAGCAAAGTGGGGAGTTAGTCTGTTTTATTTATAACTTGAAACAATACCTGGCCCACATTAAGCACTCTGTAAAATATTATCAAATGTAGAATGAATGGAGAAGAATGTAGGATATGCAGAGAAAGGTGATTTTACTTGATATAAGCAACTGAGATTAGGAGCCTGAACTGTGGCCAAATATCAACACCCCTGGCTGTAAATAACACTGCTCTGTAATTAACATATCAAGTGTTTACCTGCCTGTCACCACTCCCAAATGGCTTTTACACAGTCATTCACCAAGTATCTATTAAAACCCCTAGAATCATTCCCTACCCTTAAGAAGCTTCAAGCAAGCTGTGCGAGCGAACCCATAGAACCAGAGTCGGAAAACACTACTTGTTAGCAGAAACAGTCCCAGGTAGAGACAGAATCCAGGCTCTGACTCACCTGCCATAGCTAAGAGTCTGGCCTTTGGCCTCCCACCTTGCTGAGCTGCCAAAATAGCCAGGCATGCACTAGATACATCTCAAATACCTAATCTCATTATGCTCCTGGGAAGAGGTTCTCAGAAATTCAGGAGCTCTGAACCCTAGTTGGAGAGACCTTCCGGTGTACATCACTCTCAGGTCCCTTCAAGCTCAAAATTGCTGCTTCTAGCCCTGTTGAACTTCATACTTACAGTACGTGTATCACCAGTGTGCTAAGACCTGCAAGTCCCCCTTTACTGAGGGCTTCAAAGCTCAGCCCCATCCAAGCAAACACGGAGCCTTGGTTAATAAGGCTTCCCTGAAGTTCATGTACAGTACAGGGGTACATCCTATGTTTTAGAAGTACAGCCTTTGGATTTAGACCTAGTTCTACTCCCATCTCCACCACTTAGCAAATAGATGACCTCAAACAAATTCCTGACTCTCTTTCAGCCTCAGTTTCCTGTTACATATAGACAAAACAATGGTGTCTACCTTGCATTCAGTGCCTGGGAGCCCCTTAACCCAATGCCAGGAGCAGGATACCTGCCGTAGCAATGCTAGTTTTCTTAATGAGAGAGGGAAGATAAAGAGAAAAAGTCTATAGTCAGAGGATGGGAGGCTGAAACTGGGGGTCCAGCAAAGCAAGGGTGACTTTGGGAGCATCCTCTTAAGACCTGGAGTTCTTGTTTCCTCCGTGAGGGGAGGGCCGGGATGGGGGAGGGGAGGATGTTATGGAGGTGGATGAAGCTGACCACCCCAGGCTGACCTCCCTTCTGATGATGTTCTATCCCTCTCTGGGGTCCAGCCCTGTGCACAGGGCTCTCCAAACCACTGCTTTGAACTGGTGTGCTGCCACAGTGAATCTAAAATCAATACCACTCTTGTTATGAATTCCAATCTGCGTATGAGGGTCTCAAGTCCCAAACCAAAGCCCGAATGAGAAGCAAGGTCACCTAGAAGTAGAACGAAAAGGGTTTTATTGCCCAATGGTTTTATAACCCATCTTGGGGTCTTAGACTAAGAAACCGAGCTGAAAGCTGAGGGGCGTGCAAGGGCATTATGACCAAGGCGCCGGCTCTAAGCTCCGGGAGCCCTGAGACCAGCTTTAGGGCTGTCCCAGCCACCCCCAGCCACCCACCCATCCACTCATCCACCCTCACAATTTCATGTCGGATGGTAGATCTAACTCACACTGCAGAGAAAGGGGTGTGCCGGGACCTAGCCAGTTGGGTACTTTTGTCAAGACAAGATCGTTTTGCTTTGTATTTGTTTAAATTCTCCCAAGCCGCTCAGATCTAACACGTGAAGTGCAATAAAGTGGGAGTATCAGTGTTCACCGAAAATATCACTTCACAAGTGAAAATATATCCAAACAGCCAGTTGTAGCTTGAGAGGCTCTCCCTCCTCAAAAATGCAGCTGTCACCAAAAATACATGTGAAATCGCCCTCTCTCTTGCTTTCTCTCTCTTTTCTCCAGTCCTCTCTTTCCTTCCTCCTTCTTCCAATTCTCTCTCTGTCTCGCAATTTAGCTTTAATTGCCCTGTCAGCTCCAAAGGCTAATTGACGCCTTTTATTCTGGGTTAAAACTCCTCAGGAAGAAAAGAGCTCCCCGGGCCCCCAGAGCTGCGGAGATTCGGCCGATTTGGCACGCCTGTCTCCCTGCGAATTGAAGCTGGGTGCTGCGAGCGCTGGGGGCGGGTGTGGGGGAGTCGCCGAGGCGGGGAGGGGGGCTGGGCCGGGGTTGGAGCGTCTATATTTAGTGAGGGTTTTATAGAGTGGATCCCTGTGGCTTGGCTCCACACTGAAATATTGTCCTCGTCTCAATGACATAAACACAGGGCAACTAGGCGATCTTGGCGCCAGCCCTGGCCGGAGCCTGTGAATGGGCAGAACGGTGGGATGGGAGCAAGAACCGTACTGTAATTACAAATAAATCCGCCACCCACCCCCACCCTCACCCTCACCCCTGGCTCTCCTGGCTCTCTTCATACCGCAAAAAGCCACTGCTTTTGTGTAAATAAGATGAACCGAGGTTACTGAAAGACCTACCAAGAGGCAGCTAATGGAATGATAACTTGGGTAGGCTTAGGTTAAAAAGAAGAGGCATCTGAGAATTAACTAAACAGCCATCGTCCTCAGTGCAAAGCCGGGACAGAGGCAAAGCGTGGATTCCTTTATCTTCTAGAGTCAATCCAGGGTGCTGCTCCCCTCTAAAACGATCAGCCTTTCAGCCTGGCCCTGGTACCAGGGCACTTGGAACCGATAAATTGAAACCAATCAACAGAAGGTCTCAATATGATTCTTTGGAATGTCCCAGGGCAGGCTGGATGAAGCTGTCGCCCTGGGCTGCCTCAGACATGGAGCCACACTTTCCAAAGCTTATTTAAATATAGCCTTGCTTCCCTCGAAATGTAATCCCAACCCTCATTTTTATCCTTGGAAGCTTAGGGGGTGGAGGACAGGCTGAGGTGGGATTTTCATCGCCCCCCCTCCCCCACTCCCACAACCCTGTAAATAAATAAAAGATTACACCAAATTCCATTTGAAGTTGTCAGTCCCGGAATGGAACTTTTATCCCATTATGAATTTCATGGGTGAGACCGTTCAGACTTTGAATGTGGCTAACACCTCCATTGAAAGGCCCTAATTGCAGTTGTAGGCACTGGCTGTTTGCAGACACCACACTGTACACAGCGTCACATTCCTCTGAAGAAAGAGCATCCTATGAGAGCCGGCCCCAGGCCTCCCCTCAAGTCAGTAGAACTGTCAAGGTTTCACTTAAACTTTAAACCAAAGTTGCCCTATCGAACGGCCAGGTGCTAATTTGGGATTCTGAGGTTCGGGGGATTTGCTCTGGTTGACAGGGCTGTTACTATACCCAGGGGGCTGGCTGGAGTCACGCTTCAGCCTCAGAGGCTACCAGGAAGGGAGTCTTTCAATCCAAAGGGACCCTTGAAGGACCGCTTTTATTTCAGATGAACTTCCTCTGAGCCTGAAAGCGTCCAGGGCTTGGCTGGGCCACAAAAGAGAGGATCCAGCAATGAGTTCTGCGCACAGCTCCTGGCCTCCCCCGGGCAAGAAATGGGGCAGCCCAGAGTCCCCAGGGAAGGGGCTGCTCACCTCACTCTGGATCTAACCTCCCCTGACGGGGAGCTAGCCAAGCAAAGAAGGCAGAGAAGAGAGAACTCTTTAAAAATTGTTTGGCCTCTCCCTCTCTGGACACACATATACACGCAGAAATTCTTTTATTGTGGTAAAATATACTTAAATTATAATCAAATTCATCATTTTAACTATTTGAACGTTATCTCTGTTAGGCACAGAGGTAAGAACTATTTGAAAGCATATTGGACTGCCATTAAGTACATTCTCATGGGTGTGCAATCACTACCCCCACCCATCTCCAGAACTTTTCATCCAACTGTACCCATTAAACAGCAACTTGCTGTCTTTGCCTCCAGCCCTTGACAACCGTCATCCTGTTTTCTGTCTCTAGGTAACTGACAACTCTAGGGTCCTCATATAAGTGGAATGGTACAGTCTTTTTCCTTTGCTGACTGACTTATTTCCCTTAGCATAATGTCTTCAGGACCCACCCAGGTCACAGCAGTATCAGAACTTCTTTTCTTGGGGTGGCGCCTGTGGCTCAAAGGAGTAAGGGGCCGGCCCTATATGCCAGAGGTGGCGGGGTCCAACCCAGCCCAGGCTAAAAACTGCAAAAAAAAAGAACTTCTTTACTTGGGAAGCCTGAGTAACCTTCCACTGTATGGATACACCGCATTTTGTTTTTCTGTTCATCTGTCATTGAAGGGGCGGAGGGGGAGGGGCAGTTCCATCTTTTGGCTATTGCGAATAACGCAGCTCTGCACAGAGTCGTGCAGATCTCTCTGTGAGTCCCTGCTGTTAGTTCTCTGCAGTGCACACCCAGAAGGGGAGTTGATGGCTGATGTGATACTTTTATTTTCAATGTGTTTGGAGCGGCCACCCTGTTTCCCACAGCAGCTGCGTCATTGCACATTCCCACCAGCAGCGCCCCAGGGTTTCAGTTCTCCACATCCTCGTCAACACTTGCTACTTTCCTTTACTTGGGGGGAACACCCATTCTAATGGGTATGAGTGCTGTCTCACAGTGGGCTTGACCACCAGGGATTTGCATTGACTTCATGTTGACTTCCATCGCTCTGTTCTTTTTAAAAGAATAACATGTTCAAAACATACCTAAGGACCCAGGAAGTACTTCACCCTCTCCCAGAGGAATGCGCTGTCCCCACGTCGGTGTGTATAATTCCTGTTCACATGTAAGCTATGCCAACTACATCTGCACTGTAAACAGTTCATACTCCTAGGTTGTGGTCACACTGTGTTCCCCTGTTGTGTCCTTCCCTACTCCCACCCCGACATTCCACACCAAAAGCAGAACCCTAGAGGAGACAGAAAGAGGCTACATGGGATAGACCGCAGGCTTCGGAGTTAGGCAGAGATGAAACCTCACCTGGGCCACTTCCTATGTGGGTGACCTCGGTTGGGTCAATTGACCTCTCTGAGCTTTAGTGTCCTGTCTTATCAACCAAGATGTTTGAAGGACTAAATGAGGTAACAAATATGATGCACTATGTTAGGCCCATGGGGAGAATTCAGTACCTGGTAAGAAGGAGGAGGAGAAGGGGGAAGAGTTAACCTCAATCATCTTGCCGGGCCGTAGCCCTACCCAGCCATGGTTCACCGTGTGCCCACTGACTACTCTCGCCCACACCTTCCCAATGCCCCAGGGTAGGGCAGAATGTGAGTATAATTATAAGAAATATAGCCCCAGTTGTGCCCTTGGTGAAAATGTTCATTTAAGTCTTGAGGAATGAGTCCCCCTCTCTCTTCCCTCTCCCCTGCCCCACCCAGAGAGCAGTGGAGCATGGAGAAAAGTGAGGAAGGAGGGAGGCCTGACCCACTCTGCCAAGTCACTCTACTGGGGGAGGACATTCAGCTCAGGCCCTGAGCCTGGCTACAGAAACTGTAATCCAATATCTTAATCCATTTCTTCTTCAAAGCATTGCCCTTTGTGCCAGGTGGACAGAACCCGAGCGACATGGAGCTGCCCCCAAGAAGCTCTTGCACTGGGCTGCGTCATTCAGGCTGGAAAAGAATACCCAAAGGGGCACCTTTGACCTGGTTATCCGGACAACTGTGACTGCAGAATGACAGTTCAGAGTACCTAAAGGATGTTTAGGGAATTGCACCCCGTCGGTGTTGACAGTGAACCTAGCCATTGATCCAGCCACCCCCGGTGGGTGCTGACCGTGCCAGATGGTGAGCAAGGCTCTTTGGCTGCACAGAGAGGAATTGGACACCAAGGAGAGCTGTCTTTATAGAGATTAATGCTCTTCTGTCCTTTTGGAAAAGGCTTCTGAAGCCGCCTCTCCAAGAAGACAGCAGTGACCAGGAGCAGCGGGGTAGAAGGGAAGGAATAGAGTTCTAACCAGCACTAGGTGCTGGGGTCCAAGGGCGGGGGCGGAGCCTGCACCATCTTTCCTTTCCAAGGGCCTGGGCTGAGCCTAGCCTGACATGTCATGGCAGCTGCTGCCTCCCCAGAATGAGCTGGAATCATTCAACTACTCCCTGCCTCCCCCCCCAAGCCCCACCCCTGCCGCAGCTTCCTGGGATAGATCCAACCATCCCTCACCCCCTCCCCTGCCCCTGAGTGCTCCTGCTGCCAATTCCAGCTGACTTCAAGATACAGAGCTGCTAATTTGTGAAGATTCAGGCTGCTGAAGGCGTTGGTACAACAACCAGGCCATCTCCACTTCAGCAAGGACAAGTCATTGGTGGGTACCAGTTACATAGTAAAGCATGTATTTATTTGGGTCGAATTGGTCTTTTTATTTTCCAGTCACCTATGAAGGGATTATAAAAGAAGGTCAAACAGTATAAGCTATTGCTACTGGGATTAGCTGCATCAATTAAGACAAGGGATCATTTTCACCCCCATCATTTCTCTCCACCCACTACCAGGACCATCGAGGGTCACCAAAAGCTATTGAACACATTCAGGTATTCATTCTTTATTTTTTCTTTTTTTGGGCAGGGCTGGGTTTGAACCTGCCACCTTCAGCATATGGGGCTGGTGCCCTTATTCCTTGAGCCACAGGCACCGCCCCAGGTGTTCATTCTTTTATTAAGCATCTACTGTCCAACAAACATGATGCTGGGCACTGGAAACTGGGAGCTGAACCCCCATAAGGAGTCCCCCACAAGGAGTCCGACAGTCTCAGATGAATCCCCATAAGGAGTCCAACAGTCAAGAGGGCCGACAATGTGGAACACCATTGATAACAGGGGAGCTGCAGGAAGGAATGGGGTGATGGGGGATCTGAGAGGAGGGAGCGATTTCTCTGACCAGACAGAATCAAGAACGGAGGAGGCGATGTTTAAGCAGGATCTGGAGGGTTGCCAGTGATTTTGTAAACAGAAGAGCAAGTAGACCACATATACCAGTGAAGAAGAGCGAGCTCTCTGCAGAGACCTCCAAGCCGAGCATAATAAACAGCCAAGAGCAGAAAGAGTAAGAAGGGAAAAGGTAGATTGTGGTCAGGTTGGAAAAACCATCAAATGTCATGACTCTATCTTGAGCGTAACCAGGAGACTCCCTCGAGGTTTTGAATAGTAATTCCTTTCTATATAACGCTTTATTTTAATGTGTTTCTCCTTTAGGAATATAAGAGCTTGGGGAAAAAGAGAGGACACTTCTTCACTGCCCTTCAGCCTCAGGCAGGCCAAGACTACCTGCAAGTACTATCTTCTCAATGGTGAACTTGGGGGGAGAGTTAAGGCCCTCCCCCAGGATCACGTACCTGTGGGCTGAAGAGCAGCTGCTCCCTGCAACAAGTCAGAGACCTCACCAAGCCCCCGCCCTGCAACCAAGCATAGCTTTGAAGTCCCTTAAAAAAGGACAAGTGCCCCAAGACTTGCTTTGCTGTCAAAATATTTAGAAGAAGCATATTTAAATCGCGGACGGAACAATAGAACTCGCTCAGAAGTAAACGTTCATGCTGTTGGAGAAGCCTAAGCCATAAACATTTAGTCTAAAATGTAGCTGCCTCGCTCCTTCTGGGCCAGGGCTTGAAAGAAAAGCAGAGTTCTATAAAATGTGATCTGCCAGGATTTTCTTACCCCCGTGGCATGATAATTACGATGCCTCTTATTACATTGTAAAGCCTCATTCAAGGTGACTCAAATCCTCAAGGATGTGAGGGAGGCAGCTTTGCATTTTTCTCAATGTATTTTGCTGAACCGAGGCAGTAATTCATTTTTGAAACAATGCACAGTGAAGATGAAGTTGGAGGTGACAACCTTGCCTCACTTCTGGCCCAGCCCCTCTCTGCCACCTCCAGGCACGTCAAGGGCGGGTCTCTCAGCATTTTAGGGATCCTCTCTGCAAAGTTTAATCAAGCTTTATGTTAACTAGTTAACCGAGGTAAAATTTTATATGAAGAGAGAGGCATTTGTCCGAAATTGGAGTGCACTGGATTCATTTTGCAGGACAAAGAGGCCCAAACCTTGGTCTCGGCTCTAGCCTGATCCATTCTTTCCACCATGGGTGAAAAAAAAAAATGTTCAAGTGTGGATGTGTACAAATAATTAATAAAACTTTTTTTTTCTAAAAATCCTATGAATAATGAACCATACCTTTAAAAAAGCCTATGTTGGAACAAGAGCACCACTAACCATGCCGGTGAAGGACTAGCCTCTGCTGAATTTATTTTTCTTTGTATTTTAATTAATCCATTTATTTTTTACCTTAGTCTGTTATGTCAAAGAACAGATGGGAAATTTTTTGCAGATGCCTGATAGGTTGGAAGAAAAGTGGGTGCCCCTTTTAGAAATGTAAGGGGGTTGTTTATATAACTTTGAAAGCTCCCGTTTATTTTCTGTAGCTATGTTTTGTGAATTACCACAAAGAAACGAAATGATTTTTTTTTTTCCTTCACTGGGGGCATTTTTGAATGAAGCTCGGTAAAGACACTAAGAAGAAACCTTAGCTATAAGAAAAATAAAAACAGTTGGGGGTTTCAAAGGCATTGTTTGTCTTAAGAGTGATGTGGAGAAGCTTGATCAAAAGGCTCATTTTATTACAGTCATGCTCCATTATGGGAGGTGGGGACCGGGTGTCGGTGGGGGGGTGGCGTTGGAGGAAGGAGAAGTGAGCCTGCTTGCCTACGTGGTCAGGTAGCTGAAAGTCACTATCTACAAGTAACCCTCGTCAGTCTGCTGGTGTTGATGACTCCTAGATTCAGGGCAAGAGAACAGAGGCATTCAGAAGCCCACTTTCCTTTGGGAGGCCAAAGCAGGAAGATTGCCTGAGCCCAGGAGTTCTAGACCAGCCTGGGCAACATAGCAAGACCCCATAACTAAAGGAAAAAAAAATTTTTTTAATTTTTTTTATTAGCCAGGCATGCCAGTGACTAAAATAACTAGTCCTATCTACTCAGGGGACTGAAGCGAGAAGATTCATTGAGCCCAGGAATTAGAGGTTACAGTGAGCTGTTCTTGTGTCACTGTACTGCAGTTAGACTGGCGCATGACAGTCCTTTGAGATAGATACTGTTGTAAATCTAGGAGTTAACTTGCCCAGGGTCACGTGGCTTGTGAGTAACAAAGCTGGGAGAGCCACAGAGTGAGGCTTTCTCTATGAATTAAGTGAAGTCATTTAATTTGATTTAAAAAAAAATTAAAAAGGAATCCTGCTTTGAACTCACAGCTCTGATCTACAAAACCACACTGTGCTTCTACAGAGGGTCCTTGAGTCAAGAATATGGCCATGGGAAGATCTGCCCATCTCTCTTGGCCTCCAATTTTCCTATCAGTAAAATGGGGAGATAATTGTCCCCACACCAAAAGCTCCTGTAAGATGCAGATAAGATGTTTAATGTTATGGATGGAGATCAACCATAATGGAAAAAAAAAAATCATTTCGTTTCTTTGTGGTAATTCACAAAACATAGCTACAGAAAATAAACGGAAGATTTCAAAGTTACATAAACAACCCCCTTACATTTCTAAAAGGGGCACCCACTTTTCTTCTAACCTATCAGGCATCTGCAAAAAATTTCCCATTAATGTTTAATGTTTATAAGTTTAACTGTACATGTTAAACTTGTATTGCTATTTCTAAGCCAGGAGACCTAGAGAGTAAGTTCCGTTTGTACCTGGTAAGGGACCTGGTCCTCCAAACTCTCAACTTGAGTGACTTACTTCCAAACCCCAGCCTCTACCCCAAACTCATTTCAGACTGCAAAGTTTGGATCAAGAGTAAGATTGGTTTGGGGTGCAGTTTAATTTTATTGCATTTCTCAGCTCAGGGGTGGGTTTTGGCATAAGTATCATTTTATTTTTAAAGCAATCTGACTTTTTCTGAGAAGGGATGCCTGAGACAAGAAGTGCAAATGCCATGAGATGGCGTCTGTCACAGATGTACCAACACACACCCTGTATACAGAAGTTTCTCAAATGTTCTTGCCCCTCATTTTACCTTCATAGACGAACCCTGAACCATTTCACTCAACACAAGACGTAGATCATCTAAAAATAAGAGTCCTGCCCACCTTGCAACCTGGTGCTGGCTTCAAAAATCTCTTCAACATTTAGAACTTTAGGCTCGAAGCCTGTGGCTCAAGCGGCTAAGGCGCCAGCCACATACACTTAAGGTGGCGGGTTCGAATCCCCAGCCCGGGCCCACCAAACAACAATGATGGCTGCAACCAAAAAATGGCCAGGAGTTGTGGCGGGCGCCTGTAGTCCCAGCTACTTGGGAGGCTGAGGCAGGAGACTCGCTTGAGCCCAGGAGTTGGAGGTTGCTGTGAGCGTGATGCCAAGGCACTCTACCCAGGGGGATAGCTTGAGGCTCTGTCTTAAAAAAAAAAAAAAAACATTTAGAACTTTAAATACTATTTCCCAGCCAGGCACAGTGGCTCACGCCTGTAATCCCAGCACTTTGGGAGGCTGAGCTGGGAGGATTGCTTAAGGCCAGGCGCTTGAGACAAGCTTGGGCAACACCATAAGATCCTTTCTCTATGAAACACACACAAATACCATTTTCCACTTTACTAATGCGTGGTAGTTACTTTGGGGAAGGTTGATCTTCTAAATTCACTGATTGGAATCTCTTACTTTTTTCCTTAAATATAAAAATGTTGATTGTTCTCTTTTTTTGAAGCAAATTTACATAGATAATATGAAGTAAAAAGTAGGCGTCTCTCTCCTCCTCACCCTACATACTTATCCCATTCTTCCGGTGTAATCATTATAATTAATGACTCACAAACATATTTTTAAGAATGTTTTCCCTGCGCACAGAATAATCCTTGCATAGAGATTACAAGCTAAGGCTCTAGGGCTGAAGAACCTAGATTTCAATCTTGATACAGCTCAAAATCGAGTTTTGTTTTTGTTTTTGTTTTTAATAGGGCTGTCTTGAAATACTTGAGACCTTTTATTGCCATATTAATACAGTTTCTCAGGTTTGTTTCAAAGTTAAGTATTTCAAAACTCACTGAAATCCAAATCCTATTTAAAACAGCTTAAGAACTTCCTTGGCCCACCGTACAAGGCCCCTGGTCTTCCAGCCTCTATCTCTCAAGGCCCACCTCTCACCACCACCAACTGGTTCCCAGAATTGGGACCGTGGTGCACCCCTTCTCTTCTGCCCCAAATGTCATCCAACCAGTGGCTGCTGCCTCACCCCTTTGGCCTGTGACCTTCTCTTGACCTTTCGGATCTTTCAACTCGGACATGGGCTCTTCAGGGGAGCCATTTCAGACCCAGTAGCCTAATATTTCTACAATACATCAATCCACCAGCATCCCCAACTCTCATTTTTAATTCTTTCCCCCCCAAAGGTCTCTGAGCACCTCAAGGGAAGGGCTGACTTCTCACTGAGCAACGTGCATGTCTGTCGGGTTTGTGCCTGAGGAAGAGATGACCAAAGGACGATGGTCGGTGGTCACAGCCAGTGGGTTCCAAGGCTGCGCCTCCACTTGGACGGTGAAGAGGCAGAGGAGGGGCCGGCAAAAAAGCCAGAGATGTGAACATGTCGCGTCCAGGTGGCTTCGGTACCTAGAACCTAGGAATCACCCCAGTCACCTGAAGTGGGGGTCTTTTTTCACCTTATTTTTCACTCCATTGAGCTTCTGGCTCCTTGTTATCTTGAGGCTTTGAGAGCGATAAGGGAGACCAGACCTTATTATCTCAATACACATGTATGTGAGGCAGCAGGAGGTGAGGCGTGGGGAAGAGTGGGGTGAAATGCTCATGTGATGGGGGGGGGGAGGGACACAGAGCCTCCTGTGTGTAAATTCCCCAAGGCAGATCACTAAAAGGAACTGCCCCCAGGATCCTTTACAGCCCAGATGGGGAAGGAAGGGGCAGAAGGGCAACCGTGGGGGGGCAGGGCAGAGGGTACCCAGGGAGAGTGGGTGTGGATAGGCATTTGCACACACATGCACCCGTGTGTTTGTATCTACTGTTCACATATGTGTTAGGGCAGAGGAGGCATGCTCTTTAATAAATGAATCAGAATCCACCCAGGTGTGCGCCCATGGAAATTGCTGAGGGTACTCGGTGAGGAGTAGAAACCAAGTCCTTGAGCATTTCAAGTGTTAACTTTCTGTTAATTTGGTGACAGTTGCCTTCACATTTAACAGCGGCCTCCATCCTTTTGGAGACTCCTGTCCCACCCTCGCCCTTGTAATACTGTATCTGCAGCTCTCTATTCATTTGGCTTTTGAAATGCAGGTCATTTATAATAAAATTCCATAACTCACAACCAAGTTTTTGGGTTTTTTTTTTTTTCATTTTATTTAGAGTGTGTGCGTGTTTGAGGTAGTGGCTGGAGAGAAAGAGACTTCACCAGGATTTCTCTTCCATAGGAAAACCTTTAGTCCATCCCAGACCCAGACTCCAGCCAAGGAAATAGCACGTGAAGCCCAAGAGAGCAGAGGGCAAGACAGAAGATATGCCTGCCGGCGTCACCCCGCCTGTCCCCAGGCCCCCCACATCAGGGCCGGCTAAACACACGGAGGCTTCTGTCTCCAGGGCTAGAGAGAGGCGCCCTCGTTAAAACTCAGATAAACAGTTTATCAGGAGATGAATGAGCCACTGGGCTCCGGAGACGTTTCCCCTTCCCCAGCGTGGAGCCAGATGGGGAGGGGGCTGCAGGCCAGGCAGGGGCCAGACTGAAGAAGGGAAGGCGCTGTGGAGGCTGGAATAGGCTCACCCCAGCTCCTTTGCCCCTTGGGTCTTTAGCTTTGTCTCTATTTGGGGAAACGCATTTCACATTGATTTCCCCACTGCCCCACCCCAGTCTGCGGTTCAAGTTGTATCCCTTGCTCCCTCCCTTCCTCCTCTCCTGTTTTCCCTCTTTTGCCTTCATTCCTTTCCCAGTGAAGTGCCATCCTTCCAACTGGAGTCTCATCACCATGGGACACACATGCACAAAATTACAACGTAGTATGAGGCTGAATGGGGTTTTTCCCACCCAGGGTGTGCCAGTGTTCCCCAGCACCTGGGAGGCTATGCAGAGTACCCCACCCTCTGGCTTCAGACCCCTCTCCTCTCTCTGGCAGTCAGTAAAGAAAACCAGTAAGCCTCATCTTCACTTTGCTAAGTTAGATCAAGCCCCAAAGTCCCATTGGGGGTCTCACTAAGAGAAAGCACATCAGGTTCTGCACATATGGGATGCTAGAGACAGTCAGAATCAGAGGGTGATGGTTTGCATATGTGCAAAAGATGAAAATTCTCATGCCTTCCTCTTGATGATGTTTCACAGTCCCTGAACTCTTGGTTCCCTCCTGGGAGCCCCAGAGAGGTCAAGTGATTCCCAGAAGATCACAGAGCTGGTATGTTGCAAGTTTTCTGACTTCATGCCTTTCGCACGTCACCCATAGTTGCCTTTGATCTGCGTATCTAGGGCCAAAGAAGTAAGAAGACTGTCCAATTGTTCTTAGAATCATGATAGAAATAAGAAAAGACATCAGAAAGCACCCTACAGCTCCTCTTGCTTTGGCCTCGAGTTGCCCAGGCAATTGTTTAAAGGAGGGCTTCTGCTTTCCGTGGCCAGGGCAATTTGCAGGGACAGAACCCTGGGATTGGGCTCATGAGGGGGCCTTCGCCCTTGTTGTGCATCAGACTCTTCCCATCCCCCCTAAGGCCCAAACACCTCCACAGCAAAGGCCTGATCAGAAAGCTGAACAGGCAACCAACCCTCCACTGGCCCATTCCCACCCCAGCTTCCTTTTGAAGTAATACAACCCTCTTTGTCCAGCTCATCAAGTTCCCTCTTCAATACAGCCACAGAAGCATGGAGATGGGATGGCTATTGAGTCCCCCCCAAGAAATTCCACCAATTGTTAAAAGCCATCAGCCCCCCAAAACAGCTCAGTTGCACAGGCACAGTGGAGTGGTTTCAAGGTGAGTTGATTTCAACAGCAGCCTCACCCCTCCCACCTGAGATGGTTGACCAATTGAGAGCAGTGGGGTTCCACGAAGAATTGGTATGTGTTGAAAAACCATTGCCCACTACAAACTCTGCCTTAGACATCATGCCAGGATAGACATCTTACTTCCTTCATGTGGCACGATTCTGAGAGGCGTGTATTTGCCCCACCTTATAAATGAAAAAGAGGAAGGCTGGGGAGTGGCTGAGATGCCCGTGCTAAATGCTAGCACAGCTGGTGAGTGGCAGGAGCAAAATTCCAGCACAAATCCACCTGGTCCAGAGGTGTCTCGGTGTTGACTTCCCTACCTGCGGCATTTCTTCCTCTGCTCCCTGTATCTCCATATTTTCTGGCTGTACGTCATACACTGTGGTTCCCCTCTTCACGCAGACTCATATCCTGTGTCTCAAATCTCCTCTCTCTGCTCAGATAAATACACCCTTTTTCTTCATCAAACTCAGCTAAAGCTCAGCTCTACCATTAAGGTATTAGAAGTGCTTAGTCTCCAATACCAACATCCCCAGAGTCACTCAGCACCTAAGTTCATGGGCGCAGTGTGGCACAGAGTGGGGGCCTGCAGGCTCCATCAGGTGCAGCATTTCAGAACTCCACAGTGGACAAGGTAAGTGAAGTTTGGAAACAGTACAGTTAATATTATAATTGCTTTGGCTTCCTTTCCGTCACTATAATGTAGGAGAAAATTTTAAACACCATTCAAAGAGGAGCGTGCAACTGCTATATTTATCAAAAGGAGACAGTGGGTTTTGAAGAAAAGTTGTGAAACACTTGTCTACACTGTTAAGGGAATTAGTTTATAAACATTTCCCATGTCCTTTTAATATTTCCTTCATATGTGCTTGGCATAGCGCCCTTAACTGGACTGCAAAAGTCCTGTGAGGTAGACACCAACTCTGAGTTCTCATTTCTTTGCGGTCTTTATCCAGTGGACACTCCATACACAGGTCACCCAATCTATTCTCACAGTTTGTTTCTCCTTGCCAAGGGAACTTTTGTGCTGTTCAGTCAAATCTAGCCAGCCTAAATAAAGGACTTAAAGATCTGGGTTGGCTTGCAAACAAAAAAATAGATGACTTGAAGGAGAAGAGAGAGAGACTGACTGAACCTAAAAACAGTACAATAGAATGTCACCAGTTAGAACCTATGATCTCAGGAGAGCTGAGCTAAAATGTAGCCTTTGAACTCTACTAAAATGTTACTTTCTTAGTTCATTCACAGCAGTGACAAAATTGCTCTGGGATGCTTAATCTTCGTAAGAAAACAAACTGGGGCCAAGTCCCCATAAAGCCATCAAAAGGAAAAGAGTATGGTTTAAGGGCCTACTAGGTGCCAGGTTCTAATCACACATTATTTCAGAATCAACCCAATTCAAACAAGCAAGGGGTTGTTCGTATCTCCAGTGTTCATCAAAGCGAGATTGTCTAGATTTTAAAATCCAATAAAATGCTTTCAGCTGAAGGTGGCCATCCCTCTCAAAGCCTGAGGTCCTGCAGAAAAACTGTATGTACTATGTCGCAGAGGGTTTGCTTTCTTCCTTAGACAGATGGTAAAACTGGGGGGGGGGGTAGGTGAGGTAGGCAAGGTGAAAGGAAAAACCAAATCTTTGGGGAAAGAAAGAATGATACAGGCTGTCACAATGGGACCTCCTAATCCCCCGACTCCACAGAAGACTGGGGAATACTTGACTCATCCACTCCCAGTGTCTCTCCTCCACCTTTTTCCAGATTCCAATCACATCCACCGCAAAGGAAATTGGGTTCGAATTTTGAAGATTAGATTCCAGTTCCTCATCCAAGGGAAAATTAATCGGAGGTGTCATTTCAGGACCCATCGCCTATCAAAGAGAAACCGCTTCTGAAAGAGAAAGGATCCGGTAGATTTATTTAGAATCACACAGAAAGGCAGGGCCGGCAGAGAAATGAAGTTACGTCGCTGATGCAAAAGTTTAAGTATACAGTGCCACAGAAATGACTTATGACAGTTAACATAGTTATATCAGGGTGGAAGCCAGCCGGGATTCACTTACCCCTACTGTCAACTCACCTTTTAAGTTTCTGGTCCCCACCAGCACCCAATGAGGCGGATTGACAGCACAGATTCTTGTGAAATTTAAGAGGCCCGGGGAGGAATCTCACGAAGTTTGTTTACACTAAGGGTCTGAAGAGCTTTGAGAAAATAGCCAGAACCAGAATGGACCCCTCAGCATAGGCACAAAATCTTAGGGACAGCGAAGTAAAAGCTGAGCTGGGCAGAGGGGGCCACAGACAGCCCACCTCGCCGGGCCGCCCCCGCCAACGCCAGGTGCAGGGCTCACGGCAGACCAGCAGAGGGCGCGCCGCCCCCAGGGAGCCGAGAGGCGGTTGCCCGAAGCCGGGCAGGCTAGGGGAACCGCAGGCGAACAGGACGCGCCCCTGCGGCTCCGCCAGTCAGGGTGCAGGACCCGGCCAAGGAGGAGGAGGAGGGTGAGGAGCGGACCCCCTCGTGGGCCTGGGGGGCAGATCGGCAGAAGCTCTTCCTAGGAATTACATCACACAGCGCATCGCTGCAGCTCTCGGACTCTCCGGTGTAAAGGGGGGTGGTGTGTGTGTGTGTGTGTGTGTGTGTGTGTGTGTGTGTTGGGGGAGGGGACTTAGACCGAGCCCAGGAGAGAAGGCGAGACGCGTCCAGGGAAAATGCTCCATGCACATGAAGAAATATCTTGCTCCGAACTGCACGAAGAAGCAAGCCCCAAACACCTCCCCGCCGCTCCCCTCTCAGTGCAAAGCACCCAGCCAGTGAGCAAACCCCCAGCCCCACTTCGAGCACCACCCCCCCAACCCTGGCCCTGCACCCTCCAGCCCGGCTCCAGGGCCGCCGCGAGCTTTCCCCAAGACTGGCGCTGGCGGGGCGCCTAGAGCCCCAGTTGCATTGCTCCAGGAGAAAGGAGGGGGGCGGTGC
>NW_003852489.1:851314-882099 GCF_000181295.1 Otolemur garnettii
ATGGAGCTGAAAGTGCAGGAAATTTAAAGGCTTGGACCCTGCGAGACAGACAAACCGGTGCCAACGTGCGCGGACGCCGCCGCCGCTGCCGCCGCTGGAGTCCGCCGGGCAGAGCCGGCCGCGGAGCCGGGAGCAGGCGGAGGGAAGTGCCCCTAGGACCCGCTCGGCCAGCGCCGCCGCACAGAGCTGCAGGACGAGGAGCAGCGAGAGGAGGAGGAGGGGAGAGCGGCTCGTCCACGCGCCCAGCGCCGCCGCCGGCCCGGGAAGGCAGCGAGGAGCCGGCGCCCCCCGCGCCCCGTGGTCACCCTGGAGTAATTTCGGATGCCCCGCCGCGGCCGCCTCCCCGAATAGACCGGGGAGAGGAGTTGCAGCCAACTTGTGTGCCTTTTTTCCGCCCCAGTGGGAGCCGGCGCTGCGCTAAGGGCTCTCCCCGCGGCTCATGCTGCCGGCCCTGCGCCTGCCCAGCCTCGGGTGAGCCGCCTCCGGAGAGACGGGGGAGCGCGGCGGCGCTGCAGGCTCGGCGTGCTCTCCTCCGGGGACGCGGGACGAAGCAGCAGCCCCGGGCGCGCGCCGGAGGCATGGAGCGCTGCCCCAGCCTGGGGGTCACCCTCTACGCCCTGGTGGTGGTCCTGGGGCTGCGGGCAGCACCGGCGGGCGGCCAGCACTATCTCCACATCCGCCCGGCTCCCAGCGACAACCTGCCCTTGGTGGACCTCATCGAACACCCGGACCCTATCTTTGACCCCAAGGAGAAGGATCTGAACGAGACGCTGCTGCGCTCACTGCTCGGGGGCCACTACGACCCGGGCTTCATGGCCACCTCGCCCCCCGAGGACCGACCCGGCGGGGGCGGGGGGACCGCTGGGGGCGCCGAGGACCTGGCAGAGCTGGACCAGCTGCTGCGGCAGCGGCCGTCGGGGGCCATGCCGAGCGAGATCAAAGGGCTGGAGTTCTCCGAGGGCTTGGCCCAGGGCAAGAAGCAGCGTCTGAGCAAGAAGCTTCGGAGGAAGTTACAGATGTGGCTGTGGTCGCAGACCTTCTGCCCCGTGCTGTACGCGTGGAACGACCTAGGCAGCCGCTTTTGGCCGCGCTACGTGAAGGTGGGCAGCTGCTTCAGTAAGCGCTCGTGCTCGGTGCCTGAGGGCATGGTGTGCAAGCCGTCCAAGTCCGTGCACCTCACGGTGCTGCGGTGGCGCTGTCAGCGGCGCGGGGGCCAGCGCTGCGGCTGGATTCCCATCCAGTACCCCATCATTTCCGAGTGCAAGTGCTCGTGCTAGAACTCGGGGGCCCCCTGCCCGCACCCGGACACTTGATCGATCCCTACGGACGCCCCCTGAACCGCCTCCAACCAGTTCCACCACCCTCTAGCGAGGGTTTTCAATGAACTTTTTTTTTTTTTTTTTTTTTTTTTGGCTACAGAGACCTAGCTTTCTGGTTCACGTAATGCACTGTTTAACTGTGTAGGAATGTATATGTGTGTGTATATACGGTACCAGTTTTAATTTACTTATTAAAAGGTCAGTATTATACGTTAAAAGTTACCGGCTTCTACTGTATTTTTAAAAAAAAATAAGCAAAAGGAAAAAAAAAGAACAGAGAAAAGAGAGACTTATTCTGGTTGTTGCTAATAATGTTAACCTGCTATTTATATTCCAGTGCCCTTCGCATGGCGAAGCAGGGGGGAAAAGTTATTTTTTTTTTTCTTAAAGTACAAAGAGATGGGGGAACTTTTGTAGGAGGACTTTTTAAAAGCTATTTTCCATTCTTCGGAAAGTGTTTTGGTTTTCCTTGGACCTCGAAGACGCTAATAGAGTTCAATGTTATTTTACAGTTATTGTAAATATAGAGAACAAATGGAATGACTAATCATTGTAAATTAAGAGTATCTGCTATTTATTCTTTATAATATCCCGTGTAGTAAATGAGAAAGAAGTGCAGAGCAGGATTAAAGGAAACCACTAAAACCGACTGCGCTGGACACTGTGATTCTGTGTTGGTGATTGATGGGGGTGGGGAGGGGCGGGCTGGGGATGCCGCGATGCCTACCGCGCCTGTTGGAGAAGGAGCTCATCCCCTCAGACGCCGGTTCTGTAGTGCGGTGGAAGTGACTGCTGAGTTTTTCAGGAGGGGGGATAGTCTCTAACCCCTCTCTTAAACATCACGTGGCCTCCACCCAGTCTCCCAGCTTTTTCCCTCTATGTCACCAAAGCTCGGGCCTGTAGTGACCTCGACACCCAGCTGGCCCCCTGGAGCTGACCCCAGGCTGGGCCGAGGGGCGGGGGGAGGGTGGGCGGCCGCTTTGTCCTGCCTGACAGGCCCTTCACAATGGGGACACGTGTCTTTCACACCTACCCTGGGGGCGGAGTGCCGCTGAAACTTGACCCCCGCGGAATGGGGGGGGTGGGGGGAGATCAGAGCGCGCCCACCCAGATCCCGCCACCCCTCCCTCCTCGCACCCCCCCACCTCAATATCCAGCCCGTGTTAACCCTTTGCACGCCCGGAAGCTACGGTGGTGCAAGCTGAGGCAGTTCCTTGGAATCAACCACACTTACAACCCCGGGATCTTGTAAGTCCCGAAATCCCAAACCCTCAGCCAGAGTTGCTAGAGATAGCTGGGATGGCTCACCTCCCCTTCTCCCCAGAACCTAAGGAAGACTGTGGGTAACGGTTTGGGAGGGGTCTGAATGTGGGTAAAAATCACCACCTCTGGGATCTTGGAAGGAGGGTGAGCCCCTGTCGTGGTCACTTACTCCACCTGAGGGCGGGAGGAAGGAGAAACCAGGATTGCTGAGCTTTAGGATTAGGTAGGGGCAGAAGGCAGGTTACCCCTTAAAGGGACGTGCAAAACATCACTCCCACCCCACCCCTTAAAAAACCAACTTCTTGGGACCGACGCTTGACTCGCGAGCGTCCCTCCGCCTCAGTCCCCGGTGGCGCCCATCCGCACAGCTCCACGTGGGCCAGCTTCCTGACACTGCTCAGCGCTCCCTTTATTTATCTTGGACTCCAAAGTCGCTCTCCTTTGCTCCCTCCCCACCTCCCTGCCACCTCCCTCGCGGCGTCCCGCCTCCCGCGCACACCCCCCAGCCCCAGTCTCAGCGAATCTATGCTAATTATTTCAAACCTGCGCCGGGTCCCCAGCACAGCCTCAATGCCCCCGGCCCCGCCCGCCCTGTCCCTCCAGCCCGGCGCTTTCTTCCCTCCCGACGCAGCCTTGGTGGCTCCTCATTTCAATAGCCTGGCCCGGGAGCCGGAGCCCCCTCCCCGGCGCTGCCTCCGTCAGCCGTGGGACAGACGTTAGGGTATTCATTAACTGAGAGCCGAGGAATAACGGCATTATTCCCCCCAGAGAGGGCACCCTGCCCCCGCGACTATCTGAGGCTTCATTGTAAAAGGATTAAAAGTTAAAGACCTCCATCTTATGATTCTTTCATTTAATCTTCCTGGCGCCTGGGAGACATGCTCGATGGATGATGGCTTTTAAAATATTCCTAATGTCGGCTACCTTAAGACTCCAAGCCGGGCAAACAAACGTAATTTATTTCCAGAAGAAAGGGGATATTGAGATGTTTAAGTTTATGAACCGCCGTCCTCATGTATATTTGTTAAGTTCTGACAAATACCCAAATAACGTTAAAATCAGCCATTCATCACTTATGAATTTATGCAAAACTTTCTGTGCCCCAGGCCAATATTTTTTTAGACAGAGTTTCACTCGCGAGGGGCGGAGGTGGTGGGGAGGGGTGAAGAGGAGGGGGCTTATGGGGTGTGGGGAGCCGAAAGCAAGAATTTTCATGCCTGGTAAACACGCGAATTATGCGAAGAGAGTTATTCCCAGCTGGGCGGGCAGCCAAAATTCGGAGAGCGCGCTGAGGCCAGCGCCCCCACCCCCACGTTGGCAATGTCATTGGATTACAATGCAAGGTCTTCCCCTCTGCGACGCCCCCTCCTCCCTCTGCGGGCCCGCCCGCCCGCGCCCCTCCTCCCCTCCCCTGCCCACTTGGAAAACCCGCCCGCAGCCGGCGAGCTTCTCGGCTTTCAGAGCGGGAGCCGGTGTGAGCCGCCGGGAGGACCCGACGTGATGGACGATAGACAGACCACACCGGACAGACAGACCCTAAGGGCAGGCCTGAAGCCTCTCTGGGCGTGGAGAGGGGACCCAGCAGGGCCCACGCAGTCCCAGAAGACAATGAAGGAATTCCCGGAACTGAGCCTAATGCACAGTCGCTTACGTCTCCATTATTAATAACGTTGTTAATACTAATAATAGCATCAGCGCGGAAAGGAGGAGAGAGCACTCTGGGCAAAGAGGCAAGAAAACTGTCCTCTGCGGTCACCTAGTTTCTGTCTCCTGTAAGGGGTACGATTGATCTGGCAGGGTGTCCTCCGCAGCTCTGACAGCCAGTGTCTCTGAATTTATGCAGCTGGGGGTGGGGGAGACCATGCCTTCCCAGGGGGGAGATTTATAGCTATTATAGATATATACTCGTCAACTTGTTCAAGTCCTGGAAGAGAATGGCAAGATCTCCACCCCCCACCCCACCTCAGCGACTAGGAGAATTCACTCATCAACCTTCCGTTTGCAACCCTTCCCTTTAATTCCTTACTTCCACCCTTTCAATGTTCCCACACACTCTCTCCACACACAAGCAAACTGAGGCAGAATGTCCAGGAAAGCCAGCCCTCCCCCACGGAGAGCCCTCCAGCCCCCAGAGTCTGGGAACAGGATCTGGTTCCCTGTTGAGATGTAGAAGGCCAGGGGTCCATTATCAGTCTTGCTTCTGAGACTCCTGGGAAAGGGGGTTGAAGTTTGGTGGCAGCTGCAGGAGGAAGCTGGCTGCATATTAAGAGCTCTTAGCTGTGCTGGATGGGGACTGCAGGGGGAGGGCCCAGCCCATATTGGTATTTTGAACAGGGGGTGATTCATCCTTTTTCTTTAATGCTCTTGGAATGTCAGAGCTGGAGGGGAGCTTAGATTCCAGTGCCCCCCGCTCATTTACCAATGAGAAGACTGAGACCTCAGCAGCCACTTGTTGGACATCAAACAGATTAATTCAGTTGGGGTTGGCTAGGTAGTCCCTCACTAGTGTGCCTCTTCACCGTTCTCTTTTTCTTTGTTCTTTCTTTCTTTTTTTGTTTAATTTTTATTGATAGGAAAGAGTTTTCCCCAAAGTAGACATAATATCATGGCAACTGATCACCAGCAGGCGGATCACCTGTTCGGTGGTACCTATTCAGTAAGCCCCTTGGCACAATTCTCATCTAATGTCTCTTTTTCCAAACAAGGAAACTGGAGCTCAAGAGTTTTAGCATTTGCCCAAAGCCACACAGTAAGTGACACAGTTACAGTTAAAAAAATAAGCTAATGACAAAGGCTACCCTTCTTCCAGATACTCTTGCTTCAAGGACTTGAACACCTGGCTTGGGAGACATATTGTGTGTTAGAACTTAAACTCAATCTCTGTTGTAAGAGTTCATGCCTGGTGTTGCACACGCACGCACACACACAAAAGTTTGTGTACCTATGTGTTCCAGTACTTCCCCTTTCTACCACCCCACTCAAGAAGGGTACAGTGCAATAGAGGATGTAAGAAATATAGTGGAAGGCAAGAGATGAAAGAGGAGTTAAACCATCAAACCAACCTGGGCCAGAAAGAGGACCGGGCGCTGCTGGGCTGGGCCGCCAGTGAAGGCATTTGACTGAAGTTTCAAAGAACAAGTGAAATGCCAACTCACCAAAGTGAGGATGGAGGAGAAAAAGGCCTTTGAACGGAGAAAGCAGTACATGATATAAGTAAAGGCATGGTATTGGGAAAGCATTTGTGTTTTGGGGAAGGAACTCAAAAGTTAGTATAGGATACATCCATGCTGAGGAAAGCAAGCAATAAAGTCTAAAAAGTAGGCAGACGCCAAATTATGGAGGATGTCAAACGTCAACTAAGGGCAATAAATAGGAAGCCACTGAGAGCGCTTGAATAAGGCAGGGACACCAGGAGGGCACTACTGCAAACGGAATTATTTATTTATTCAATAAATATTTGTTGGTACTGTCTTACTTATCCATTGGTGTTAGAACATGCTACTCCAAAATTAACAATCTTAAAGCAACCATATTATTTTGCTTGTGATTCTGTGGACCAGCAATTTGGGAAGGGTTCTGCTGGTCAGTTCATCTGTTGTACTCATTATGTCAGCTGGCAGGTGGAGGATTGACTTCCAAATGGCTTCTAACACCTGGCTGTCAGCTAGGAGCACAGCTGACATGTTGATCAGAACCCTTACAAAGGGCTTCTCCATGTGACTTGGGTTTTCTCAGGATAGTTGGACTTACATGGTAACTCATGGTCCTGAGAGAAAGTGTTCCAAGAGGCCTGAATGGAAGCTTCAAGTCTTCTTATGAGATAGCCTCAAAAGTCCTAAAACATTGCTTCCACTTCAATCTGTAGGTGAAGCAAGTACCTAAGACCATCCTAGATTCAAGCGGAAGGATATTGCCTCTCAATGGGAGGAAGAGCAAAGAATTGGTGGCCATCTTTTGTGGTAGACACTTCTAAAGGCCAGGCTTTGGATTGTATGCCCAGGACACAAAAATGAAATGATACAGTCATTTTCAATTTAAGTTTGGTGCCAGTGCCCAGGACAGTTTGGAGATGGAAATAGTAGCTGCTGGGAGATTACTTAAGGAGGATCTGCTGTGGTCTACGAAGAGTCTATACCTGAGGAGCATCAGTGCCAGACAGAGATCACTTGCCAGAAGACTGGAGAGGGCTTGATGACTGACTTCATGTGGGGACTGAGGAATAAAAAGGCCTGAACAGAGAAATGTCAGATGAAGGAGCTCTGGCCCTTCTCCATACACTGCCTCCCTTTCCCCACACACATATATACACATAGCATGGTGCTGGGCATGGTAAATGTTCACGATATACTAAAGTGAAGCAGACTGACTTTGGGGTCCACAGGGTCCCATGGTAGGTTCTTGAACAAGGAATGAGATGAGAGAATTCTTTTGGATTCAAATTTTACTTTAAAAAAAAAATGAGAAAAGTAAAACTTCAGGCTTGAAGTCCACATAAGAGACTGAATCTAGTCCTGAATGACAGATGGTCAGGGAGAAGGGAGATAAAAAGACAAAACTGACAAATGTTTGAAAAGAAAGAAGCTGGATCCAGCCTGCATTTTTGCGTGAAGCAATAATTTGCCGGCACTGAGAAGAAGCCATCACATTTAAATAGAGCACACACACCCCATTGTTTTACCATAGTCTCCACCTCTCCCTATTGCATCCTTTACCCATTATATTACCTACCAGGATCATTGTCGATGGACTCCTGGGTTAGACATAATAAAGAGACTGGGAGTAAGAAGCAAATTTTCACTCTTTGGAACAAAGAGAAGAGGAAGCCTTAAAGGGGATCATATGGAGAATTTGGAAAGGGGATCTAGATTTTGAGGGAGAGATGATAAATCAGATGATAAATCAGGGTATTTAAGCTAGGATGTCCTTAAAGTTCTTCATCTCTTAGTTTGACTGCAGAAATTAAGGCTTATCAAGGCCAATGGCCTTCCCTTCATTCTACTTACTTTGGAATAGAACTGGCCCTAGAAGCAATGTTTCCAGATGTTCAGTTCAACCCTTCCCGTGCAGTTGTTTATAAGTTTAAATGGCATTAACATTTTAAAAGCACTTTCACA
Organism: Otolemur garnettii; assembly: GCF_000181295.1. Classification (NCBI taxonomy): domain Eukaryota; kingdom Metazoa; phylum Chordata; class Mammalia; order Primates; family Galagidae; genus Otolemur; species Otolemur garnettii. Next base: position 859,011 of record NW_003852489.1, read on the forward strand.
TAGATAATTTTATATAAAATGAGATGTGCAAACTCCCAAGGATAGGAAACAGATCTGGTCTGATACAAAGCCTAACACAGGGCCCAAACCATGGCAGCACGTTAATGGATATTAACTGGAGGGAAAGGCTCATTTTACAGATAAGAAAACCAAAGCTCAGAGAAGGCCAAAAGCTCCCAGAGCTCGTTCCTGAGGGTGGAGGCAGGAGTTGCTGGTGCCATCAGTACTAGGAGATCCAGCTGCTGCTGCTTCTCTATGGTCAGGGTTGAGCTCTAGAAATCAACCACACATCTGCAGACTTCTCGGTCAGTCTGCGCAATAAGAAGGAAGGTGGTGAGCCTGCACTTGCCAAGCCCCTCCAGGCCCCGCAGGGGCTGGTTTTGGCAGGCTCGTCCCAGCCAGTCTTGTAAAGGACTCTTGACTTGTGTTCAATTGATTCAATTAAGGAAAGAAAAATTAGTCAAACAAAGGAAATAGACCTTCCCTCATTTTACAGACGCAGAAACTCACGGAAACAGGAAGCCTAAGGGACTCGTACCCGAGATCAAACAGCTAGTTGGTGGTGGAGCCAAGATTTAAACGGCACTGGCACTCTGCTGGGTTGTTGGGAGAGGCAGAGAGGGGTTTACTGCTCCCTGAGTTTACAATCCCAACTGCTCTCCTGATTCCCCGCTCACCCCAGCTCCAATCCATTCTCCACGCTGTAGCCCGAGTGACCTTAAGACACACATGTGGTCTTGTCACTCCCCTGCTTAAAACCTCTCAATGGCTTCCCATTGCTCTGAGGATAAAGGCCAAGATCCTGACCAGGCTGCTCCCTCCCTCACTCAACTCTGGGTTCAGCCTGCCTTGCAGGTCCCTTCACACACCACGCTCCCCTTGCTTCAGGGCCTTTGCACATGCCACACCCTCAGTCTAGGATGCTTCGTCCCCCACCAGCACCCCTAAATGCCTCCCCATCTTCAGATCACATTCTTAGGTGAAGAGGTCAGGTCATCTCTGATCCACACTTTCTCACCTCTCTGTGCTTTTCCTTTTTAGGATGCGTCACAGTTCGTGGTTGGTATTTATAATTTCCGGTTACCTGGGTGTTCATTCTCTTCGAGTAGATGGTCACCTCTCTCCGTGGTCACTGTTTGAGGCACATGTTGACACCCAGAATAGAGACATGAATGAAAACACTGAATGAAGGAAGACATATTGATTGATTCTCTTCCTGGGATAAGCCAGGTTCGGCCTGGATCTGAGTCCATCTGCTGTTAATTAGTGATCTAAAGCAAAATTAAGAAAGTGCCTAAATGTGAAAGACAGAGCAGGGAGCAGAGGACCCTAAAGTGACTGTCAGCTCTGGGGATGCAGTGACTCTTAGGTCCCTGAACCTGAAGGCACCTGCTTAACTAGGCGGGGAAGGATAGCTGGAAGGATAGGTGGGGGAGGAGTGGCCAGATAAATCTTTTTAGCAAATCTAGGGCCCTGCCCCTAAGCAGGAATCCACTACCTAAAAAAACCTTCCATGGAGGAAATTCTAAGATGACTCCCAGGAGGTGGGTGGAAGAACCCCCTTTCCCCACATCTGAAATCTTTAAAAATGGGAGAAATTACCTTATCTGCTGGATGGTTCCAACTTGCTCTTTCCTGCCCAGGGAATAATAAAATTAAGCAATGACTAACTCCTATCTGATGCTTTACGGTTTACACACCACTTTCACATCTATTATCCCTTTCAAACCCACATAACAGCTGGTAATTTTGACTATCATTTTAAAGGAAACAGACTTGAAGAGTAACTTGGCCTGGAGGCAAAAACCCTTCTACTGAGAGGGAGCTTGATAATATGGAGGAAAACAAAACAAAACACCTTAGACTTGGAAATGAGAAGAGCCTGGGTTCGAATCCTGACTCGATGGCAATTAGCTGTGGACCTTGGATAAGGCCCCCAACCTGCCCAAGGTTGTCTTCACACATCTCAAATGGGCATGATAGCATCTACCATACCAGGGGGTTGGGATGTCCCAAGGTATTGTATTTGGTATGCGTAACTCCTGGTGGGGCGTAAGAGCCCAGCCAGTGATGGCTTCCTTTCCTCTCCCGATTTCCAGGACCCGTGCTGTGCTCCTCAGCTTCTGCCACCCTGCAGCAGGGACCCGCTAGCTGCCTACATCTTCATCCTGCAAGGGCTCCTTGCAGCTGGGAGAAAATCATACAGTAGGTTTTGGTTTTATTCAGCTGACAAAAGGCTTTGAAATAAGCTCCCGTTGTTTTTTTGTGGGTTTGTTTACTTTGCTGTTGTTGTTTTTTAATTATAGACGGAAGAATGGATGAGGGTGGGAAACCAAGACCGAAGGCAAAGCGGAGGAGGTTCAAAACCATTAGAGTGGGACACAGGGAAATGGGGAAATCAGGGAGTTTGTTTTACATGCACAAAGGCAGGGCTCCCGCCCAGGTAAACTGGCCCTCATTTCTTCCATTTCTAAAAATTCTTCTCTTGTAGTTATTGACCCTTATAACCAGGAAAAGTGACCTTGTCCAATGTCAAAGCTCAAGTTAGGGACCAAAGCTGATGGAGAGACTTTGATGAGAATATGGATCATCAATAACTCACTCCTAGAAGCAAGCACCTCACACCCCCAAGGCTGGATAGATAACTTCCCCCAAATACCACTTTCCAAAGCAGTTGCCTGCAGACCTGGGCATTTGCCACTGTCTTCCTTCCCCTCAGAAGCAGGCACCTGCTGCACAGCTCCAACCACTGGGGGGGTTCTCTAGGAACATGCACAGGGCGGTTCTTCTTTCTGGATGGACCATTGGAGACAGTTGCTCCCCAGTGTTTTCATCGGCGCTCTTCTCATCTCCTTTCATCCTCTGCCTGACAGGCAATCTGGGCCCTCCACACATTGGGAGCCCTGACCCACGGATGGCCAGAACCCAAATCTCAGCCCAGGTTCTATGCCTCTCCCGAGCTCCACACCTGCTGAGTCAACTGCCCCCTGGATTTCACCATAGCAAATCCGGTTCAAAGTTGAATCCTAACCCTTTTCTTAAATCTTCTGATCTGGCTGTGCACGGTAGCTCGCTCCTGTAATCCTAGTACTCTGCGAGACTGAGGCAGGAGGATCACTTGGCTTAAGCATTCAAGATCAGCCTGAGTAAGAGTGAGACCCCTTCTCTACTAAAAATAGAAAAATTAGACAGTGTTGTGGTGGGTGCCTGTAGTCCCAACTACTTGGGAGGCTGAGATAGGGAGGACTGGGCTTGACGCCAGAAGTTTGAGGTTGCTGTGAGCTATGATGCCATGGCACTCTACCTTGGATGACAGACTGAGACTCAGTCTCAAAAAAAAAAAAAATCTTATCAGACAGTTCTGTTTTCTCATTTACGATTAATGGCCACACCATTCACTCAGGTATATAGGCCAAGAACCTCCTGAATTATCTCTCAATCCATCCTCCCATCTCCATCCTTACTATCTGGCGATAGCTCAGGCCCCTGTCCTCTCTGGGCAGGCCCTTCACAATAGCCTGACAGGCTATTGCTTCTCTTCCAGCCCTGTGCCATCCTTGACATTGCTGCTTGAGTAGCCATGTCTCTAGATAAGCTCCAGACCTTCAGCACCTCTGTGTACCACAGAACCCTGGCTGAGTTCCTCAGCATGGCACCCATAGGCCTTTAGAATCTATGGCCCCAGTTCACCTTCTACCATAAACTGCCATCACACTCTGCTCCACCCCACCACCACCCAGCCACCCCGTTCTCATGGCTGCCCAAACTTGCCAGCCCTTTGATACACCTGAGCTTTGGCTCACACTGCTTGCTTTACCTGAAAGGCCCCCTGCCCCACCCTTGTTCTATCACCCCAAGCCAGGGAAGTCCTGCTCATACTTCAGGGCCCAATTCCTCAGTGTTCCCTCAGCCCTCGCCCAGGGTGAAATTAATCAAGCCATACTTTGTCCTCTCCCACAGTGCTGATGACTAATAACAGTAGACATTAACTGTCTGTATGTGACAAGCGATGTCCTGGGTGCTTTATGTACATTCTATCACTTAAGCCACAACCGTAATCCTACGAGCTATTACTCTTGTTATATAATTCCACAGAGATTTGGTGACTTACCCACAGACTCCTAAACAGTTAGTAGCAAAGCCAGAACTCAAAACCCACGCTCTTTCCAATCTTACATACCACCTCAAATCACAGTGTGTCCGGCACCTACAACATTGCCCCAGATGTGAATGGACCCATATCTGGCTCCCTCTGGGTCTCAAAACCCTCTGAGCAGCTACTGCGTTTGATCCCAATTTCCACCCATACCATCCCAAATGGTGCCTACATACAGCAGGTATTAATAATACGTGGAGAATGAGGAGCTGTGTGACCGGGTAAGGAAAAGGACTCCAGTTTTTTCTTTTTACATCAAATCCAAATAGAATTCGTTGGTTTATTTAATGAATCGAACTTCTTCTTCACCCACTGAAGAAAACCTTTTGAAGACCTAAGTAGTGTGGGTTGTTGAAAGTAGAGACTTTGAAGTTAGACCTAAGCTAACCGGGTGACTGATAATATTAATACTGTCGTAAGCTCTAAAACCCTGAACAGACACAAGTCACTGTTATTAATAATGCGTGCTTTTCCCAAGAGCACGACTCAGGCTGTCCTCCTCCCCGATGGAGAGGAAAGTGGAGAGAGATAACCCCAGAGATCGTTGAAGTCTCGCTGGGCGAGTCTCCAGTGCCAGGGAGGGATGTTGTCCCATAGGCACTGCTGTCCCGGGAGGAGCAGGTTGAGCAAAAGGTAGAACAGGAGGAATTTTGGCCCATTTACACCAGGAGAAGCTGGGACCCTGGAAGAACAACGTTAAAGGGACCGTAGGGCAACGTGTCCCAGTCATTGCTTCATTAGAATTGAGGAAACCAAGGACCAGCAAAGTCCAGAGACTTCTTCAAAGTTATTGCACTGGTTACCGTGGGAGCTAGAACTCAAGCCCAGTGACACTTAAGAAATGCCCAAGAATTATCCTTCCAATATTGAGATCACTTTTTCTTTTTTGAGACATGTATCACACTGTCACCTAGACCTAGAGCACAGTGGTATAATCATGGCTCACTGCAGCCTCAAACTCACAGGCTCAAGCTATCCTCCTGCCTCAGCCTCCGAGGTCTAATAGCTGGTACTATGGGGTCTCAGTATGTTGCCCAGGCTGGTCCCAAACTCCTGGGCTTAAGCAGTCCTCCTGTCTCACTCTCTCAATGTCCTGAGATTACAGGTGTGAGCCGCCTTGCCTGCTCTAAAATCACTTGTTTTAAATGTTCAGTATGATTCTTTCTCTGTTCCTGAATGAAGCATTTCTTTAACGACTGTGCCGATTAGATTCCCATTTTACCACAAACATCAGAGAGGTGTGAGAGAGGCCAAAGGGCACCCAAAGAACCAGTACTCTGCAGGTTCCCAGGGTCGGCGGCCTCCTCCCTGCAGGCCAGACTATCACTCTCAGAGACAGGCTATTGTCACTCCTATCCCTGAGCATCTATCTCCAGGGATGCAAACTTCCTGAGGCTGGGAAATCAGCCCAGTATCTGAATCAGGCCAACATGGTGGGTATAGAGAGCTCATATTTGGGCGTAAAAGCACTCTGGCTTGGCAGCCCACTCAGAACCTAGCCATGTCCCCCTCCGGCCTTTTCCTCCCACAGAGTGGCAGGGTTCATTATCTGTCATAAGCTTTAAAACCCTGATTTTGAGCCTTGCTCAAAAGGTCAAGGCAACGTGACCCATCTGTGAGCATTTACCCCATGGCAGGTACCGAATCGAGTCAACTAACTAAAAACTCCTTCCTTTCCAGCTGTTTGTCTAGAAATGAACTCTAACAATATCAGCGGTCACTTACTGGGCTCTTACCAGGTGCCGGGCAGTGTGTTCAGCGTGCTTGGCTCGTCCTCACGGTTTGTTTACAGACGAGGAAACCGAGACACAGCAGAGACCAGAGGCTACACCGCGAGCAAAGGGCAGATCTGGGGTTCACTCAGGCATCCTCCCAGGCTGCTCCCACAGCCCTAACCCCCTCGGCCCTTCATCTGTGCAATAGCGGGAACATCCTCTACCCTATGGGCTGTTGCAAGGATAAAAGCAGGTTAAGAAAAGCAAGTGCCTAGCACGATGCCTGCCACACGTGAGGACTCAAGACACATATTCTCAGTCCCCAGGGGAGGTCGAGACAAAAGATTAGGAACAAGAAGGGGAGAGACAGAAGCCAAGTTTCTGGGGCCCTTTCTGACCATGTCATATCATGTCGGGGGGGGAGGGGTCACCTAACACAGTGAACAGAAATGCTAATCCACCTTTCATAGTGTTAATCTAATTGTTAAGATGGCAGATCTCCCTAAAAGCGAACGCCACTCCTTTTTCTCTAGTTCTCACACACGACTATACGAGCGTGCACGTCAATATACACACACCATAACTTTTTTTCCTTGTTTCTTTTGCTTCCTGCATTTGGTATCCATAGCAACACATCCCAGCAGCAGTGAAGAGGTGACACAGTTGCTCTTTCCCCTACACCAGCTGTTCTCAACCTGTGGGTCGCGACCCCTTTGGGAGTGGAACGACCCTTTCACGGGGGTCACCTAAATACATCCTGCATATCAGATATTTACATGACAATTCCTAACAGTAGCAAAATTACAGTTATGAAGTAGCAACAAAAATAGCTTTATGGTTGGGGGGTTACCACAACACGAGGAACTGTATAAAAGGGTGGAGGCATTAGGAAGGTTGAGAACCATCGCCTACACCCTTATCTTGCTGATCAAGGCCAAACACCTAACTTAAAATCGTTGTTCAGAGGGCCTGGCTAGCCTCCCCGCAAAAGGCAGCAGGACATTTCCGCAAAGAAGGTAGGAAAAAGGGAGGAGGGTGGAGAATCTCCACGTAAACAAACTAAGAAAAAAACTAACTCTCTCTCTCTCTCTGATGGAGACAGAACAAAAGAACCAAAGCCCCCAAAGATGCCAGGTCAGGCTTCCCTGCACCCGGGCGCCATTCAGGCACTCTTGCCCTGGTGGAATGCTACAGCTCAGGGAAGTCAGCTATTTCCAGCCTTTTTGGCTGGTGGGTTTCCCTGGACAGAAAAATCTGAGTCCAGCCCCTATAAGCCTAAAACTGCAAAATCCATACCTTGCGCCATCTATCAAAAGATCAGATGATGAACCTCCCAGCTCATGTGAGACCTTTATGTGCGAGACAGGTCAGTAAAACCCATTCTTTACAGTTGTCTGGAGCATGAATGTCCATAAAGCACAGCACACGTTGCATCTCAGTTGATTCTCTCATCAACCCAAAGAGAGACTGACGTCACTGCATTTTTTGGAGGTGAGGAAACAGAGTCTCTAAGAGGCCCAAAATTATTCTTCTAAGAAAACAGCAATCAGTTGTTCATAACTTCTTCATGTGATGTCAAGTCTGGTTTCTTTACTGTGAAGCCACCGTCATTCCTGCCCCAAAGCCACTGTGTACATATTAACACCACATTAAAATGGGGTACTAATATGCCAATGGAACTATGTCATTTAGAATGTGAAGGGGACCTTCAGAATCATGCAGTCTGATTTTTCACCCTTCCCCATTTCACAATGAAGGAAATTGAGCCTTACATCATGCCTACAATAAAGTAGCCACACCATATATATCTACTGAAGTCCAAGAAGGGCAAGTGATACACCCATGCAGCTAGTAAGGGATAAGATTAAAACTCCAGTCTTAACTCCTAGTAGAATCTAATTCAGCATACATTTGCTAAGCCAAGGGCTGGAGCTACAGAGCCACATCAGAGATGGTCCCTGACTCTGAGGTGGGCATATTGCTATGTGAGCTCTTGGTCCAGCCCAGGAGCTTTGGCAAGTTGAAGGATGAGCAAGAGTGAGGGCACGGTCACAGGCATGGAGATCCAGAACAGACTCGTGTGAACGAGGAACGTCACACAATTCAAGGTTACTGCAGCACAGAGCATGAGCCTGGGAATGGTAGAAAAATAAAATCTAGGGCGGAAGTCAAGTCCTGTGCAAATAGAAAGCCTTGAAATCCGTGTTCAGGATTTAATTGAACTTATCTTCAAGATCTTCAGGAGTCATTAAAATGCTCACGCAGAGAAAACTTTTATACAAATCACTTCAGGGTCCGTGGGAAGCCACAGAAGGGTTCTATATATCATATAAAGGGTAGATAAGAGGGGAAGAGACGAATTCAGAAAACTCTTCAATGTCCACGTCCAGATTGAGTGGTCCTTTATCATGCAAGGATTTGGGGTGGAGAGGCAGAAATTGATGCAAATCTTCTAGGAGATAAAAATGACTAGAGTTGGTGGTGGATTAGACAAAGCAGGTAAAAAGAAAGGAGGGGTCAAGGATAGCCCCAATGTCCTTTCCATTACATAACCTTGACTACTGTCTGGAGTGTTCCCAGCCCAATACGAAGCTACCTATATGTACCACACATAACAACATCCTGAGGTTGCTTGGAGACCACAGACCTGGAACAGAAAGAACAGCCAGTACCAGTCAAAGCATTGTGTCCAGTGCAGTTCTGCTCCTGATAAGAAGGATGCCTCCAGGGACCTTGATTCCCTCATCTGAGGTGGTGAGTTGAGCTGGACCATCTCTCCAGTGTCTTCTAGCTTTAGGCACCTTCCCATGCACTTGTCATGAAGATCAAATTCATTCGTTCATTCCTACAGCATTATCCATTGGGCACCTGCCACATGCTAGACTCTGTGCGTGCAGAGGTGGACAAGACCCAATCCCAGCTCTTAGGAAGAGAATATGGGGTGATACAGACAAGGAACAGGCAACCACAACATAAGCTACGGGACCAGAGAGCATCCAGAAGAGCTGTTCACTCAGGTTGGCAGTACAGCGGATCAGGAACTGTTTCCCTGGGAATCAAACATCTGAATTGATATCCGAGGATACATAGTCTAGAAAAGACAGGGAAGAGATGTTTCAGTAGTCACAACATTGTACAAAGGTCAGAAAGTAAGAACATTCACAATCAACTCAGAATTGAAAAGAAGAACCGTGGGTAGAAGCACACTGTAGACAACAGAGTACTGTTTTATTATTGTCACCATGAAATAGACCAAAAGAAGGACACCCTTCCTTTTTCTGATGACCAGCTGGTCCAAACCCATTGGATTCTGCACTTCTCTCCTCTGGATTATGATAGTGACATGGAGAAATAGTTTCATTCTGCCGATTCTTTTTTTATTCTCCATGACTTTTCCTTGGGAAAAAAAAATACCACAGATAGGTGTGGTACCGTTTATTCATCCCCTATATCTTTTGATTCTCAAAGAAACAAACCCAGAAAGGACATTGCTATCCCTGTTTTACAGATAAAGATGGTTAAAGTCAAAGAAGCCGAGTGGCAGAGAAATCGAGATTTGAACCCCATCCCTCTGGTTCCAGGTCCCCGGCTCTTTTCCAGAACCCATGCCGACCTGATTGCACTTATCATGGAACCACACCCGTCACCCGCACAGACTTTGGTGGCAGACTGCCCTTTCTGAAGTCTGCGGTCCCTTTTCATGGATTACCTTGTAGGTGGGCTTGCTTCTTAAATCTCCTTAGTTAAACCATCTCCAAATCACTTTGGCTGGAAGATACGATCGGTTTATGTCTGGGGAGGTTTCCTGTAGACAGCAAATCTTATCCATAATGGGCAGATTTCTCAAGTTTAATCAAGGAAGGTGGTATTTCCTGCCTCTAGGGTTCTGGCTTTTCAACTTCTTGTGAATTAGTCAATGCTTGCTTAGAATTTGGAATTCAACTTCTTTGAAGGCCTCATCCACATGGTAAGGAGAAAGGGGATTGGCTCTGGACGCAGAAGACTAGGGTTAGAGCCTTCCTTGGCTTTTCCCCTTACCACCTCAGAGACCTGGGACAACCCACTCCACCGTGAGCATCTGGGGTCTACACATACCTTGGTTTAAACTGTAACACTGCTAGTGATTGCTTCTATGACTATGTACAACTTACACCATTTCTCTGAGCCTCAGTTCCTTGTCCAGGGGAAAAAATGAGGTCAATCCTTGCACCCCTCATGATGTGATGCTGCTTAACTGGTATTTATTGAATAAAGAGGAGAATTTAAAAGCATTCCCTTCACTTTCTTTCTTCTTCTGTGGCTCATTTTTCTCATCTATAAAATAGAGATAAAATCTCTCCCATGTATAATTCATTGGGCATCTAAGCAAATCCTATACAGTCACGTTTGCAAAAGTGTCATCCTATTTCAGAGTCTCTGACGATCTAAGGTGGAATGTACGCTATCTAAGAAACCACATACATTATTTCTCATTCATTCACGTGTCCTACAGGGTGCATATCATCCTCGTTTCCAGTTCCCCGATAAGGAATGGAGAGCTCAGGAGGTTAAGGGCCTTTCCCAGGTTCAACAGATAGTCTGCGCTGGAGCACAGATTAAAAGCCATGTTGATCTAACTCCAAATCCAATATTCTTCTCACTATAGCCTCTGATCCCATCGAAACTACGAGTTACAATCCCAGCCTCTGGAGCCAGGTTCCCTGCAGTCCTATTGGGTATCCACTGGTGGTTAATGATGTGTCGATGGAGGTGAGTTAAGTGTCTTCTCTGTACATGAGTTTTCTCCTATGTGAGAAGGAAGTATTAATAGTGTCTAGCTCCTGGGTGCAAGACTCCTCACCTCATTTGCTTCCTATCTCTTCAACTCAAAAAGGAGAAAACAAAAATAATTTTACTGTTTGCCAGTCTGGAGACAAAGGATACCCTTACTTAATCTTGATTCCAACTCTAAGATCTAAAATTCTCTTTACTTAAAGGCTGGGCGTGGTGGCTCCTGCCTATAATCCTAGCACTCTGGAAGGCCGAGGCGGGTGGATTGCCTGAGCTCATGAGTTCAAGACCAGAGTGAGACTCAAGCAAGACCCTGTCTCTAAAAATAGCTGAGCGTTGTGGTGGGCACTTGTAGTCCCAGCTACTTGGGAGGCTGAGTCAAGAGAATTGCTTAAGCCCAAAAGTTTGAGGTTGCTGTGAGCTGTGATGCCCTGGCACTCTACTAAGAGCAACAAAGTGAGACTCTGTCTCCAAAAAAAAAATTCTCTTTACTTAAAACTCATATCCCATCTCCTCTGGGAAGCCTTCCAAGGAGCTTCACAGGGGCTCTGTTTAGTGTCCTTAACATGGACTGGAGTAGCAGTAAATACCTGTTCGTATATTGCTGAATAAATTTATATAAATGTCTCTTATGCTTCAACTGCTACTGTGAGATCCACAGCTCTGTAGAATACAATAATAATAATATAGCTATCATTTCCTGAGCACTTCCCATATGCCTGAAATGTAACCCCTTGAAGCCAATTTTATTATTCCTGTTATATAGAAGAGAAGACTAGAGTCATGGATTAATTTGCCCAAGGACACAAAGCCCTTTGCCCAGAAGTTGCTAAAACGTTATTTGGAGGATGAGTGAATGGATGACAAGGTGTGACCTCAGAACCACTGATGATCTAGGGGACAAAGCATCTGTCTTTGAAGGTTGTACCCACAGTACCTAGTACAGAACTGATTGATAACTGCATAATAACCTCAGACTCCGACTTGGACAGAGGTGGCCCAGCTGGCAGATGAGTTTTTGGAGGCCCCTATCCAGCAAAACACACATCATGAGCAGATTAAGGGAGAACAAGTCATTCCAGGCTTGAATCTTAATCATTTCCAAGAGTAGAGGCCTGGTGTTAACAGCTCTGCAAGCTTCGGCTCTGCCAACGACCATTTCTTGGGGGGTATTTGATACCTTGGTGATCAAAGGAGCCTGAGCAGAAAGTTATTTTCCAATAGAAATATCACCCCTTGTTTCTATTTCTTAAGAAAACTAGCTTCTCAAAGACCACTTCCTCCCAACCCCTACAGTCCTTGGTTTTCCATAAGTCATGTTTTTAAAAATAAAAGAGAATCCTCGAAAGAGGATTAACAGCTCTTCTCACACTCTACGCAAATCTTTTGCCTCCTATGCCGCCTGGCGCCCAAAGGCGACATCAGACAAGCAAGGAGAGAATGAAAGGGTGTGACACAGAGGCTCAGGGCACTAGAGAAAGTCAGCGTCCTTATTTCCCCCCCAGATGGTCCACATGTGTTGGAGGTCTACCTGGTAAGATAGGAGCCATTGTCCCATTTTCTGGAAAAAAGACGCTGCAGTTTGAAGAGGCCTATCGAGATGATTAAGATACGGTCTCTGCCCTCCAAGAGCCCCCATTTTGACAGAGGTGCCAGACGTGAAAGCCACAACCTGTGACCCAGTGAGCACTCTGAGAGGCACAAGGATAGCGTAATTATCTTAAGAAGGAAGGCCTCCCTTTGCGAAGTATTTGCAAATGACTTGAAGTCGTGCCTAACAATGACATTGGACAATGACATTTGACTTTGCCTCAAATCAGTTGTTTCATGATAATATGCCTCCTGATTCCTTCGCCAAATATGTGGAAAGGACCCGGTCCTTGAAGGCTTTGCTGTGTGTAGACAAATGGCCTCATATTTGTAAGCCTAGTTCCTTCACCAGCAAAATGAGAATAACACCCTAATCTTTTTTAGGATTATTATAGTTGCCACTGTCCTTTCCCTAGTGACCCCAACACCAGATCAGCAGCAGCGTCCTGAACCATTCTGTGAATCCTGTTTATTTGTGAAGGATTTTGTTCTTACAACTGCCATGGAATGTTTGTCCCTTTATCTTTGAGTGACTATATGCTCTGCATTGATTCTTCATGAATTTAAATCTTCTCCCAAACACTGATCAGCCCCAGAATGTCACCTTTTCCCTTGTGTGCCTCAGAGAAGCAGAATTTCTCAAACTTGCCCCCGACAAGGTCTTGGACCTGACAATTTCTTGTTGGAGGGTGGGGGCAGGGGTCGTCCTGTGCCCTGTATGATGTTTAGCAGAATCTTGGGCCCCTGATGCCCAGATGCCAGGCCCTATTCCCCTAGTTGTAACAACTAAAATGTCTCCGGATGTTACCAAATGTCCACGGGCCTGGGAGGCAAAATTACCTTTGTGGAGGATAACATGTGACAACTCACCCCTAGGAGGAATACCAGGCTGAGATTTTTGCTCCCATTTTACAGATTTAAAAAAAAAAAAAAACCTGGCTCAGTGCCTGTAGCTTAGCAGCTAGGGCACCAGCCACATACACCAGAGCTGGGGAGCTTGCATCCAGCCTGGGCCTGCCAAACAACAATGACAACTACAACTGAAAAAAATTAATAGCTGGGCATTGTGGCAGGCACCTATAGTCCCAGCTACTTGGGAGGCTGAAGCAAGAGAATTGCTTGAGCCTGAGAGTTTGATGTTGCTGTGAGCTGTGATGCCACAGCACTCTACCCAGAGTGACACAGTAAGAATCTGTCTCAAAAAAAAATAAAAACCTGAGACCCAAAATGGGAAGGAAGCTTACAAAAGGGCCCAAGAAAGACAGAGCCCCAACTTGGCTTTCCAGAACTCCTTGTGTGTAGGTAGCACTACCGTGCCCTCCAGTAAGGACATGCAAGCGGCAGCAACTCACAGGCACCAAAGACTGGATCTCTTCTCTCCCAGTCCCATAGACTGCTGGCCACCTGCAAGAGTGCCTACTCCTCTTCCTCTCTCCCTCTGCCCTCCCCTCCCCCATCCCACTGCCCTGCCCTCACCCCTACTGTGCGTGCTGTGGGAAGGGGCTGCCCACTGAGTGCTAGGCTGGGAATGGGCCATCACTGCAGGAGGGGTGACAAACGACAGTGAGGGTGAAGTCCAGACTTAGCCCTGCCCCAATGTCAAGCTTCAAGGGGAGGTGCTGTCACTAAGAAGCAAACACTTAGAGGAGAAAAAACTCCTCAAACAAGAGATTCCTCCAGTGCCATGTAAGGAAAGGTCTTGGCCAGCTCTGGGCAACCACGGAGAGTCAGGACAGGGGGTGAGCAGAGAGAAGGGTATTCTGGTTCACTCCCTCGTCTCCACCCCCAGGTCCCTGCTCCCTCTCTGCATCCTTCTTGGAAGGGCCCCTCAGAAGGCACCAGAATAACCCCTCCCTCCTCCTTTGCCTCTCTGTCCCATTTGCCTCTGCTGTTCCCCTGCAGAAGGCCGGCGTGCAGCCTGGTGCACGGGTTAGGGGTGTGTAACATTTTGTCTGAATAGGTCCCTATGTTCCCATAATTTATAGTGGTAAGTAATCTTATTTGCAAAGCAAGCCCTTACAGTTATAAAAAACAAGTTAATTGACTTGCATAAAAATCAAACATGTAAAAGTTTTCCATCTGCGCACCAACGGCACACTGAGCCCATTTGTACAATAGCTGTGATGCAGTGCGGCCCGCGTCTGGACTACCTAGGCCCGGCCTCTTTCATAACCCAAAATGGAATCTTAAACCCTGACAAGGCCACATACCGATGGGAGTTACTGAATTTAGAGTCAGTCACTCAACTAATTATACGACGTTTTATTTTTTTCCTTGTGTCAATAAACAAACTTGGGTCTGACTTCTGACACTGAGACCTAGAAGCCAATTAAGAGGCGTTCCCAATATATTACAGGTCTACAAACAAGGATGGCTTTTCTTGGAAAAGTGAACATCATGTTTCTTTTAATGAGTGTGAAAATATATGAGTTTCTTAATCACTGGCAACTCCGATGGAGTCCGAGACAGGGAAATCACTGACTCTGGGCTCGGCAGTGAACAGGGGCCAGATTCTTGATGAGTTTTTGCAGTGGGATCCTCTGGTAGAGAAGTCACTGGAAAAAAAGGCATTTGGTGATGACATGACAAAGAGTCAGAGCCTCAAGAAAGGCAGGAAGGCGACTTGTTGTGGCACAGTCTTCTGCAGCAAGCCATGAGGCCCCACCTTAGTGGAGTGGGGGGGGGGGGGGGAAGATGCAAAGTCTGCAGAGATGTACAAGGCAAAATGCCACCCATGATCCTCAGCCTGGGAGCTCAGTCCGCAGGGGAGGGAACGGGGGAGGAAAGTGACTATTTATTAAGTCTCCATTGGGTTCTGGGTGCCTTTGCTTTCTGTATCCTATTTAACCCTCAGGTTATCTGCCTGTAAGATATAATTGTTCCCGGGTGGCGCCTGTGGCTCAAAGGAGTAGGGCACCGGCCCCATATGCCGGAGGTGGTGGGTTCAAACCCAGCCCTCACCAAAAACTGCAAAAAAAAAAAAAAAAAGATATAATTGTTCCTATTTTATACATGAGAAAATGAAAACCCAGAGATGTAGAGTGACTTGGTCAAGGTCATACAGCAAGTTCATGGCTGATCTAAGGTCAGGACTCATTCCACAAGTCCTAGTACTTGCACTCTGCTCTGAGTGCACAAAGCGTAGTCACAGCCAGAGTTCTCGGGGACTCAGGATCAGTCATGCTCTGACGTGTCCACCTTTTCTGGAAAATGGCTCTACTTACCTACCAGGACTTATTGAATCCCTGCTCTATGGCAAGCCCCACCTGAGGAAATATGAGATACCAGGATATGCAACACTGTTTCATGGAAGACAGAGCAGAAAATCAATAATGAGTCTGATGTGTGTCCTGGAGGTACGCACAGGGGAAGGGTGCCCAATTCCGCGGGATGGTGGGGGTGGGAGCAGAGGTGACTGTCAGGAAATACTTCCAGGAGCAAGTAGGCCTTCATCACTGACTTCAAGTCACCGGGTGGAAGAGATCCCATGGATGGACCTGCATGGGCAGAGGCTTGTGGGTAGGAAGATGCGCTTGGACGGGCGGAGGCTAGACCAGAGAGAGACCTGAGACAGGGAGGGCCCACTGCGGGGGAAGTGCCAGTAGGGAAGATTTAGCCAGTACTATCGTCTGAACCAGACCAAGCTGGTCATGGCTGGGCTAGGACAGACAGGTGACAGTAATCAAACCTGAACTGAGACATCAGTTGGGTAGGTGACATCCAGTACCAGGGCTCAGCACTGACACTCCAAGGCAGTACCATGGTGGCTAACAGGAGGGTTCTGGAGCCCGTTTGCCTGGGCTTGGGTGTGGCTTGGGGTGACCCTGGGCAGGAGACTTCAATTCCCTGGTCCCCCCACCTAAAAGTCCAATAACAGAGTACCTACCATGCAGCTTATTTGGCACACACTTGGAAGTTCAAGCATGTAAAACTTAGAAGGGCGCCTGGCATATGATAAGAGCCTAATCAGCGCGAGCTGCTGGGAGCTCTCACATGGGCCCCTGGACCTTATGGGCTTTGTCACCCTGGCCAAGTCTCTAAATCTTCCCATAACACAGGATCTGTGGGCTCTTGGCACATAGTAGGTGCTCAGTAAATAGAAACTGTCTTTCCTTCTGCATCACCATCATTATTTCTGAAACAAGGATTCTCTGCCTTTCCAGGGGAGCAGGAGTCGCAGCCACCATCCCCTCACCACGACCTGTCCAGGCAGGCTGACATGCCACCCAGGCAGGCAAAGACAAATGGACTTGCCACCTACACGGAGCACACGTGCACACCAGGGGCACGTAGCCCAACTCGTTAGCACAACAGGGCTCCCTTCTTTTCAGCGCTGCCTCTCTGCTGTGCATGTGCCTTGCTGGGAGTGGAGGTCCCCGTTATTTATGTTTGGAAAATGCATTCAGGGCAGTTCCCAGAAGCACTTACAGAGCTCTTATTTAATTGCTACTTTATAAACTCACTGCTCCAAAGAGTGAGGGATTGATGGCCTGGCCTGGCACCTGGAGTGGCCTTGCTGCAAATGCTTTTCCGAGAATGGCCTGGGAGCCGTCCTCCCAGGAGTCCAAGGCCTTGTGCAGCTCTGGCCCGCATCCAGCACCAGAGGGCCCTGTAGGACTCGTCACCCTAATCCCCAGCTTTGGGATGGCAGCAGCTGCCGTGGTCTCACACACATACCCCCCCACACACACACACACACGAAGACCCTTCATCAGTTGAGGGCCAGGGCCTTTAAGGCATACAGGGTAAGGGTGGGCCTGTCGTTCACCGTTCACAGTCCCCTTGCCATGGACCTGCAAAACCCCAGCCGTGAGGACATCCCAGACAAGGACACCACTCAGTCCTGCTGAGCCCGTTGTCTCTCATTAGCCTCATGTGCATGTCTCAGACGCAGGCAGACCTGGGCCTGCGTGTCCACCATGGTCAGAACAAGTTATTTAACCTCACTGAGCCTCGGTTCCCTCACTTGCGGAGTGTGGTTTATAGATCCCATTTCTCAGCATCATTGCGGGAATGAAATGAAATTATTATTGTGTGACTCCTGGCATGGAGAAGTACAAGATCAATAAATGTTATTTACTGGATGTCTACAGCCACAGAAATAAAGGATGAAGTGCCTTTCGTGAAGTGTTCTTAGATTCATCAAGGCGAAACTTCCCATCCAGTTGAAATATGGAACTTCATGACCCCTCCTATGAGCGCAGCCACCGTTCAACTCCATACCAGAGTGCTTTATGGTTCCCCAAAACCATTTTATGAGCCTTCTCTCAAATGACCTTCACCACCCATCAGGGTTTAGAATATGAGGCTCATTTCACAGACAAGGAGCTGAGGCTCAGGTAGGCGATTTCCATCTCCAAATCGTGCACACTTTCTTTCACAACACACAACCTGCACACCCACAGCTGGCCTGAGACCCATTTGTGCCTCCAAGACAGGGCTTGACAATCTGCTCTCCTGGGTCCCCATCCTGTACACCCATCCCACAGTGAAGGGGTAGTGTTGTGGAAGTGACAGTCTGTGACATCCAAGGCTAGGTCATCACAGACATTGATGCTTGCACCACACTCTCTCGGCTCCTCCTCCAAGGAACGCCAGTTACGGTGTCACAAAGACACTGGAACAGGGTGTCACCTGTGGCTCAAAGGAGTAGGACAACTGGCCCCATATGCTGGAGGTGGCGGGTTCAAACCCAGCCCGGCCAAAAACTGCAAAAAAAAAAAAAAAAAAGACACTCGAATAGCCCTATAGAAACGTCCTCTTGGTGAGGATCTGTGGCCTTCCCACACACTATATAAATTGGCCATCTGCATGAGGGAACCATCTTGGATTTGGGCTCTCTAGCCAAACATCAAGACATCTGCCTCATCCTGGATGCAATGTAACGAGAGATTTCCCAACTTAAAACTACCCAGCTGTGCCACTCACAGAAACTGGGAAATAATAAATGTCTGTTGTTTTAAGCTGCTCACTTTGGGGGTGATTTGTTACATGGCAATAGATTAACCATACACCACACATCTCAACTTTGCCCTAGCTGCACCTGAACTGGTATCTTCCCACCTACGTACAGCCTACACAGCACATGGGCCAGGACGATAGGTGTTATGCCTATCAGATGAGCATTCTAATAACCAAGCTTTTTGAAACCAAGTGATTCGTGCACATTTCAACACTTCATGACCCTCTTTCGTCTTTTGGCTTGCTTTTCATCTCCCCTGGACATGTCCCCACTCAAACCCTCCTTTTTCCCCCCTGGACTATAGCAGTAGCCTCCTAGTGAGGCCTGTCTCTGTTCCTGCACACTCCCATCAAGTAAATGTCATTTTTAAAAATCTGCTTTAAAAACCCTTTGCTGTTAACTCAGTCGCTAAGGAAGCCAAGCTCCCAGCATGCCTTGCACAGCCCTTCCTGATTAGCCACCACTCACTTTCCTCGCCGCTGAATTGTTTATAAGTCCCTGAGTGCACCCTTGGCCTTCTTGCCTCTGTGCTCTAGTGCTAAGTGTGGTTTCTCTCTGGAAGCCCTTCCTGCTTTGTCCACTGGCAAACTTCTATTCATCCTTCAAAACCCAGCTCAATCATTTCTGTCTTGAAATCTTCCACATGTCCAGGTAGAGTGAGGTCCCCTCTGTGCTCCCAGCTATAGCTGTCTGATAACCCTGAGCACATTGTTAAAAATATATACTCAGGCCAGGCGGTGGCTGACGCCTATAATCCTAGCTTGAGCTCATGAGTTCAAGACCAGCCTGAGTAAAAGCAAGACCCCATCTCTACTAAAAGAGAAAAAATTGAGGCAAGAAGATCGCTTGAGCCCAAGAGTTGGAGGTTGCTGTGAGCTGTGATGCCACAGCACTCTACTTGGGGCAACAGCTTAAGACTGTCTCAAAAAAAAAAAAAAGTATATACTTATCTGTCTCCCCTGCTAGACTAGGAACTCCTAGAGTTCTATTCATTTTTATTCTCTCAGCATCTAGTTCAAAGGTTTGGTACATAATAGCTGCTCAATGAAATTTTATTGACTGAGAAAGGTTTGGGGGAAGGGGACAGTCTTCATTCAGTATGCTGGCATATGTGCGACTCATTGGCATAATGTGAGGTATACAGGAGGTGTGCTGTAAATGTGTTAAGATTGGTGCCTTTCATTCCTTCCCCCAACATGCAGAAGGGTGGGCCTTTTTTGTTCAACTGTGGCCCCACACCTTCTTCAAGCACCCCCCGCAATTCACAGAAGGTTGGATTTTCCATTTGCTTCAAGCTGTCCTTGAACTCTGTAGGTTATCAATTCCTCTTAGTCTCCATCCCTGCCAGGTTTCCTGAAATCCTTGCCTTTTTTGTTTATAAACCCTACTCATGGGTTTTATAAGGTCCTGCGACATTTACTTCTATCTTCAGATCACTGAGTTCCTTCATTCATTCAGCTGTTCACCAGCAGCACAGGAGTTGGGGTTTGAGACACACGAGGCTGCCTAACAGCCAGGTTTCAAATCCAGCAACCTCTGTGACCTTGGGCAAGTGACCTAACTCTCTGTGCCCTCAGTGGCCAAATCTGTAAAGTGGGAACATGGCAATGTCTATGCCACAAGGCTATCGTGAGGCTTCTGAGAGATACCACTGAGAAAGAACAAGATCTTCATGAATATTAGTATTTATTCATTCAACAAATTATCTCTTTAGTACTTGCATGGGCCAGACCCGGTCAGATGCTATGGAGAATAATAGAAGCTTCCTACATACTGGGGTTCACAGCTCTGTGAGAGAGACAGGGAAAGACACGTAATTGCAAATGATACCATGGAACTTCTGCAGAGAAGCTGTGTCCTATGTGGTAAGGGGAAGGAGTAAATATCTTCATTAATAATGGAGTGACAGACAAATGACGAACAAATATATGAAAAAATGTTCATCATCCCTAATCATTAGAGAAATGCAACTCAAAACCACCCTGAGATACCATCTAAGCCCAGCAAGAATGGCCCACATCACAAAATCTCAAAACTGCAGATGCCGGTGTGGATGTGGAGAGAAGGGAACACTTTTACCCTGCTGGTGGGACTGGAAACTAATACAACCTTTTTGGAAAGAAGTATGGAGAACCCTCAAAGAACTCAAACTAGACCTCCCATCTGATCTTGCAATCCCATTACTGGGCATCTACCCAGAACGAAAAAAATCTTTTTAATAAGGACACTTGCACTAGACTGTTTATTGCAGCTCAATTTACAATCGCCAAAATGTGGAAACAGCCTAAATGCCCCCCAACCCAGGAATGGATTAACAAGCTGTGGTATATGTATGCCATGGAATACTATTCAGCCATTTTTAAAAAATGGAGACTTTATAGCCTTTGTATTAACATGCATGGAAGTGGAACACATTATTCTTAGTAAAGCATCACAAGAATGGAGAAGCATGAATCCTCTGTACTCAATTTTGATATGAGGACAATTAATGACAAGGGGAGGGGTGAGCAGAGAGAGGAAGAAGGAGGGAGGAGTGGGGAAGGGATTAGCAGAGAGAGGGAAGGAGGGAGGGAGGTGGGGTCTTGGAGTGTACCACACCTTTTGGGGGCAAAACACGATTGTAAGAGGGACTTTACCTAACAAATGCAATTAGTGAAATCTAGTTTCTTGTACCCTCAATGAATCCCCAACAATAAATTTAAAAAATAATAATTAAAAAACATAATGGAGTCAGTAAATGCATCTCTGAAAAAGTGACGGTTCCCCAGCTGCTCAAGAAGGGACACATCAAGCCAGGGGACCAGCATGGGTAAAGAGCAAAGCAGTAAGACAGTGAGGGGGTGTTTGGGAAACTAAGTCATCTGCACGGATTGGAACACTGAGCGTTTGTGGGGCACTCAGGGAAAGGAGCATGGAGAGGTGGCCGCGGATGGCCTGCAGACTCCGAAGGCTTTCAGTGGCGCGCAACTAACATCACAGGCAGGAGGAGAAACAGAAGCATCTGAGGCTCTGCCAGGCTTGTATTTGCTTTTAAGGAAGCTCATCCTGTCTGTGACCAGCTTTGTGACTCCTGCAGTCATCCAGGTAAGATGTGATGGACTAAGATAGAGACGAAGAGCAAACCAGCCTGAAAGACATCTAGTGCTAAAGGTTGGCACGTCTTGTCTATAAAAGGCCACATAATAAATATTTCAGGTTTTGCGGGCTGTACGATCTGCTACAAATGCTTCACTCTGCAGTGGCACAAGAGGCCGTAGACCATACACAGTGTGTCCCAGTAAAACTTTACAAAAGGAGGCTGCCAGCCAGATTTGACCCACAGGCCGTAATTTGCCAGCTCCTGATTTAGAATGTGGATGGATGGATGGGAGTTTCCTAGAATGGTAGGGAAAATGCAGGAGAAAGAGGAAGGTGGAGGATTTCAAGAACTCAAGTGGTCACCTGAGATTGCTTGCCAGGAGCCCTAGCAATATTGCACATCAAATTGTTTTCTTCAAAAATGTGGAGATTGAGATTCAACAAACTCCTCTGCAGTAGAGAAGCTGTTCTCTACAGCTGTCGATACCAACAGGTAGGACACAAGATTCTGCTCCGATCCTTGGAAAGATTGGAGAGAAGCCATGCGATATGGGCCCAAGGTGTGACCTTGCAGGTCACCTAACTCCCCGTTTGCAACACTGAACCTCTCTCTCCAGGCCTAGAGGTAAAGCCAGAGCAACTGCCCAGCTGAGCTTCACAGCAGGGAAGAGGCTGGCTCAGTGGGCAGCACGCGAGTTTCAGCAGCCCGTTGGGATTCATGCAGAAGCAGACTGCTGCAAAACCGCATGTGACTCCAGTGTGGGGAAATCGCAAGTACCAGGAAAGCTGGCTATTAAAAGAAATCCTGCAGATGTTCTAATGTAAAGTGTAATTCTCTGCAAGTCTCTCTTTCTGCGCCTTGGTGGGAACGTGAATTGGTGCAAAACTTTGGAAGATACTTTGGTTATACCCTTCAAGATTTTAAATTACCCCTTCTAGAAATGTATCACCATGAGCGACTTGCAAGTATATATGCCCTGGGTTATCTTCTTGGCAGCGTTCATGGTGATAGTGAAATTAAACTCTAAATGGTCATCAGTAGGGAAATGGCTAAGCTATGGTTCTGTACAGTGCAGAATACTACAGGACCATGAAAAGGTTTAAGTAGAATTATAGGAACTGACTCAAATGGCCCTGATACATTGTTGCATTAAAAGAAAGAAAGTCACAGTAAAATAGAAGAGATTTCAGGGGTTTTTTTTTTAATTTCTCTTAACCATTTTTTTATGAAATCATAACTGCATACATAAACGCATTTAGGGGGTACAATGTGCTGATTTTAAATACAATGTGGAATGCTTACATCAAACTGGTTAACGTAGCCTTCACCTCATTTACTTATTGTGTTAAGACATTTCAGTTTTTAAAACTAACTATTTAAGTGCCCACATAGAAGCATGAAAGGCATAGGAGGGCCAGGGCCAGGGCAAGGAAAGTGAGACACCTGGGGAGTAAAATTTAAGGAGACCCTCACTCTCAGGCTCATGGAAGTGTTAACTCTGCTCTGCATAAGCCTGAAGGTGAGGGCCTCCTTAAATTTTGCACTGAAGGCCAAGTCCCGATCCATAGAAAAATGTTCTGGTCTGATACCTAGGTTGTCTCGGGAGAAAAGTGCTGAGGGTCGGCAGAAAGAAATCTCTGCTTTTGACTTCATACTCTTTTGCACAGTCCAGTTTTTTCTATAAAGATACATGACTTAATTGGGGTCTTAACAAAGCAAAATTTCCCTTTAAAAGTTTTCCATCAGCCAGGTGTAGTAGCTGAAGCCTATAATCCCAGCACTTTGGGAGGCCAAGGCAGGAGGATCACTTGAGACCA
>NW_003852489.1:883014-896730 GCF_000181295.1 Otolemur garnettii
CTCAGCTACTAGGGAGAATGAAGTGGAAAGATTGTTTGAGCCTAGCAATTGGCGGTTACAGTGACCTATGATCAGGGCCACTGCATTCCAACCTGGGTGACAGATCCTAGATTTTTTTCCTTGCTCACATCCCATACCCCCTTCACAGGTCACCTGCAGCTCCCCTCCCATCATCTTCTTTCTGAGCTCCAAGCTGAAGAAGCAGCCCCCACCTGGGACTTGTGGCCTCACGTCAAAGGGGGAAGAGCGATGATGAAATCACGGGGTGGCACTAAACTTCTTCAGCAGGGCACATGTCCCCTCTTCTTACATTCTCTGGCCAATGTGAGTCTCATGGCCACACCAGACTGAAGGGGGCCTGAGGGATGTGAGTTGGGGTCCTGAGGAAAAGCATCGTAACAAATAATTCCATCTACCAGTCGGGACCAAAGCACAACTGTCTTCCTGCTCTTCCATTTCTAGCAGGTGCTGTGAGTCCTCCCGGTCACCAGACTGATGCTCCGCCCTCTGGAGTTCCACCTAGATCAGTATTTCTCAATCCTTTTTATCTCACGGCACATTTGAAGCTGTAGTTAAACCTCTGCTGCACGCTTAAGTTACGTTGATCAAAAGAAAGGAGTAAAAAAAAGATTGTTTACTGTGCTTTGAACATCTTTCAAAAATAACTTAAAGATCTTTAAAATTTTTTGCAGCACCCCTAACATCCTCTCACAGCACACCAGTTGGAAATCACTGATCCAAAGAGTAAAAAGAGGGAAAGATAAATGGAGAAATGAAACGCAACTGTCAGCCCATACTACCCTCTTTCACAAACGTTTCCAGAAGCTTCACACACTAAAGACCAAGAACCAAGTCATAAGACCATTCTAAACGGTAGGGGAATGTGAAGTGGCGAGCATTTTTAACCGGCCCCATTACCACCCAGACCAACAGCAAAACTCTCTTAATAAGGAAATACGGGGGAAAGGATAACAGGGAGGTGAAGACCAGTATGTGCCACATACGCGTGATCCTGCTTCATCTTCACAACCACCAGGAGGGGTTATTGTCTCCACTCAGCACATGAATCGAGGTGAGGAGATTAAAGGACTCATCCGAGAACATGCTATGAGGTGACTGAGCTGGAGTCTCTCAGGCAGCTGTGTCCGCCTCCATGACATGTCCACAGTTCTCCCCATGACTGAAAGAGAACTAGGGTCGTGCAGGCCTTGATCTTGTGTGTGCATCACCAACCCTCAACTGTGCTTCAATGCGCGGGTGTGTGCCTGGGGGCACATGTATTTGAGAGGGCTCTCAGCCATAGTTAACGTTGGATCTCTGTCTTAATCCAGGATTCCCCAACACATCACTGTGTGCTCTAAGCTACCTCTGCCCACAGCAGATGGCACGTCAATTAATTTCAGTACAAGCCAGAATTAAAAAACACTCCAAGAGAAAGTCACTGTCTTAGCAACAGAGCAGGCAGACTGCTCTGGACCAGAGGCAGAACAACAGAGCTTGAACCTCAGCTCTGTCTCGTAACAGTTATTTAAAAACAAACCCAAGCGTATGCCCGAATCTCTCGGTAGTTTCATATCTGTGAATGGGAAGTTATAATGTCTGTCTCCAAAGTCCGCTGAAAAGACCCAGTGAGATAATCATACAAGTGAGATTACTCAGCACAGGGAGGCTTTCCCCGAGGTTAGCTGTTCTCTTCTTCCCTGAGACTTCACGGCAATGTATTGTGAATCAAATCCCGGGTCTGCGTCAATGTGCAGCCATCCCATAGGGGTTCTGCCTTTGTTTCTTCGACGTTAGAGTCTTGCCAGCCCAAGAATAGGGCAGACTGGATCAAGTTTTCCTAAGAGATTCCAGATGTCAAGCCTTGAAAAACCAAGAATACCATGAACATTTCTGGATTATCTGATGCTTTGGCCTGATTATTATTTGGGGAGAAGCCACCCTATTGCTCTCGTCATTCATGCTATAAATATATCTCAAGGGTCTCCTTCAATAGAGACCCTGACCAGCGAAGAAGGGGCCCCAACCAGACTCGTAAGCAGCAGAGCGTGTTTGGGGCTGCCTGAGTGTTTGGGACACCTCAAGCACAGGTTTGGGCTAAGTGTGGGATCTGCTTTGCAGACTGACTTGTGTACAGAGCACCGTTCCACATGCCAGTGAATGAATGGCCAATGAGCCTGGGCCCTAAAGCGCCCATAGTCTTTGGAAGAAGAGATTTGTGATGTGGGAGCAGAGATACACATGCATTGGTTTGCTACCCCTGCACTGAGAAAGGAATTAGGTGGGAAAGCACAGTATATCATAGCAAGAATGAGGTGGGAGGCAGGAGAGGCAGAGGAGTAGCTCTGACTCCTTTACCACTGAGGCTGAAGGCTGGAGGGCATGCTGGGGACGGGGTGTGAACGCTCGGCATCCATTCCGCTTGCTGTTGTGGGAAGCACCCTGGTTATGTTCCGGGGAGCGCCTCTCCTTCCTGGAAACAGTTGTGCTTCCTAAGGATTGTCATGAAAGGGCACAGCTAGGTGACAGGCTAAGTCCCTCTGCCCCAGTTGCTAACACAGTGGCCTCATCTTTCCACCCCCATCATGTCTTATAAATGTAATATACCATGTGTGTCAGGATGAGGGAAAAGTTGAGCAACACTGAGACCAAGGCTGGAGGAACTGTCAGTCAAGGCATCCTGCCCTCTCCTGGTTGACAGGGAGACACAGAACCCCATCAAGGTCAACCAGCAATTTCTTCCCGAGAATTAATTCATGAGCCGAGTGTCAGAGGCTGAGAATGGTGCGAGAATTCCGGTGGCAACACCTGTATGATGCTGCAGAGCTCTTCCTGCCGTGGACACCCTCTTAGGCTTGGAGCCTTTTTTTTCTCTTGTGAACTCACCTTAATTCCTCCAAGAGATTTCCTTTCTCATGTAAGGTAACCAGCTGGAATCTGTTGCTTACAACCAAGGAATGCTAACCATGGTCGCTGTGTGGGATGGTACATGTTTGTGCATGTGTATGTGTAAGTCTGTATGTGTGCGTGTCCTTGTGTGGTTGGGTTTCGTAAAACTTAAGGTGCTAAACCTTGGTACCACAAAGGGGGAAGCCCCTCCTTTCCCTCTTCTCTGTCATCTGTGATCTGCCTCCAGGGTGGGAGGGGACTTTTTCTTTTCCCCACCAGGGACGGAGTCCATCACTCCTGGCTGCCACCGTGGGAGGTCCACCCATCTTGGAAGAGGCCACTCAGCTGAGGGCAACCAGGGGTGGGCCCTCAGGGTGACATAAGGAGATGAGCAATATAGCTGGTATTTACTATTGAAAACACATACGGGCAAATATTTGGCCAAGTGTTTATTTGCTAGTGGAACTTTTTAAATGGTTGAATGGAGCCCAAGTGTCGGCATGGGGAGCTTGATTAAAAACAAATTGAAGAAGTGTTTCTCCACAGTGGTGAACTTGGAGAGTTTTTATTTCTTTGGCACTAGAACCCCCCAATGAGCTCTGTTCCTTAACTCCAGATAGCTGGGTAGGGAGCTCCAGCCTCGGGGGGCTCTTTCTGCAGCCAGCAAGGCCAGGGCCTCATGTCCCCTCATCAAGGCAGGATTCCAATGCCCTTCAGGACCAGTGCAGAGCTTGGGGTGACAGGAAAGGCATCTTCCATGCCCCTGGGTGAGATCTGTTTGAGAGAAGCCATTTGGGGAAGATAGCTGTGAGTGTCCCCTTGAGATGACCAACCCTCTATAGATCCTGATGCATTGTCTGTTTTTCCTTTCCTTGTACCTCTTGACTGGGGACAGGAAAGGCCAGAACTTTCCTTTGCTACAGGGTCTCCAGCATACACATTTTCTCTCCCAGGAAGGAAAAAATATCACATTTCCTGAATTCCCACCTTGTGCTGGGCTCCACGTTGGGCACTTCCAATTCCTTATCTGGATTGACTCTTAGAGCACAGGAGATGATCATCCCCATTTTACAGAAGAGCAAGTGGAGGCTCTAAGTTGACCCATAGATACTTGAAGCCGCATAGTTGGAAGGTGGCAGAAGAGGATTTGAGCCTCGATGTCTTGTCCTCTAAAGTCCATGCGTTTTTTTTTCACTTTCTCCTCTTGCATCCTCCAATTTTAGTCTACAGCCACTGTACTAAACTCCTCAGACCCAGGAACAAGGCCTGTGAACGTCAAAGGGAAAGACTAGCACGGACCCAAACCACTCGTCAAAACCCCCTTAAGAGAAGGCTGGCTGCCCACGGGTCAGGGAGGGGAGACTGTGTCCTGATAGGTTACCTCCCCATACAACAGATCCAAAGCCCCAGGCCTCATGATGGGCACAACTAAGGGTCAGTTGTCATTGTCATTTCCTCCCCAAATTTATTCTGCTGAAGGAAACGGGCCAACAGGGAGGAAAAAGCTTAGACCCTCACAAATTTGTCCTGTTGTTCCCCAGAAACGTCCTTCCCTCCTTCCCATAATTCCATCTGGTCTTCCAGAGCCACAGACCTGGGTACATGACTGAGAGCAATCAAATGCCATCTGTGAACGCCGGCAGCCTCATCTGTAAGGTAGGGAGAATCATGCCTCCGTGTGGCATGGCTGAGTATTAAGGGGAAGCACATCTGGGCACGGAGTCGTCACCTGAAAAAGGTTACACTCCCCCCACTCCCACCACCACACACACAGATTTCCACTGACTCACATAGGTGAATGCCCTGGTTCCTGAAAGGGAGGGGAAAGTCCATACTGCCGGCCTAAGGCAGCTCCCCACCCCCCACCCAAAAGACTGAATAGTCAAAGCCAGTCCTTTACCCCTTGCAACTCTGCAAATTGCAAGCAAACAAGACCACTCATGATAGGCAGCTCTGGAGTTTGGCCAGATTCCTGAGGGTGAGAAAAAATATCACACTAAATCTCCAGGAGACGGTCCCCAAAGAGAAGCTGTTCCTGCTGAAGGACCCCTGCCTTGGCCCTGCTGTTCTGACCTGAGTCCCCAGCAGGAAACCCCCTTTGGAATGATTCACCCGCGTGTGTGAGAGCAGAACCTCACAACAGTCTGCTACAGGTGTCTCATCCCCATCTCACAGAAGGGGAAACTGAGGCTCAGGAAAAAAATAAGCAATGTGTTGATTCCAAATAAATTCTCTGCCTCCCAAGACCAGGGCAGAGCCACGTTTCCGGGAACGTTTCACAAAGCCCACTGGGTGTTGCAGAATAAAGTCATCGTTGGAAAAGAGAGAAATGTGTTTCCTTTTAATTATACAAATTACCAAAAGCCAGACAAATGTTTGGCTGGGCATAAGTTAAAAGAAAATTAAGAACTATTTCTTTAGACAGTGAGAGTGAGCAATCCAACAAGAATTATGTCAAAGCCACTCTCCTTTTTTATAAACAGAAGCCTCCCCCCCGCCATTCTTCCCCTCCTCCCTCCCTGCCCACCCCCACAGGCCACAATTGTTTCCAAGGAGGGGGTGAGTAAACAACATGATGAAAATGATGACTCACATCTGAATTTCTCCTAATACTCTTATTGGAGTGTCTCTACATCTCTGTGTGGTATGTAGGTTTTATTTTCCATATGAAGAAGAAAGAGAAATGAGGTAATTTCCCCAGCATCACCCAGCAACTCAAAAGAAACTTCGAACACAAACATTCTCTAACATTAAATGCGCCCCCACCCCATGCTTTCGAGGAGTTGTGATCCCGACCCCATTCCTCAGCTTACCCTTGAATCTCAGGTGCTGGTGCTGGCTAGACTGCCATCTGGTTTCCTATATTCTTAGCAGGACGTGTCTGGAAGTGTAATTGCACTGATTTTAACATGTATGTGTGTGTACATATACAGGGTGGATATAACGTTTGTGTGCAATTTAAAATAGTATAACACAGTAAATTGCACACGAACTTTATATCCACCCCATATATGCATGTATGTGGATATCACAGATACAGAGAGAGGCTGCCAAAAAAGCGTATACACAGTTTAAAAAAGGGAAAATAAAAAACTGACCAGGCTTGGTGGTTCACACCTGCAATCCTAGCACTCTGGGAAGCTGAGGTGAGTAGATTGCCTGAGCTCACAGGTTGAGCTGAGCCAGAGAGAGACACTATCTCTAAAAATAGCCAGGTGTGGTGGCAGGTGCCTGTAGTCCTAGATACTCAGGAGGCTGAGACAAGAGAACCTATTGAGCCCAAGAGTTTGAGGTTGTTGTGAGCCATGATGCCACAGCACTCTACTAGGAGTGACAAAGTGAGACTCTATCTCAAAAAAAAAAAAAAAGGAAAGAAAAAAACTGTATTAAAATTGTAATGCTAAAATATACTGATAACATTTGTTATCTTGTATATGGTATCTTGTATCTCTTGTAATTGCAAAAGTCAAAGGTGACTTGAGTATTACAGTTTTGGGGCCCCCCATATGTTTGTTTATTTGTAACATACATACACACACAATATGTCACTTAGTACTTAGTAACCTTATGTTGCACACATAACACCTACGTACATGTGTTTGTAGATGCATATCTGTGTAAAAGACAACTCTTGAAATGAGAACAGGAGGTCAAAGGAAAAAGAATACCTAAGAGGAAGAGGGTGTGAGAAGGAAGAGGAGAAAAAAGAAACAGAAATGTCAAAGGAGTCAAAAGAGGAAGAGAAGGATGGCTGGGAGAAAGAATTGCTGGGAGCAGAAACAGAAAGCAAAGATGGAGACATCTCTTCTCAGCAAAATCCATATCCCTACCACTCTGAGGCTGTTGACTTGCCAGAAATCCTCAGGAGGCTCTGGACCAGAGAAATGCAGGCTTAGCCAGCGAAGGCTCCTTGGAGCCTGATTTGTCTCAGAGGCCACACATCCCAAACACCCTTGCTCTGGGGAGAGCACGGGATGGGTGGGCAGGTGTAGGGCTGACGAGGCCAGGGGTCTCCTACCCTCCTCCCTGAAGCCAGTCAGGGCACACTCCAATCCAGGCGCCAGGCAGCCTCAAGCTGTGGTGTCCTCATGGCATCAGATTCTCCCTGGGTCTGACCTGAGCTGTGCCTTTCGCACCCACCTTGTGTACCTGTGACACAGACTAGCAACCTCCCATGTCTCAATCTCCTCATCTATAGATTGGGATAGCAAGAATACTGACTCAGACTGCACAGGACACTAAGAGCATAACAGAGTACCACAGACGGGGTGGCTAAAAAACAATAGAGACTTGTTTCCCACAGTTCTGGAGAGTGGGAAGTCCAAGATCAAGGCACTTCCAGCTTCTCAGCCGGCCATTTCCTTGCTGTGTCCTCACCTGAAGGAAGAGACAAGGCAGCTCTCTGGGGTCTCTCTTAAAAGGGCACTAATCGCATTTACCAGGGCTCCACCCTCATATCTAATCACCTACCAAAGGCCCCACCTCCTCATATCACAAAAAAATTGAGAAGTATACACTTCCCCACGAATTCAGGGAAGACATACACATCCCGTCTATAGCAAGTATCCACCTCGTCAGTAGTCATGAGGTTTAAATGAACGTGCAGACACAACTTGGCCCTTAGGCTCCACAGCTACCTGATTGTTCTCATTGTTACTCAGGCTGATTCTACTTCCTCTGGCTCACACAGCTTGGCTTTCATTGTGGAGCAAATCCTGGATGGTCAATCCGAGGACTGACTGTACACAGAAGACTCAACATCTTAAGTCCAAGGAAACCAGAAGTAGGTTTTCCGGCATTTGGGGCATGACTATGGGGAGAGAAATTGTATTCATTCAGGTGACATTTACTGCAGACCTGTTCTGTGTTTGGTCCCCTCCATGTGCTTACTAGGGCCTGTGCAAATAAAGGACAAAAGGACTTTTAGCATTGAACGCTCCTTCCCAAACTTTTCCCTTTCTTCTTACTTTTTTATAAAATTGCTCTTGTATCTGTCTGCCGTTCCAAATACACTGTTAGCTCCTTGAGGACAGGGCTCTGCCTGGCTCTTCTATTCTTCCCACAGCACAGAACGGGTGCTTCATAAATCTCTGGGAAATAAGCCAACACCGAAACAATGAGTGTCTGCAAATCAGGTCTCTAGCACAGATGGGGAAGACCCCACCCTTCTGCCATCATCACCAGAAGTTGGGAAGCAGCCTCTTAGTCAAGTCAAAGAACTTGAACTGTGGAGGTAATCAGACTGGGCTCTCTGAGTCAATGCGTGAACTGGGACAAGTGGCTTCATATATCTGAGTTTATTTCCTCATCTTTCAAATGAAAATATGCTGCCTCCTCACTGGAAGGATGAAACCAGAGAATGAGATGAATGGTCCACAGCCAGGCTCAAGCACCCCTCTTTTCTGTAGCTCAACCCCTTCCACAAACACATGACGATAAAAGGTCACTAGTTCTCCCAAGGGGTAACTAGCTTCATCCTACAAAAACTATACCCTTGGTGGCTCAAAGGAGTAAGGCGCCAGCCCCATAGGCTGGAGGCGGTGGGTTCAAACCCAGCCCCAACCAAAAAGTGCAAACAAAAAAACTATACCCTCTCAGAATTTTGCAGGAATTCCTTAGGTGTATATTATTTTAAGACAACAGCATTTTCATAAAATAATGTAAGCACAAGGGTGGTCACTTTACTATACATCATAGCTCATTTATCTCTATATCAGCTCTGCAGAGTAGGTCTCTATAATTACTCACCCAAATTTGTACTGCTCAAGGTGAAAGAGCCAGGATTTGTACATACCCCAGGGACCTGTCTGATCCCAAAGTATTATTCTCTTTTCCCTCTACCCCATGGCTTGGGTTCATATATGTCAAAATGACATTTCATTCTCATCTGAAGCCACAGTCGAAGAAGGAATGAAGACGGAGGCAGGGCAGGCGTAGGGGAAAAAAGAGGCTGAGACACTTTCTTTTTTTTTTTTCAAATGGGTAGAAACATTCCTATTCCATTTTCTGCTGTCTATCGCATCATAAGAACGCAAAGGCCTCAGCCAAACCCCTAAGTCCTTAAAGAGTAACAGAACTCCAGATTAAATTAATATCTACATTCAAACAGTAGCTGCAACAGGGCGATTGCCAAGTTATTTCTACCCTCATGAGGAAAGAGAGACAGAGAATATTAGCCAGGACCTTCAATCTGGAGCGCTGAAACCAAACCCCAGCAGGGCGACGTGGTGCTGGAGAGCTGTAGCACAATCAAAGCTTTTCAGGTTTCAACTGAGTCTGCTCCTTTCTCTCCTGGCTAACAGCTTCCCTCCAGCAACAATGAATTGGTACCAAAGTGATCTGGACTGTTTTGACACTACACATCAATTCCACAGACTCGGTTTTCATCGACAGATCAATTATTCTAGCTCATTACAAGGCCAGACTGAGTTTTCCCATCAGAATAGAAACTTTCATTCATTGGCCCAGGAAGGAAAAACAAAGGGAGGAAGCCAGGAGGGGAATGGCGCTCACATTATCAGAGAAGGTCCACATGTTTGCTCCCCGGGACAGAACTCAGAGAGATGAAATGTTGCTGAACCAAGAATGAAGAGTCGCAGGAGGAGGATGCGGCTTCCCCAGAGCAGCCCAATGTGCTTGCACCTCCTCCATCTCAGAGCCACCGAGAGGTGTCCTCCGTAAACGCTTCAGACAAGCAGGGAGAGAGAGAGGAAGAGACTGAGTTCCCAGGAGGTGAAATCAAGCCACATTGGACATCAGTGAGATAAAAGGCACACTAAATGGCCAACAAGTAGACAATCACCTCTAATACTACGTGCAGCCCATCAGAGAGAGCACCTGCTGTGTACTCGAACCCACACAGGCACATCGTGCCCCCCCATGCCCTCCACGGGGGGCCAGTATAAGAAGCAAAATCCAGTGTAATAAAGAACCACTCTCCACTTATTCCCAGTCCATGACCTGTAGAACAGAACCTCCAGGAAACGTAACTGTGGCCTCCAGTGCCAAGGGAAGCTGCTCTCAGGAGAAACTGGTTTTTGTAACTGACAATGCAAACTTGTTAATGATGTCTTCTGCTTTAGTCTGGCCAATGAGAAGCTCAGAGACAAATTGACTGGTGACTTTTGATAATTGTGTAAGAGTCCAAGCTGTGCACGTTTGTGGACTAACACTGCCTTAGCCTTAGATTTCTCCTCAACTCTTATTTTCTTTTTGCCATAATTTCTTTACTATACTACATCTCTTTTAAGAAGCTATCTTAGCTTGGCATCCGTAGCTCAGTGGTTAGGGTGCCGGCTACGTGCACCAGGCTGGTGGGTTCGAACCCAGCCTGGGCCTGCTAAAATAACAATGACAACAACAACAACAACAAATAGCCAGGCGTGGTGGTGGGCACCTGTAGTCCCAGCTACTTGGAAGGCTGAAGCAAGAGAATCACTCAAGCCCAAGAGTTTGAGGTTGCTGTGAGCTGTGATGCCATAGCACTCTACTGAGGGTGACATAGTGAGACTCTGTCTCAAAAAAGAAAAGAAGCTGTCTTGTTCCCCATCTGTAAAGAAAAGAAGTACAAATAAATCCATCATTAAATAAGTAAATAAAATGCAAAATTAAGTTTTATTCTCATAAAAGCCTATTGGGACAGTAGTCACGGTTCTTGCGTTTTGATTGAAAAGATTCAGGCACAGAGAGCTTAAGTAATTTACCCAAAGTCACACAGCTCATAAGGGACATAGGATGCTAACTCAAGTTTGTCTGCCTTCAAAGCCCCTACGCTATCTGCTGCCTTGTGGTACCAGGTGGTCCCCCTACCACTGCTGCCCAAATAAACCTTCTTCTGGTCTTCCTCACAGCGGTTCTCAACCTGTGGGTCGTGACCCCTTTGGGGTCAAACAACCCTTTCACAGGGGTCACCTAAGCTCATCCTGCATATCAGACATTTACATTACAATTCATAACAGTGGCAAAATTACAGTTATAAAGTGGCAATGAAAATAATTTTATGGTTGGGGGTCACCACACCATGAGGGACCGGATTAAGGGGTCACCGCATTAGGAAGGTTGAGAACCCCTGCGAGTCTAGGAGCTCCAGGAGGTCTCAAGGTCTCAAGACCCATCATAGTCCAAGAATAGAGCCATAGAACCAGCCAGTGTGCCCATCTTCTCCCCTTTCACCACGGCAGGACAAGAGGACACAGGTGCAGGTTCTGTCTCCACGTAGAGCTCCCAGCCCGAGCCTGGCCAGGCCCGAGCCGGCGTGTCAAGGGCTCGGCGCCTGGGTCCTGTCCCGCAGCCCGTGTGCGCAGGGAGGGAAGCCTCCCCATGTGTTTTCCATTTGCATGCAGCCCGCCTGGTCTCCGCAGAGCCATTCCAAGTCCCAAGCTGTGGGAGCCTTTTTTTTTTTTTACATCCTCCTCCCTTCTCTTCCTATCCCCCCCTCACAGCTTTTCTCTTTGAATCAGAGAGCTAGAGTCTGCCAAGTGAAAATGTAACTCAAACCTCAAAGGGCTCAACAGCGGCTAGAAACTCGTGAGGCACGATCGCCCCAGAGATGCCGACTGGGCAGTCAGGACTCCTGCTGGGCGCGGCTCGTCTGCCAGAGGGTGGGGGACGGCCCTGGGGTCTGTGTGCTTTCAGTTGATAGTGTATCTAAATGTCCTTGCACCTTCCACCGAGAGTGGGGATGATTCCTCCGCTTTCTAGGTGAGGGAGCCAGACCCTCGGAGTTAAGAAGACGAAACGCAGTGCTTACATCTCACTCCATCCTCCCTGCTACCCAGGCAGGCAGGAGGGAGGGCCGGAGCCTGGGGCTCTAAGCTGTTATCTTCCTTTCATCACCCCTCTTCTAAGAGGGGAAGTTGGACCATCAGACTCCAAAGACATTTTTCTCCACCATGCAGCGGGACATCCAGAGAAGGGGTGGGGTGCACCTCAAAAGCTGCTAGCAAGGAAACGGGTACACACATTAGAAACCAACCAACATTTCTCCCTGAGCACCGTAAAGAAGCAAAAGATCCATCAAGCCCTTGTCTGCCTTCTTGCCAAGGAGGAATTGAGCACTCCCAGCAGATGGGCTTATTCCGAAATGGCTTTCTCCAGGAGCTGTGTCCTGGGCTGAACTGCAGAAGAGGGGAGCAGCACCAGCCGGGGGCAAGCTCCCTTCCCTCAGTCCCCCACCACCATCAAGGCTAGCTGCATAATTTTCAGGCACAGGGCAAAATGTGGGGACTCAGGTTCAAAAAGTATTCTTTCAAGATGGCAATAGGTGAGTGTAAAGCCCAGCACGGGCCCTTTGTGGCTGCTTGGGCTGACACTCAAGGAGCAGGCCTTCAGTGACACCTCTGTCCCGAACTTAAAGTTCTGGGTGACCTGGGTCAGCAAGCCCCAGAAGCCCAGAGGGAGAGCAGCCCAAGTAAAGCTCAGTCACCTGTAAGTGACCCAACAGGGACCATCACCAGCATCTACCTGTCTAGGCTCTCTCCAAATATGTCATTATCACTAGTAGCTCCCTTGACTAGCTGTGTGACTTTAGGTAGGTTACTTAAGCTCTCTGTGCTGGCATCTTTTCAACCAAAACACTAGAACTGTGATCACTGGTTCCAATGGGCTTTTGTGAGAATAAAACTAAATTATGCATTTTATTTATTCATTAATTAATGTTGGATTTATTTGTTCCCTTATACTTTTCTTTACAGAAAGGAGATAAATAGCTCTAGCAGGTTTAATAAACACCTGGCAATTTAATACCATTGAAAAAAGTAATGATACTCATTCACAACCAAGTGTAAATAATCAGGACCAATTTAAACTGTGACCCTCCCACAGGGACTTTCACAGGGATCAAAACCTTAAGCTCAAGAAATATACTTCACTTGGTGGCCTTCCAGGCATCAAAGAGTAGATGGGGAGTGGCTGCTAGGGACAGAAGAGAGAAGGCATTTATCTCCCTCACTCCTTGGTCAGGCCACTCCCAGAGGTGATAGATACAGATCCCTGGTGCTAGATCTCAGGGACCCCTGCTGGCCTCTCACAGTGGTGCAAACAAGCCCTTAATTTTTCATCATGGGGGGCTCATTCAGGCAACTGGCCACTGCATCTTCATCAAGGCCAAAGGTGTTGCTGTGGGAAGCTGTGCCCACCACAACTTTGACTTTTTGTCCCAACCTCAGTGTGGAATGAATGCTTCCCCAAAACAGGACCTGAAAATGGAAGGCAAGAGGAAGAAAAAATGGGGTGGAAGGTAAATAGAAGAAAAGGAAGGAAGGAAAGAAGAAAAGGAAAATTTATTTGTTTTGCTTTTACCAGACTGTAAGTTTCTTAAGAACGGGAACCATAGCTATCTTATGGTCTTATGCCCCCAGAGCCTAAGGCAGCCAAAGCAGCCCTTACAGCCTGATATATCATAGGTGCTCAATAAATATTATGAATGGGCAGATAGCAGGTGTGAGGTAGTTGCATGGATATGCATAAGTAGATGGATGTGGGGACAAGTGAGTGAATGAATGAATTGATGGAAAGTGGGTGGTGGATGGATGGATTGATGGAGAGTGGGTGGGTAGATGGATGAATTGATGGAAAGTGGGTGGCGGATGGATGAACTGATGAAGAGTGGGTGGATAGATGGATTGATGGAAAGTGGGTGGTGGATGGATGAACTGATGGAGAGTGGGTGGGTGGATAGATGGATTGATGGAGAGTGGGTGGGTAGATGGATGGATTGATGGAGAGTGGGTGAGTGGATAGATGGATTGATGGAGAGTGGGTGGGTGGGTGGATGGATTGATGGAGAGTGGGTGGGTAGATGGATGAATTGATGGAGAGTGGGTAGGT
>NW_003852489.1:897202-902387 GCF_000181295.1 Otolemur garnettii
GTGGGTGGATGGATTGATGGAGAGTGGTTGGGTAGATGGATGAATTGATGGAGAGTGGGTAGGTGGATGGATTGACAGAGAGCAGTGGGTGGATGGATGGATTGATGAAGAGTGGGTGGGTAGATGGATAGATTGATGAAGAGTGGGTGGGTAGATGGATGGATTGATGGAGAGGGGGTGGGTAGATAGATGAATTGATGGAAAGTGGGTGGTGGATGGATGAATTGATGGAGAGTGGGTGGGTGGATGGATGGATTGATGGAGAGCGGGTGGGTGGGTGGATGGATTGATGGAGAGTGTGGGTGGGTGGATGGATGGATTGATGGAGAGTGGGTGGGTAGATGGATGGATTGATGGAGAGTGGGTGGGTGGATGGATGGATTGACAGGGAGTAGGTAGGTAGATGGATGAATTGATAGAGAGTGGGTGAGTAAATGGATAAAAGGGTGATGGACAGATGTGTAGGTCAATGGGTTAATGGATGGATGGTTAGGTAGATAGATGGACAAGAACATGGGTGAAATACTAGACCCTGTGTTAGATGCTCTTGTGTTTATGCCTTTTATTTTCCAAACATTGTTTTGAAATCTCTTTGAACAAGATTAGAGGTTTAAACAGGCAAACGATTTCCCATCAGCTCTTTGAGGTTAAGTATTATGGTTATCCTTTAATTCAAACGACTTTGAAAGGTTGAACAACTGGTGCAAGGTCACCTCTCTTCCTGCTAGGAAGGGGCCCAGGTCACAGTCTGCCTGAGTTGAACCAAGGCTGGGCGTTTACCTGGGGACACTCCATGACATTTTCTCCTCACTCCCAGCCCTGAACCTCTGAGCCTCATCATCTGCCCCACCCGCGAGGACACAAGCATACTCAACACCTTTTCTACTAACATTCACATACCTCGAGATCATGTTTCTTTTCCAGACTGTTCCAACCAACACCTCCTGCCCCTCAGAGATGAGCAGACCAAGCTGGATGAGGCAGGGCGGGAAGCCCATCTAACACAGACCACATGAGGGCAGTGTGCTGGTGATCTGTCAGCTGAGCTTTCTGTTACCTCTTCCTGATCCCCACCCCAAATGCACAGAAACACACAATGATGCATATGCAGAGCCCCCTCCCAAAGAACCCCTGGTCTCATTCATCGTCCTGGGTGTTCACTGTTTAGTGCGTGTCAGGCCTTCACAGTCCAAGATCTAGAGTGTGAATGATCCCAAATGGCTCCCACTGCTCCTCTCATTTCTCTCTAATACTATCACACAATTAAACAATAAAGTATATTCAGGGTGCTACAAAGTCACACAAACTCTGACTCTACCCTTGGGAGGTTGTAGGCAGCTTCTACGATGGCTCCCAGTGGTCTCTGCTTCCTGCAACATACACCCTCTCATAATTCCCTCCCCTTGAGTGTAAGCTTGACCTAGTGACTTACATCTAATGAACAGAACGTGGATGTCCCTTCCAAGATTAGGTTACAAAACGACTCTGGCTTCTGCCCCACTTGCCTTCTTTGGCCTTTTTGTTCATTTGTTCTTAGAGAAACTAAGTGCCATGTTGGGAACTCCCCTCTGGAGAAGGGCAGGCTGCAGCCACCAGCCACGGAGGAACTGAGGCCCTCAGTCCGGCAGCCTGAGAGGAACCACATCCTGCCCATGACCTCTTAGGGAGATGGAAGCAGATGCTCCCCCTGTCCAGCCTCCAGATGATAATATCCCCAGCGGTAGCCTCAGCATCAAGCTATCCTGGGTCACAGGACTCTGCCGAGCCACATCTAGATTCCTGCTCCACAGAAACTGCAAGACAATAAAGGTCTGTCGCTTTGACTGCTACGTTTAGGGATAATTTATTACACCAGCATAAAGAGATAACTAACAACTCATCTGATATCCTATTGAATGGGGGCTCTTTGCCAATGATTCTAAGGAAAAAGAGATCAGGATCCATTCCATACTCTTTAGATCAGGGGTCCTCAAACTCTTTAAACAGGGGGCCAGTTCACTGTCCCTCAGACCGTTGGAGGGCTGGACTACAGGCCCTGGGACGAGTTGGCTGCTAAGCAGGATAGGCAGCAGTGGCAAAAACACCCGGCGGGCTGGATACATGTCCTAGGCAGGCCATATGTGGCCCGTGGGCTGTAGTTTGAGGACACTTGGTTTAGACACTCTCAATCTGGAAGTCAGCTAGTAAAGACAGATCATTTTAATGCACCTGAATAAACAATATGATAAAGTTGCAATATATGATCAAGTCATTATGTATATATTGACAGAGTAAACAAACAATGAAAATCCATTGGCCAACGTAAGTCATGTGGCTAAACCAATGCTAGAGGGAGGGGAAACACACTCCACTTCCACCTCTTTGGTAGAAGGAAATGCAAAGTCACATGACTAAGGGTAGAGACACAGAAAAGAAAGAGGAACGAGGACCCTAAGTGCAACTTACTCTAAAAGGCCGTGCAGTTTAGAGGGACAAGAAAATATTTAACATATGCATAGAAAGAGATGGGAAGACATGTATCAAAAGTTGAGGCTCTGTATTTTTTTCTACCTCCAAATATTCTATAATGAGTATATTTAAAGTATGAAAAGATAATGTCACTAAATAGATGAGAAAAGCCCTTGTAGCATGAAGAAAAATGTTTTCTAGAGCCAGAGATGGTACCTAAAGGCAGGTAACACGGAGGTGGTATTAAAGAACAAGAAGGTTTTTTGGTTTTGTTTTGGTTTTTTTAGGATAAGTTCTTCAGCAGAGAAAGAAAATGATAAGGGCATTTTAGAGCCAGAAAACAGGTCACTCATCAGAAGTGGAACTTGCCTTAATGTTGTCACAACGGAAAGTGCACCTTACTAGGGTGACCAGTGGTGGTGAACTCACCTTGTTGAGAGCAGAGGCGGGAAGAAGCAGGGATTGTCCCAGGAGTCTCAAGTGTCCGAGATAGAAGGGACATCAGAAAACACCTCGGCCCCCTCGCTTTATTCTCTGAAATCATATGAAATTGCCGATCAATGTCATGTTCACCCTAGGAAACTAGCAATTGTATAGGCTTCAACCTAACACCCAGGAGGAAACTGAGCCCAAACAGGGACAGCGATTTTTGTGGTCACGGAGAAAATGAGTGGCAAAGCCAGGACATATGCAGTGCCACTTAAGGGCTAAGAAAAGGGGCCAAACCCAACACATTTAAGCACTAGTGTGAGTAGGTCAGGTAAGGGCAGGTTTGACAAGAAGCGTCTTCAGAAATGCCAACTTTGGAGGCCTTTACTGTGTGTACTGTCAGGCTCCCGGTCAGAGTACTTCATTAATATTCACTGTCATCCTCAGTAGAGCAGGTGCCTCTGACTTTGTCTTTAAAGACCTTCTGCAGATAGCCATGAAGTGAGCAGGACCATGGAAGTTCCCGGCAGGCAGCCAGCATGTCACTATTCTCTGCCTCCAGAGGTGCTAGCACAATTCTAGGTACCTGGTCATCGTTCAGTCCTATTTGCCAAATCCAGTGCCTGCTGTCCTTTCCCTTCCTTCCACCCCCCAGGCCCTGGGGCTTCAGCCAAGTGTCACCCCTTCTGTCTCCTACTGTCCTAGGCCAGAAGAAGTCTTCCCAATCTTGTTCTGTAACCTTTATTTTTAGTTAAGAAGCTTTTGGTGGCAGGGGGCGGGGCCGAGAGAAGCAAGGACAGGGTCTGACGCCCAGGGGTGGCTCCCCTGAGCCACTTTTTATATTGCATTTAGAAAACACAGGTTTTTATAAGAAAACAAGGGGCAAATCCATCCCTATCCAGGGGGGATTTGGGAGCAAGCATTAGCCTCCTAAGAGGGTTCACAAGTTTATACTTAGTCTCTCTCTCCCGCTTTCTCTCTGACACACACACACACACACACACACACCCCTTTCGTATCAAGCACCAGGTTGAGTAGGTCAGAAAGGAATGGTACCATTGTTCCCTGTTTATGCCTGCTTTTCAAGAGACTGCCCCAGAAAGTCACTTCTCTACCCTTCCCCTACCTGAAAATGAGATTAGAACTTGCCCTTGATTTTGCCCCAGGGCCAGTCCAGCTCAGAATGCTCACAGCAGGGCCATTCACCACACACTAATCATTTCTTCCTATCTTCCCATGAGATTATAATACTCTGGGCTCTGGCTCCTGGTACAGCCTGCCTGTGTTAGGCCCCGACACTCCCCAGCCACTACGAAATACCCTGGAAAAAACAGATCCTGGGAGAAAAGATCTCCTTAAGGAGCTGAAGCTTCCAACTTCTATTTCACCAAAGCTATCGGCGATGGGGGAGGGAGTATAGGGACTGAGTCGACCTGGAAGGAGGCAGATCTTGTCCTTCCTAGGTCCTCCTAGGAGACCTCAGCCTTAACGCGGCCTGCTCTTGGGGGGGACTCGGGCTCTTAACAATTCCTCCTCCCTCTTGACACAGCCAGGCTGGGAGCCGAGCAATGCCCTAGCCCCTCAGAAGCCCCAGCTGCAAAGTCTCCAAGCCTCTGCTAAGAAGAGGAGCTACTGAGCTTCACCTCTTCGCCTCCCTGGAAGAGGAGACTGCCCACCTTTGAGTTACCTCCAGCCAAGCTTCAGGCTTGGGACCCACTTGTGTGTGTGTCTCTCTCTCTCTTCCCAGCTCTTGTTTCCACCAAACAGAGCTGCTCCTGAGTGTGGCCTGGAGCACTAAAGCCTCAGAGGAGAGAGGTTGCTTCTCTGATTCTTTCCAGCTGTCAGAGAAGCTAGCTAAGAATAACCGCACCCAAAATAGCCCTTGGGACGGTTTAGGTGTGGCTCAGCCCAGAGGCAGGTGGATGGGGTGGATGACCTCCACCTGCCTCAGTGGGGGCTGCTTCCACTCCTTGAGCACCTCCTTGTTCAATAAAATTATACCGAACACCTACTATGTGCCAGGCACTCCGCTGCGTGCAAGGGATGTAGTGATGAATGAGATGCATGGTGCTCTTGGCTCAGGGAGCAAACCACAGCCCCACCTCGGCCCCCCGGCCCCATCCTGCGGCAGTCAGGACCAGAGGTTCTTTGCCTCTGAGCCGTGGCACCGTTCAGACCTCTGGCCGGCTTATAACATTTTCTACTTACCTGTCTCTTCAGTAGCTCTCCCACCAGATTTTGAATTCTAGAAACGAGAACCGTTTCTATATCCCCAGAGCATCTTAAATTGCCCAGTCTATTGTAGATA
>NW_003852489.1:902580-917048 GCF_000181295.1 Otolemur garnettii
AGAGCTCACCTCGTCCGTCCCCCGGGGCCTGCCTGGGCTGGACTTTCTGGAGATGTTGACTAGGCTGGGTTTTCCTCCATCTGCTTCTTTCTGTGGACCTTGCTCGGTTTGGCTCTACTGTGCCACCTGGGTCATATGAACGTTGGAGATGAGACATCTACAGTGAACACGTGAGGGAGAACAAGGATGGCAGCGTCAGCGTGGGGCGTTCTTGTCGAGACTTCTCGCTCCCATGCCAATAGCATTTTTCCTGCTAAATCCAGACATGTCCTCGCAGTTCTCATCACTGCAGGTCCTAGGGCATTCACAGCCAACCCCTGGAGCTGTTAGGTGTGTTGGAGCTTCTTTACCATCCGTGAGCAAATAGAAGACCAGGCTTGGCCAGGGGAAGCAGAGGTTGGATGCTGACAGGACATTCGTTGAGATCAAAGACAGGTGTGTGAGGTTTGCGAAAGGGCATCTATTGTGACCAGGCCTTTCATGTTGAAACTGATAGGAAGCCGGCCTTCTGTTACATTAGCATCTTCGTTCAGATGCTAGTTAATGATGTGGCCCTACATAGCAGCTAAAGGATTGCTTGTTCATCTCCACAAGGAAGTCAGAAATTCCCAAGCCTGGAATCTGGGATTTCCAAAGCCAGGCTCAAAGAGAATCAGATTCTCACCACCTCACCATCTATCTCACCAGAGCCTCCTCCAATGGCTCTCCATCACCTACAAGATAAAACTCCTCAGTAGACCCTTTCAGATGCTCCATAAATTCCGAGCAATAGTCCCAGTAGTAGGGTCTCTGCTCTGAGCCACGTTCCACTGCTAGAACTTTGCCTTTCATCTCCCCTTCCCTAGAAATGCTTGTTCCCCATCTTCACCTAGTTGAAATCTGCCCGTTCTTGCGATCACCTGGAAAAATGCTCCCCATTGATGATTCCTTGTTAGAAAAGTGTAAAGATGGCTCAGCACCTATAGTACAGTGGTTACAGTGCCGGCCACATACACTGAGACTGGCAGGTTCGAACCCAGCCCAGCTCAGCTAAGTAATAATGACAACTGCAACCGAAAAATAGCCAGGTGTTGTGGCAGGCGCCTGTAGTCCAGCTACTTGGGAGGCTGCGGCAAGAGAATCGCTTAAGCCCAAGAGTTGGAGGTTGCTGTGAGCTGTGACACCACGGCACTCTACCAAGAGTGATATAGTGAAACTCTGTCTCAAAAGGAAAGGCCAAAGACGTATGCTTTATAGACCAGCAAGTGACATCTCAATAGCTATAGAGGAGTCATACCCAAGGGAAAAGCTAGTGTAAAATGTAGCAAAATGCCAACAAAACTTTAGCCACTGGGGTAAAACGTGAGCGATATTTCTTCTTTCCTCTATTTTCCAAATGGTTTCTAGCATTGTTCTGTCACATCTGCAATGAGAGCCTTAGATTCAGCCATCATCTCTGATGCTATAGAATGGGAATTAAGCTATTTCTAGACTTCCTGCTTCCATCACAGCCCAGTCCAAATGCTGTCACCTTCAAGATTCTTTCCCTGGTTATACCCCCACCATCCTGTTCCCCATAAGACATAGGATCTTCCCCCCTGTAGGCCATAGTTCTTCATCAGCATCTATTAAATTACAAAGGTAATCAGGAATGATTTTATGGATGCCTTTCTCCAGCTTTATGATGGAAAGCCATTATTTTTTAATTCGATGAATGAAAGAATGGTCATGTTGTCAGCGCATACTAAAATTAGAAAATAGAATATAATATAAGGTGGATATAAAGTTTGCATGCAATTCAAAATAGTTTAACACAGCAAATTGCACACAAACTTTATGTCCTCCCTGTATAATATAATATAATATAATTACATCCTCATGACTACTTTTGGACCCATCTCAATTATTCTCCCCCACCCCCAATTATTCCAAACGCCAAGCATTTGTTTGGTAGGGACCTCCAGGGAGGAAACTACCCAGATCCTCTATCACTCATCATTTAAAACAAGGAAAGTCAACCACTTAGGTAATTAATTTATGGGAAATATGAAAACGAACCCTTGGTTGCAAGCTGTACCCTTATCTGCGGGATTTAAGCATTCAGCCAGTCGGATGAAGAACTAGGTGTGCCTCAGCTACTGACAACGGGAAGAGAATGGGACTTCACTGTGACGGAGACTGTGCAGAAATATCCATCCGACTCACACAGGTAGAGCATAATTGGTGGGGGATTATTTGTTTGAACTTGCAAAATGGATTTCTTAAATGTTTGAGCTGGTGCTAGAAGTGTTTTCAAAGTGCTGGCCTACTCGTCTTAGACACACACATTATTAAGGGATTTCATTTGACATTTAACAATTTTGTATATTAATATTCCCCTCTTTCCCCTCAATGGCCTAATCCATCTAAATCCGCAGCATCAAAAGTCATTACACAAAAAGAACAAGATGTTGCCAGAGCCACCGTGGCCTAGCATTGAATTTGCGTGAGCCGAGATGATTCAGGCAGATTTATATCCTGTTATTTCCTGAACTCGGAGCAAAACCTCACAGGTTCAAGACTTTGAAAGCATTTGTCTGAGCAATCTCACTTCATCACTTTGAAAGAGATTGAGTTTCTGCCATCTGCTTAAGCAGCGATGGCTTCATGAGAAGGAAATCTCTCTCTCCTCCCTCTTGCTCTCCCCTTCTCTCCAGCTGAATATATGAACACCAAAGTGAACTCCAAGTCCAAGGCCACTGGGACAACAGGATCTTGACTCAGTCTTCCTTCCCCTGGAAAATTTTCTTCTACCTCTTCTCTGCCTTCATATGACATGGGAAGAGAATTGCAGAGAGTATGGGCAGCACCTCGGATGCTGAAATCACTGCTTTGCTCTTTTCACTAGCAAAGGACATAAAGGTTTGGGTTAGAGTGGTGGGTTTAATCATTTTTGAGTCATACAC
Organism: Otolemur garnettii; assembly: GCF_000181295.1. Lineage (NCBI taxonomy): Eukaryota > Metazoa > Chordata > Mammalia > Primates > Galagidae > Otolemur > Otolemur garnettii. The sequence continues at coordinate 905,505 of NW_003852489.1, forward strand.
ACCTTTGAGAATCTGATGAAAGCTATGCACTCTCTCCCTAAAGAACATCAGATACGTGCATGCGTGCAAAGTTTGGCTTGCAAATACAGGTGGTTCTCAGGGTGAATTACTCATCCTTGGGTTCCCCAAGGATCTATGAACCCCAGCTTAAGTATCTCTGATGTAAATAACTAAACACTCACCCAGGCCCTTGGTTCACAAAGCATTTTCAAATCTTTCTCCCATTTGACAACTTAGTAAGGTCATCACCTATTTGACTTTCCTACAACTGTACTGTCAACCTGGCTTCTGAGAAACATGTTTTGACTTGCTGCTCTCACATCTTAATTTTCATTCACTCCTGATATCAAATTGCACTTTGAAAATTCAGATTCTATGGCCCACATCACAAAGTCTCAAAGCTGCTAATGTTGGCGTGGGTGTGGAGAGAAGGGCACACTTTTGCACTGCTGGTGGGACTGCAAACTAATACAATCTTTTTGGAGGGAATTATGAAGAATCCTCAAAAAACTCAAATTAGACCTCCCATTGGATCCTGCAATCCCATTACTAGGCACCTACCCAGAAGGAAAAAAATCCTATTATCATAAGGGCATTTGCACTGAACTGTTTATTGTAGCTCAATTTATGAATTGCCAAAATGTGGAAACAGCCTAAATGCCCACCAACCCAGGAATGGATTAACAAGCTGTGGTATATGTATACTATGGAATACTATTCAGCCATTAAAAAAGATGGAGACTTTACATCTTTTGTATTAACCTGGATTGAGTTGGAACACATTCTTCTCAGCAAAGCATCGCAAGAATGCAGAAGCAAGACTCCAATGTCCTCAAGTCTAATATGAAGGCAATAGATGAACTAATACAAGATGGCGGGGGAGGTAAGGGAATGATGGAGAGAGTGGAGAAGGGAGGAGGATGGAAATGGGTCATGGTGTAGGGAACACCTGCTGGGGTCAGGACACAATTATAAGAGGGACTTTACCTAACAAATGCAATCAATCAGTGTCATCTATTTCTTTGTACCCTCAATGAACCCCAAACAATTAAAAAAAGAGAGAAAAAAGTCAAAATAATGAAAATTAAAAATTCAGCTTTTATTTGTTATGTGTGCAAAACTAATTTGTTGTCGTTAACTCCTTTGTGCTGTTTGTTTTTGTTTCACTATTAGCGTGGAAAGATCACATACTGCATTTAAAGGGCTGCCTGGAATCTGGGTGCTGCCACCCCCAGACACCTAAAGGAAGTCCAGCAGATTTCATGAGTCACGCCAGGCCATTCAAGCTGGGAGGCAGGCGGGAGTACTATTTCCATAATACAAGCTACGAAGAGTCAAGCCTACAAAATCTTCTAGACTGGTGGCACCGAGCAGAAGACAGAGCGAGAAAGAGTTGCAGGTAGCAGGATTTTTTTGCTTTTGATAATTTCTTAACTGCTGAGATAAAGATTTAAAGTGTCTATCTGGAGGTTAGTGTGTCAGGCCCTCTACTTTTGAGTGGGAGGCTGTGAGAGTAAAGAACCCAGCTGTTTCATCAAAGATCCTGAGTTACTAATAAATTCTCCGAACAGAAGCACGGATGCTGTCACATGCTAAGCGTGAACCTGGCCAGAATCCAGGCCTCTCAGCACCTGGATGAGCCTTCTAGGCCACTACTGACACCTTGCCTGATGCCTCCACTCCCAACTGCCCCATCTTAGCTTACTGCATCCCAGCCTTCTGCCCAGCTGGGCTGTTGGCTGACGCCGTTAGGGCCAGAATGACAGGTTAGTAAAGGGGACTGTACAAGCTCTTCCTGGCATCCTTATCTGCAGTCTAAGAAGGAACAAGCAAGACCAGAGCTAGCCTAGACAGCACTTCTGTGTGACTTAGAATGATATGCCACTCTGGGAGGACCGATTAAGGCCTGTGGGCGGAAGACTTGGCAATCAGAAGAAGGACTGAATTTCAACTTTGCTCTCCCTGAGGCCCGGTGTTTTTAATCAGTAAATAAACTGAATAACTAGGCAGCAAGCCTCCCCTTCAAGACTCTATCCTCCTCCTTGCAGTGGACTTAGACCTAGGAACACAACAGTCAACGACCCCCAAACAAGGAGGAGGGAGCCAAATGGCCCCAGGCTGGGATTAGATGCTACTAACCCTGCTTTTCAGTGTTGCTGTTACTGACTTGTCAGGCATCTCATACATTCCATATGCCAACCATCGGAAAGCCATTGCATAGGTTTTTGTTTCCTTCTTACAAAATCTCAGCAAGATGGCAAGTATTATTCCCATTTTAGAGGGAAAGAAACTGAGGCTCAGGGGAACGTAAGTCATGTGCCAAGGTCATACAGCTGATAAGTGGCAGGATACACAACCACACTCTGACTCCACACTCTCCTGTGGACCCATCCTATGCCCTACCCAGGTCCGTGGCTGTCATTAGAATCACGTGCAAAGCTTCTAAATCATACCTCTCCCTGGGCCTCGCCCAGAGATTCTGACTTAATGGGTCTGGAGTGGGGTGAGGTGTCAGGGGTTTGTTGCTGTTGTTTGAAATCTTCCCTAGTGATTCTAAGAGGCAGCCAGGTTTGAGAACCACAGATTTAGGTGAATTTCTCATCCTGGTCAAACTCAGCCTATTTCCTTCCAAATATCTGAAGGGACAGATGGTCAGCCAGAGAGTGAGGTTCGACATGGCATCAGCCAAGAATCTCATTTCCAAACTTAACTCTGCTCCCTGCTCCTCCTAGACCTTGAATGTCTCCAGCATCTCCATTTTTAATATAAAATAATGCTTATTTTTCTGATCCGAGTAGGTACCACTGCCAACCAGCTAAGAACAAGAATGGGGCATTAAGAAGGAAATTGATGGGGTGGGAAAATCCAGAGATAGGGAAACTGATCGTAGAGGAGAGGGGATAGTATTAACAGCAGCAGCTAACGTACTTTGAAGGCTAGTTATATTCCTGGTCTTGTTTTAAGCACTTTACAAGTACTTACTGCCCTATGAGATAGCTGCATCTACCATTCCTATTTGACAAATGAGGAAACTGAGGCATAGAGTGGTGAAATAACTCACTAAAGGTTACCCAGACAGACAAGCCAACCACACAATACATGTCATTCATTTCACCCAGGGGACAGTTTTCCTCATAGTCACTCTGAGGGCTATTCAAGCATCGCTTCAGCCCTCTCTGAGTAGATCAGTATGGCTGGGGCATTCTAGCAGTGTGGGGTGGAGGGAAGAGTCCTAGCCTAGCCTGGGGTTCTCACTGCAGAACTGCTATGAAGTGGTGTAAACCCCAGTCAGGTTACTTTCCTCTCTCGGCTTAAGTTTCCTCCTGTAAGGGAGGGCTCTACATTGCATCATCTGTAAAGGCTCTGAAAAGTCCTGCAATACATAAACGTAATTCACCAGGGTTCCCTAAACTAACACAGCCACTGTGGTAGATTGCATTGTTGCTTCTAGTTCTTCACCCCTCTCTGTATCCACACTCTCTGCTGGGATTTCACAATTCCTGCCACTAGAGGTGGAGGGCACTTCCCCACTGCATAACATTAGGCTTGGCCATGTGACTTGATCTAGTCAATGGGATGTTGGTGGACATGATGTGATTAAAGACTTGGAATATGTTTTTGCAGTAAGTTGCCCTCTTATTCCTCCATCACTATGAGAAGACCGTGCCCTGGGGAGCCTGCTGATCCTAGTAGAAAGGGAGACACATGGAACAAAGGCACCCCTCCTGCCCTACAGGCCTGTGAGCCAGCTAAGGAAATAACAATAAATACTGTCATGGACTGAGTTTGGGTTGGTTTGTTCCTCAGCATTATGGCAGCAATAGCTGACTGCCATAACGACCCTCTTTCACTTGACATCAGTGAAATGTCCAATTGCAAAAAACAACAGATGGTAGCAAGGATGGGTAGAGAAGGGAAGTCTTCTACACTGTTGGTGGGCATGTAAATGAGGCCAACCCCTATGGAAAACAGCATGGAGACTTCTCAAAGAACTAAAATAGAACTGCCATTCAATCCGGCAATCCCGCTACTGGGTCTCCACCCAAAGGGAAAGGAATCAATATAGCAAAGAGATACCCACACTCATAGGTTTACGGCAGCACTGTTCACAGTGGCAAAGCTGTGGAGTCAACCTAAGTAGGCATCAACGAACACAGGATGGAATAAAGACAATGCAGTATCTTTTCACAATGGAACACTATGTGGCCATTAAAAAGAATGAAATCGTGTCTTTTGCAGCAGCATGGATGGAACTGGACATCGTTACTTTACATGAGACAAGCCGGGCACAGCAAGTCAACTATCCCAAGTTCTCACTCATGAACGGGCACTCAGAACGTGCACCCATGGACCTGGAGAGCAGAATGATGGACAATGGAGACTCAGAAGGGTGAAGGTCTGGGCGGGTATCTGATGAAAATTAGTTAATGAGTAAAGTGTACGTTATTTGGGTGACAAATACTCTAAAAGCCCTAACTTGACCTACCTGAACGATCTGTGCATGTAATAAAATTGCACATGTGCCCATAAAACTATGGGCAAATAAAAAAAGGTAAGTGTCCATTCCAACAAATGTCCCAAGGAATACCTTTTGTCTTCCTTGCCCTCCATTCAGAGGGCACACCCCTTGTTTAGTGCTGAAGACCGGCAGCTCATCCTCCTGCACAAACTTACAAGCTCCCTGCAGGCAGGGACTTCTCACAATCATCTTTCTGTCCCCAATGCCTGACAGCCCTGAATACTATAGATGTTCGATAAATGTTTGTTAAATTTTAAAAAATGGAAATGAAGGCCTTGTCATCGTTTTAATTGTCTGGGCCTCTGGTTTTTTCCCAGGACTGTGGACAAAATGATCTCTTAAGTATCTTTTCATCTTAGCATGTAAGAGTTAAACAGCCAACACCCCTCTTCCATAAACCCCCTGTGAGGTCTGGCCATTTGTACCATGCTATGCCAGCCTCCCCACGTCCAATCTTGGTTCCTGATTTCATTTTCTCTTTTGATAAAAGCCCCCATTGACTGTGCTATTATCGAGCGCTACTGGGTGGACATTACACACTCAGGGAGGACACTCTTACTACACCAGGGGAGCCCAGCATCCTCCCGGTCCAATTGGCACTGAGATTTGAGGTTCAAAATCAAAAACAGGGACATACAGGTGAAGGTCAGTCATCCAGCATTACCAAGCAGGAGGTGACATAGCCGACCTCAGACGCTGGACCTCTGAGGCCCTGTGTCCTGCTGTCTCCTGCAAAGTCCAGATCACAAACCATCCTGCCTTCAGTGGAAACCCAAGAAAGTCGGTCCATGCCAGTGCTGGGCTTCTGCCTAATTAAGCATCCTTCTCTCCCTCCCAGGCAACTCTGAAGGCTCCCCAAGCAAATCTGGGGCTTCCCTCCAGGGGACTAGGTTCCTGTCACTTGAGCAATATCCTTTCACACCCTCTAGTGGTTCGAGGGCAACCTGACATCCTAGAGAAGGAAGGTGACTCCCCTGGGCCTATAAAGTGAGCCTGTTTTCCTAAACACAGTCCTCCGGGGAAAGCAATTTGGCAATAAGTATCAAAAGCCATAAACACAGTCCTACCCTTTAACCCAGTAATTCCACTTCTGGGACTCTATTCCAAGGTGATAATCCAAAAATAGTTGGGGGCGGGGGGGGGGGACCTGTTAGCACAATGATGTTCATTGCCTCATTGTTTACAATATCTAAAATTAGTAAATATCCTAAATGATCCCAAATAGGGGAATGGTTAAGCAAATTATGGCACCTCCCTACATAAGAGTAAATATTATGAAGCCACCTAAAATGACGGGGAACAGCATGGTAAGATAGCAAGATGTGAATGCAAAACCTAGAAGGACCTGTCTATTCTTTATCAGCTGGTGATCATTGACAAGGGGCTTAAGCTCTGTAAGCCTTGGATTCTCCACCTAGATAGCACGGAGCTAGTAACACCCACCTCGCAAACTGGAAAGATTGATTAGAAATTCTGGTGGGGTCCCCGGCGGCACACCTGGCACAGGGCAGATAATGTAAGGCATATAATTGTTACTACTAAGTTTGGGGATTATGTTACAATAAAGAAAGTTTATCTAAACCACAGTAAGCAAAAAGAAAACAAGCAAAAGCAGGATGCAAAAGTATGTGTTCATCATGCCCAAAGATTAAAAAAGACATTTAAAAAGATACACAGCAGGAAAACTGTGGAAAGACAACAAATGCTGAGAATGGGATTTTTTTTTTCCTTTTTCTTTTTTTTTTTTCAGCAAATATTTCTCAGGTAGGATGTGCTCAGAGCCGAGTGAATGGTGGAGCTGGAAAGATGAGAGACAGCACCCTGAGGAGCTCGCAGTCCAGTGGGTGAGGTGGTTGTACCAACAGGCAACACAGGCAGGAGGCAAGGGGCTTGCAGGAGGGCTCAGGAAAGCTTGCCTGCAAGTAGTATCTGTGCTGAGCCCTGCAGACCCGTGCATTGCCCAACCTTCCCCATCTCATTTTGGGGAGGTTAATTTCTTGATGCTCACCCAGCTCCACCCTAAGCCATGAATTTGGAAAGGCTGAGGAGAGGGCTTCAGAGGAGGTGAGTGGTGACAAAGGACGTTAACTTTCGCTGCACGCTGCACCCCACCTAAGTCCACACGACCCTCGGTCCTTCCTGTATGCAAAGAAGTTCCACAGAAGAGGCATAGATAATGTTGTATCAAATCAGCACCACAGGAATGAGCTCAGGCTGTTTCTTTTCTCTCCGTGTTATTAACTACTTAGAATTTACCAGCAAGACTCACAAGTGTCATCTGAAGCCTTATGTTATCTAGCAAGGTTTTACTCCCCTGGCTGTCCTAGCAATAGGGAACGAGTCCTACTAGCCTCTCTGACTCTAATCGGAATGTAATAGATGTAACCAGGGTCTCTAAAGTCTCCAGCCTGGAGTACACGAGGGTCAGGAAGGCAGGAAGGAAGCACTTCCTCCCCAGCTCTCTCTCATGAGGGAGATCATTGAACTGTAACCCCAATCCAAATCTCCTCTGAGGGTCAAGAGGTTGGCGTCCTGGGAGTCTCACAAATTGCCCTCATTTTCTTCCATTTCCATTTGACCTCTGGGTTTTCGGATCAAAAAGGTGGGGCCTGGACGATTCGAGGTGCTCAGAGAATTCAGGTAACATTATAATGGCCAATCTTATTCCCTGGAAAACATATTCATTACTCCCCACATCCATTCTGTCTGCCTCAGAGAAATGCCTCTCTGTCCCATTTACTACTGCCACAGAACAAATGTCCCCAAGCTTAGTGGTGCATACATTTTATTATGCAAAATCTGCTCATAGATTCTCTAAGATAGAAATTTTGAAGGGTAAATGACTGTTCCACATGTCCAGGACCTCAGCTGGAAATTATGCAAAATCTGCTCATAGATTCTCTAAGATAGAAATTTTGAAGAGTAAAGGACTGTTCCACATGTCCAGGACCTCAGCTGGAAATATCCATGTGGGGCTGACTGGGAGCTGGAATCATCTTAAAGTATATCAGACAGGTGATGCAGGCTGTAGACTGGGATCCCAGCAGCAATGGCTGTCTTCAGAAACACCCACACACGGCCTCTCTGCGTGGCTGCCTGAGCTTCCTCACATCGTGGTGGCTGGGTCCCAGGAGTTAGCCTTCCAAAAGAACCAAGCCTTGAAAGTCACATGGCATCACTTCTGGTATTGTCACAGTTCACCCATTTTATGCTGGGTCACAAGACACAGCTGTCTTGAGACCACTGATATAGTGAAGAATGAACCATCCTTATTTTCTGCCCTCTTCCTACAGCCCCCATCTCCAGAGAATTCTGGTACTCGTTCCAGGGAAACCAGTCCAGAAGCCCAAGAAACATAAGCACTTCCCAAAAGGTTCCAAAACCATCCACACATCAAGCTTAGGACATCCTCTCCCACCAGACTGATCTCCTTCCCCAGACCCAGTTCAAAGCCTTGGGAGGACAAGGGGATCCTTTTTATCAGTAGCCAAGAGGTCTATTTACCAATAGTCCAAGGGCCAATCGCTAGCCCCCAAATATTCAGCACATAATCCTTTCCCATCAAGACAAAACCAAAGGCTCACCTGGGCAGCCCTCTGATGTACGACAGATATATATGTGTTGGCTGAAGCCCAGGCCTGCACAATAGCTGTTAAGTGAGAAGAGAAAATCTCTGAGGATGTGGTGACATGAAACCCTAAAGATGGCTTTGGTGTCTATCACCCCGGAATCCCAAAGGAGAAAGCAGTCATCTGACACATCCCAGTAGGCCTCGTTTTAAGAAAACACTGTTGACAGTAAGTCAAGCTTTTAACAACAAATTTTAAAAATGCAGAGGTGACTTCCTCACTTTCGATCAAAGACGACGCTTTTATTAAAGGAACTTCCTTGAAGGATTTAAGTGTTGCTTTAGAGATGGGCAGCAACTGAGAGGAAGAAAAATATCAAACGAAGGATTGGGCTCCCAGCCAATCAAGGACAAATGCAAACGAAGGCAACTTCTGAAGCTAAACACTCAATACTACGCAAGTGGGATCTGCTTCAAACAAGGGCACCTACCCTTTAAGTGACAAGATAGGAGCCTATTCTCCGTGAAAGTCAACCATTCCTGGGATGTGGACCTGGGACTGCATTCCAGGACTGTGGAGTAACATGAACAGATGCACCGAGACAACCAGACAAGGACAGCATGTTTATGGGACATGGAGGACAGGAACGTAACTGGAGAGGAGGGAGCGTGTCAGGAAGCAGAAGAGACGGAAGCTGGCCAGGTAGAGTGGGGTCATCTCAGCAGTCCAAGTTTTATTTCCTCTAGGAGGGATATGATCAGTGATCAGAGAGGAGTTTTTGAAAGATTTATCAGGTAGGGGTATCAGAGGCAAGTATGGAGACAGGAACAGCAGCTAGGGGCCTGTCACAGGCATGAAACGGTAGGGAAAGGCTGATGATGGTCTATCTCTATAAAAAACACATTTCTAAAGGAAAACGGCACATAGATTCTTCAGGGCTCAGATTTTACTGCACATCTCCCCATCTCCAGAGCAATGGGACTTCTAAAATACTTCTTAAGAATCATCTCTTCTTGGATCAGAAGTCACTCTTCAACTTTTTCCTGCTTCTAAAAACCCATGTTATTCAGGCAGGGAGACAGGCGAGTTAAACCTAAGGCCGTTCAAGGCATAATTGAAGATTAATGAGGACTAGTAACTTTTTAAACAAACTATGGGTCCTTAATCCTCCAAGAGCAGGATCATCTTTCAAACTCAAACCCTGAGGAACTTATGTTCCAAGGACACACCAATAGTCAAGTTCCATCCTTTCTAGGGATTACCTTCAGAGTCTGCAATATATCCCTTAGAAACGCAACCAGATCTTATTTTAACAATATAACTGATTTTTTAAAAATAGCCAAGGGCCAAATCTGGTAGAGAAAAAGATGATCACTCCCTCTAGGTAATGACTCTTGGGGTCAAAACAAACAAAACAGGTGAGACTTCAAAGAAATGTATTGAGATAAAGCGAATGAGAGGTTTTTTTCATCTTTGTTTACCTTTAGTGATATCCCACTCCTCGTGCATATTATTTATTTGTGCTTTTGTTTGCCTCATCTTGACCAGTGTCACCAGTGTGTCTTCCTCTTAAGTCTCTTCAAAGATCTAACTAGGAGGTACAGAAGGTAGAAAATGAAAGAAGAAGGAAATAAATGCGATTGATCTTTTTATGCAGTTATAAACTGGCTGAGAAGGGAATTTCTAAAGAGAAGTTGTAAAAAAAGCATTTTGATCAGAGGTAGCGGCTTAACCCGGCTAACAGTAAGTAAAGACTCCCTGTAAAGATATGCCATTGTTTTAGTCAACAGAACTGAGATATAAGTAAAAGTCAATAAGATAATTACTGAACTCCAGGAACCCATGAGCTACTAAACAGCCTCTTATGTTGGCTGTGTTTACAGAGATAGCATTTATTTGTGTCTAATTCATATTTTTTATTTTTTCCTATTGTGACAGAGACATTAAATGCTCGCTAAACAGCCATATGCTCTCTTAATCTTTCCCAGATTCCCTTGCAACTAGATTGGAGCCATGTGACCATTTCTAGCCAATGGGATATGGGAGGAAGTGATTATGCCATTTCCATCCCTAGTGATATCAGCCCCTGTGTGGTCCTCCAGCTTTCTCTTTCTAGGCCTCAGTGACCATGCAAGTTGTATGATGGCATGGTGTACTTGCAAGATAACAGCAACCAGGACCCTGAGTCACCCCCTGGAAGGGAGGTGCTGTAGAGATTCGCTTGACTCACTTTGGGATCTTGTAGAAGAGAGGGAGATAAATCACGGCAGGGTTAAGCCACTGAGGTTTTGGTGCTTTATTTGTTATCACAACTGAGCTGATCCCATCCTGATATTCACGTAACCATACAGAGGATGCTAATGATTGATACAGAGTCAACATGGTATAGTGGAGAGATCAGGGCTTTGAAAAGGGCATGAAGCTGGGTGATGTTAATGACAGGCTTAAAGGTGGCTCATCAGAGTCATTTGCAGTTGCCAAATCTCAGAAGAGGTTAATCCTTTTCCTTCTGAGAGAATAGACTTACCACACCTAGATACAGAGAAAAGAGAATAGAGAATAGGTAGCCTCCCTCGGAGTCTCCCAGGAAGCAATTGAACCACAGACTGCCTGAGTTTTTGAACAATAAAAAGAGTGTAACCCTCCATTCAATATGTTCTGTCACATCCAGAGAGGGCTTCCAAGAAAAGTAAGCATTTTCTTCCTGTAAAATTACCTCTTTAAAATCATTCCTTTGAAAAATAAGATAACATATAGGAATATCATCAACTTAATGCCTTTTCATTGCTATTCAGTTCTCCAAGGCATGGAGGTACCATAATTTCTAGAATGACTTTTCCATTGTTAAGACACATAGAGTGTTTTGAGGCTGTACTAAACATGCTTGAGACGCCTCTTTGTGTACACAAGCCAGTGTTTCTTTAGATTGGACACTCAGAAAGGCTCTGGCTATTTGTACATATATTGTTGGCACAAACATATTTGTACCAACAATGTATAATTTTTCATTCTTTTTTCCTGATAATAAGCATGGGTGACTTACCAATTAAAACATTTTACATTAAGAAACTTGCAATATTGACTTTTTAGGAGGCTGCCTCATGCAATTGCCAGACTGCTAGGAGGAATGAACCGCTACCACCTCCAGGGAGATTTCACTATGGTACTCAGGAGCTCGGGCCTTGCCCCCTCTTGGGCAGACCTCATTCAACATTGACAGAGGAGCTTTCTAATTCTTCAGTAGACAGTGACCTCTAGCTTTTGTGCACTGTGCTTTTGAAGAGTCACAATCCCCAGGTCAGACCACCCAGAAAGGGTGCGTTAAACAGCAGTAGTAGGTAATACCAGGTAGGCACAGATGCGTTCACCTTGGGGGCGCCAAAAGTTCAATAATCAAGAAAAATAGGATTGAATGTACTATTTTCAAAAAATAAAATTAATGCAAAAAAAATCCAT
>NW_003852489.1:917749-922476 GCF_000181295.1 Otolemur garnettii
TGTTGGCTGCAGGTTCTGCTCTGATCCTCGAACCTGGCTTGGCCTCTCACCTATTCCCTGATGACCAAATGACCCCTTCATAGACTTGAGATTGCTAAGAGAGGGGAATGAACACTTACTGGGCACTTTTCTGTTTGTTTCTTTTTTTAGAATATAAAAGCGTGAGTTTATTTTATAGTAGAGAAAGGGAAGGGAGTCGGGGAAGAGATGAGAAAGAGAGAGAGAGGAGAGAGCAGACAGCTGGGAGAGAGAGGGGAAGGTGGGGGAGGAGGAAAGGAGAGAGAGGATGGCGTGGCATCCCAAAGAAAGGACTTTGCGAACTACGTCACAGGATGGGCACGTTCATGCCTTATCTCAGTCTATACAACAGTCTCTAGAGATACCTACGAGAGAATACTGAAGTTCAGAGGGATTAAGCAACTTGCCCACAGTCACAGAACAAGCCAGAAGCTGACTGGGGCTCTGGGCTCAGTTCTGGTTAGACACAAACCTACAGCCCAGTGTTCACCTCCCTCTAGGCAGCGGCAACAGAGAAGAAGAGAAAGGAGCCTGTGACTTCCACATGCAGGTCCCAGGGGCAAGTGTCCCGCAAATTCCCAACCTGACTGTGCATCCAAATTTAAAATAGCAAGTTTTGCTCTCCCGACTCACTCCAGACCCACTGCCTTCCAAGAGGAGCTTGTTTCTCTGGCTGGAACCCCAGAATCTGTTGAAACAGATGCCCACTGCCCCTAACTCTCCCCACTGCCCTTGTCACTTCTGACATCAGGGTGGACAGTAGAGCAGCACACGTCCATTCACCTTCACCCCAACCCACCACCAGCTCAGTCACCCCACTCTCTGGGCCTGTGCACCCCAGTTGTCCAGGCTGTCATGAGCACAGGAGAAGGCTGAGGTTCTGCAGACTGAGGCTTCAGAAGTGCTCTTGGCTCCTCCGCTTAGAACCTTTGCACAGCTCCGGAGGCTAGCAGCCATGCTCTCCTCCCAGCTCTGTCCAGAGGGTGAAGGCCACCTGGCCATGCCAGACCAGGCCACCATGGAGACGTGACTCCTGGGGCAGTGGGGGAGGGGGCGGGCGGGAGAGACCCCCCTGCCCAGAGTCACACCGTTGTGGGATGCCATCCCTGGAATCTGCCACTGCGGTCCTTGTCCTTTTCCCAGCTTAACTTCCCAACCCGTGTTCTGTCATCGCCAGGAGAATTGCGGCTGGCTGTCTCCATGAATTCATAAATCACCTTGCTGTCATCGCCTGGCAGGAGAAGGCAGCAGCGGGGAGGGGTGAGAATCAATAACCCCATTTTTTTATCACCCGCCCCTTCCTCACTCCCCTCACCACCCAGAGCCAGGAGCCTAAGTTCACACAAAATGTCATTTGTCTGACCTGCCAGGAGATCTTAGCATTGATATGCCCTCTAGCGGATTTAAAAACACAACAAAAAAGCACACACACGCAGAGGCACCCCCGCGTCAGACAATGGTCAGTTAACTCTGGCCATGTCCGCAGGCCCTGATGCTGAAGCAAGGCTGTGTAGGAAAGCCTCTCCCCCCAGCACAGCCACCGGCCAGCGCAGGACAGCAGAATTGACCCAGTACAGCTTCCAGGGCCTGACCAGTGACCTGGGGCGTTTGAGACCAGGCATTGCCATTAACAGGAATGGTACCCAGGGCCTGGTTATGGTGACCCAGCTGGATGTGGGGACCTTCCTCACCTCTCTCTCCCAAGCCTTCTCTGCCTGGCTCAAGATTCAGCTCCAGCACCTTCTTTCCATCAGTGCTTTTCCTGAAGAAGTGACTTTTCTTTCTTTCTTTTCTTTTCTTTTTTTGAGACAGCATCTCACTCTGTCACCCTGAGTAGAGTTGCCATGGCATCCTAGCTCACAGCAACCTCCAACTCCTGGGCTTAAGCGATTCTCTTGCCTCAGACTCCCAAGTAGTGGGGACCACAGGTGCCTGCCACAATGCCCGGCTAGTTATCCTATTTTCAGTAGAGACGGGGTCTTACTCTTGCTCAGGCTGGAAAAAAACAACTGTTATCAGCATTCAGCCCTCTTTCCTCAGCCCTGTGTGCCCCAGTGCTGGCTCCTGGCAGAGCCCGTATCTGTGGATGGCTGCCTCTGATTGCCTGTCCCAGGGCTTCTCCCCCTCCACGCCAGTGACATTTTGGTGCAGATGGCTGCTCATCACAGGAGGCCCATCCTGCATATCATATGATGGCGGACAGCATCCTTGGCATTGGTAGCACTCCTCCATTTGTGACAATCAAAAATGTCTCCAAATATCCCAGAGTAGGGGTGGGCAAAATCACCCCCAGCAGAGACCCACGGGTGTATCCATAGAAACCATCTTGGGGTACAGGAAGCCCTCCACCCTGTCTATGAGAGCAGAGTCTTCGGGGCTAGAAGGCCTTTCAGGCTTCAGAGAATCCCAGCCAAGGTCAATCCCATGTGCTGCACATGACCTACCTGGAGGGCTAAGACACTTGGGGTGTGAGGCTGAGGGTGTGGAAGGGGCGCAGGCAGAAAAAGGAATGTTGAAAAGGAGGGGACAAGAGAAAAAGGGGCGCCCGGGCTGGTGTTTGCTGAGATCCATGCACTGCCTCAGGATCAGCCTATCTTATGTTTCATTTCATCCTAAGAGAGTCCCAGAAAGCAACAACAACCTGGAGGCCTCACGGGACTCCGGGCATAGGCTGACTCGGATCACCCTGAAGGAGAAACGTGCGCGCACTCATGTTACTGATGCCCCGCTTGTCCTGCGACTCTCTGAAGTATGCCACTGAGGGCAGGTGTTTCCGCAGGTGTGGAATCGGGTAAGTCCTTGACTTAACTTCAGACTTTGCTTTAGGGTTCACCCAGCTCCCAACAGGTGTACGAAACTCAGAGTAGCCTGGATTAATTATTCCTCTATTACTTAGTAGGTACTTACCTAGTAAATGCTGTTTCTTCCACCCAGATTCTGGCAGCCCTGGAAGACTGTCAGCCCTGGGAGATAGTCCCTGTGGAGCAGGGACTCAGTCACTTCTCTGGCCGAGCACTCAGCTCCCTGCTCCTTCATGGAGCCCGACAGCCCAGCCTGGAGGCCTCTCCAGGCAGCAGGGCACAGCGGGGAGAAAGCCAAGCCAGGCACCAAGGGGCCCGGCTCCTTCGTCCACCTAGTGACCTTGGCCAAGTCATTCCCCTCCTTGTACCTCAGCTGCCCCATCCTCCCAACAAACAGCTGGGCCCCATCCTCTGAATTCTCCCAGCATTGTGCAAAGTGTAAGTGGTGACCCAGGGCAGCTCATAACATCATAATGGGGTGGGGGGAGACAGCCATGCACACTCCCTTCCTCTCATTCCCCCAGCCCTTCTCCACTTGCCCAATTCAACAAAGATCAGTCACATCAGAGCTTTGGAGAGGCTCTGCTGAGAGCAGGAGGTCAGGATTGCCAATCCCAGCAGCTATTCCCCTGCAGATTGGCTTTGAGTGTTAACCATCTTCCTTTGGGAACCCTGAGCATTTGCAGGTGGGGACAAGAACAGCTCTGAGCAGTCCCAAGAGGGAAGGCCCTCCCTCCCTCTAGTACACTATCCTCATTTGAGAACCAATATGTGGGGGATGATGTATCTATCATCCGGCTTGCCTCCAATAAAAATATACCAACTTCCAAAGAGGAGGGAGAAGCAATTGTGAGGTTTCTGACCTTGCAAACCCCATCTTGGCTTCCCGCCCAGCTGCCTCTGCTTGCCCTGGGAAGATGAGCCCTGGGAGTGGGGTGGAGAGGCCTTAGGCAGAGGAAACTCAACGGGATGTATGGACAGAGAGCTGCAAAGGCAGCCACATGTTCAGGGTGCACCTTCTTCTCTCCTGTGAACACGTGGACAACCGGGCCATCTGAACTGGGCATGCAAGACCCAGGCCAAGCCCAGCTGGAAGGCTATGAGAGAAACCAAAGACACTGTCTTCACCCGTTCAGGTGCTAGAACAAAATACCATAGATTAAGATGGTTTATAACCAGCAGAAATTTATTTCTCACAGTTCTGGAAGGTAAGAAGTCACAGATCAAGGTGCCAGCAGATTCAGTGTCTGGTGATGGCCCATTCCTCATTGAGGGACACAGTCTCACTGTACTTCACACGGTGAAAGGGGCAAAGGTCTCTCTGGAGCCCCTTTTACAAGGTCACTAATCCCATTACAGAGGGTGGAGCCCCATGACCGAATTATCTCCCAAAGGTGCCACCTCTTAATATCATCTTGAGGGTTAGGATTTCAACATATGCATTTCCAGCGGGGGTCTGGGCACAAACCCTCCAACCACAGCAAGCACTGCCATTACTTTGCAGAGAGATGTATGGAGCTCAGTCTCTTCTAGTAGGAAACAGTCTCCAGAGCACGGTATCTTCTGCATCCCTCCCATAACACCCAGAAGGGGACCCGACTGTGGTGCCTCCGTGCCATGTCCCATGCCAAGGCAGGTTGTGGAGCTGATGAATTCAGAACATGGACACTGGTGTCAGAATTGCCTCAATCTGAATCTAGGTTCCTCCCCTCAATGCCCTGTAGGGTCCTGGGCACGATGTTTAGCCTTCCCCAGTCTCCTCTGTTAGAGAACTCGATGAGATGGTTCATAAAAAACAGAGGGGCATCAACGCCAGGCTGAGACAGGTCGTCGTCTCTGGCCAAATAGACACACTTTGCCCCAGCTCCAGCCAACACTGATAAAGGCAAGGGAGACAGACAGAGCAAA
>NW_003852489.1:923118-932855 GCF_000181295.1 Otolemur garnettii
GGGCTGTTGGCCGTGACGCCCACATATGGCATCTCCCTGTGGCATGGTGTTCTCACAATATGGAGGACTAGATTGCAAGAGGAAGTATCTCTTGGGAGATACTTCTGGATAACCTTCTGGACACCATGGTGCCTTTTCGGACCTGGCTTTGCAACATCACTTCCACTGCATTCTATTAACTAAGCAGTGGCAAAGGCCCAAGGGTAGGGGAAATAGAATCCAACTTTGAACAGGAGGTAACAAGATTCTGGAAGAATATGCGGGCCTGTAACTATTGCTATAGCCACTTTTGGAGAATACTGTTTACTACATTCTCAATATGTTTTTTTAACAAATGGGTCAGGCATGATGGCTCACACATGTAATCCAAACTCTCTGGGAGGCCAAGGCAGGAGGATCACTTGGGCTCAAAAGTCTGAGACCAGCCTGAGCAAGGGCAAGACCCAGTCTCTACTTAAAAAAAACAAAAAAGGAACCCCTCCTTACTGCCTTTCAGCATCATCCAAGGCTCCCTGGGCACAATCTCATGGGATCTTCCCTCCCTAACTTTATTCCTCATTCAAAATTCACCTGTCCCATCCCAATATATCGTAGCCCTGCCTTTTAGAAGAGAAGAGTGAGGATAATAGATTAGCAGACACAGTACTTGCTTGGCTGGAGAACAACTCTTAGGTTGTGGAAAGTCTACCCGTCTTGTACCCATAAAAGACCCAGAAGATCTACCCCTGAGAACTTCAAAGAGAGAGAGAGAGACAAGGAGACCTGTAGGAAAGGAGATATTGGGGGTAGAGTGTGACAAGCCACTCACAGCCCAGGTGGCCCCCTGGCCCATGCAAAAGTGAAGCCCTTGCCCCCTACCTCATCCACTCCTCCCTGCACTCTGCCCATTTCCACTTCCCTCTGCTCAACCTCTGGGGTGAGTGAGCCCCCAGACATAGAAGGGTAACCTTCTGGACTGAATTAGTCAATTACAGACCTGGCATCCTTAGCCCACATTTCATCACATTGCCGTGGTCCCAGAGATTAGAAGGGGAACCAGGCAGTCTGTGTAGCTCCCAAAGGCCACTTAATGTCAAAAACACAATCAGTCATCTAGTTCACTGCAGGAAGCATCCAAAGAACATTAACCCTCTTTCCCCAACCTTGTTGTTTTCCACACATCCCTTCTGATTCATCTGGGTTTGTTCTCTGACTCATTGGTCTGTGCTGTCCTTAATTATACACTGCAACGATGGTGAAATATCAGCCTCTTCTTTTTTATAATGTTCCTGTTGGCCAAGAGGTGCCAGCTTCTATTACAGAAGCTCACGGGGCAGCCACTGGGAGACTCGACACCCTGTTCTCTCTTTGTGCCATTCATATGCATACACTCATTCATACACACACACTCCTTCACATGTACACACTCACGCACACACACATTCATATGTACACACTCATTCATACGCATACACTCATTCATACACACACACTCATTCACATGTACACACTCATGCACACACACACATTCATATGTACACACTCATTCATACACATACACTCATTCATACACACACACTCATTCACATGTACACACTCACGCACACACACACATTCATATGTACACACTCATTCATACGCATACACTCATTCATATGCACACACTCATTCACATGTATACACTCATGCACACACATTCATATGTACACACTCATTCACACGCATGCGCTCATTCACATGCACACACTCGTGTACACATTCATTCACAAGTACACATTCATACGCACACACTCATTCACACATACACATTCATTCACACGCACACACTCATTCACACACACACACTCATTCGCATGCACATATTCATATGTACACACTCATTCACATGTACACATTCACACATACACATTCATTCACACGCACACACTCATTCACATGCACACACTCATTCGCATGCACATATTCATATGTACACACTCATTCACATGTACACATTCATACATACACACTCATTCACATGCACACACTCATTCATACGCACACACTCATTCATACATACACACTCATTCACATGCACACACTCATTCACATGCACACATTCATACGCACACACTCATTCACATGTACACACTCATTCACATACACACACTCATTCACACATACACATTCATATGCACACACTCATTCACATGCACATGTTCATATGTACACGCTCATTCACATGTACACATTCATACATACACACTCATTCACATGCACACACTCATTCATACGCACACACTCATTCATACGTACACACTCATTCACATGCACATATTCATATGTACACACTCACTCACATGCACACACTCACTCACATGCACACATTCATACACACACACTCATTCACATGCACACACTCATTCACATGTACACACTCATTCACATACACATACTCATTCACATGAACACACTCATTCACACATACACACTCATTCACATGCACACATTCATTCACACATACACACTCATTCACATGCACACATTCATTCACACATACACACTCATTCAC
This sequence comes from Otolemur garnettii, assembly GCF_000181295.1. Classification (NCBI taxonomy): domain Eukaryota; kingdom Metazoa; phylum Chordata; class Mammalia; order Primates; family Galagidae; genus Otolemur; species Otolemur garnettii. The sequence goes on from NW_003852489.1 coordinate 925,649, forward strand.
ATGCACACGTTCATTCACATGTACACACTCATTCACATACACACTCATTCACACATACACATTCATATGCACACATTCATTCACATATACACTCATTCACATGCACATACTCATTCACACGTACACACTCATTCACCTGCACATATTCATGTGTACACAGTCATTCACATGTACACATTCACATGCACACACTCATTCATATGCACACTCATTCACATGCACGCACTCATTCACATGCACACTCACACGCACTCATTCACATGCACGCATTCATTCACACACACACACTCATTCACACGCACACACTCATTCATACGCACACACTCATTCACATGCACACTCATTCACATGCACACACTCATACATATACACTCATTCACATGCACACACTCATTCACACATACACACTCATTCACATGTACACACTCATTCACATACACACACTCATTCACATATACACATTCATATGCACACATTCATTCACATATACACTCATTCACATGCACACACGCATTCACACATACACACTCATTCACATGCACATACTCATTCATGTGTACACAGTCATTCACATGTACACATTCATATGCACACACTCATTCACATGCACACACTCATTCATATGCACACTCATTCACATACACACATTCATACGCACACTCATTCACATGCACGCACTCATTCATACTCACATGCTCATTCATACGCACACACTCATTCACACACACACACTCATTCATACGCACACACTCACCCACACACTCATACACTCTCTATGTTGACTTCTCACTGCCTCAGGCCAACGCCCAGACTCCTTACCCTGACTTATGACTGGCTCTGGGGTGGACCCCTGCCCCTGTCCCCTGCTTGCCACTTTCCCTCTCATATTAAAAAAGGCTGTGGTTCCTTAAATCATCCATGTTCTCTCTTACCTTGTTCTTATTCTGTCTACGTAGAATAGTCTTCTCCCTCCTCTTTAACCTTTAGCTCTCAGCTCAGAAGGCATTTCCAGGAAGCCTTCCTTGACCCTTAGGTGACATTAGTTCTCTCTTTATGTTCTTTCCCTGCCCTGCACCCCGTATCATAACTCTCAGCTGGAGTTACTGTGATTACCTGATCAGTAGCTGTCTGTCCTCACCCCTGCCCCTGCCATGTAAACCTGGTGAAGGCGGGACCTCCCTGTCTGACTTGATCACTGAGAACGGCATCACACACGGCACACGCAGCAGAGTGTTTGCACATATGAGGCTGGAGGAGGCATGTCACTCCTAACCACAGTCAGTGACCATCCCAGTCTGTGCTGCTGCAACAAAACACCTGAGGCTGAATGAGTTACAAAGAACAGTTTACTTGCCACAGTTCTGGAGGCTGGGAAGTTCAAGATTGAGATGCTGGCAGGTTTAGTGCCTGGTAAAGACCCAGTCTCCACTTCCAAGATGGAGCCTTAAACATTTCATCCCCTGGAGGAGAGGAATGCTCAGTCCTCACATGACAGAACAGCAAAGAGTGTGAGAAAGACAAGAGGAGGCTGAATTTGTCCTTTCATAAGGAACCCATTCCTACAATAACAACCCCCCATTCCTGTGATAATGGCATTAATCCATTCATCAAGGCAGAGCCTTCCTGGCCTAATCATCTCTCATTAGGCCCCACTTCTCAGCACCGCTGCGTTGAGAATTAAGTTTCCAATGCATGCTTTGGGGGGGAAACATTCAAATCATGTCTACAATTTTCCTCCTCAACCCTAAACATCAACAGCACAGTTAATACGTTGCTTACCGGTGACAAGTTACCTGGTAACATGGACAGTTTCTGCGTAAAATGCAGGTCAACGATGTGTTAAGATGTTAGCGGCAGTAAGTGATTTTATATTGTAAGCAGCTGAGAGGTGAGGAGGGGAGAAAGAATAAAATAGGCTGAATTGGGGACAACTGGGAACTGAGACTGGGAGAAATGAATCGGGAAACAGCTGCCTTGTTAACACGTTGTTGATTGGAAATTTTACGCAGAAATGATCCACGATACCAGGTAACTCATGACTGGTCAACAGGGTGTTCAGCAAGGCCCAACAAAGTCCCAGGGGAGAAAGGAGAAAAGAATAATCTGAGGAGAAGGAAGAAGGTAGTGAAGAAGGGAAGTGAGATCAGGGAGAAGATGTGCATGGGGGCATGCTGAGGCACACCTTAAGGGTCAGTTTTACTAGAGGACATGTCGCTTAAAATTATTTTTAGACTAAAAGAGATTATGAAGTCAGATAAAAAAATCAACCTTAATTTTTCAGGAAACAAATAAGACTCTCTCTGTGTTTGGGATAAGATCTCTGCTCTAGCCCCTCACTGCCATCCAGGCATAGTCCATGCTTCAAGCTCTTGCCTTGGGATTTTTTGGTTTAAAACATGGAGAAGCCCTGGGATGAGGCTTGGGCTTCCTCACAATATGGAGACTGGAATGCAAGGTGGAACATGAGGAGAGCGAGCCAGCAGAAGCCTTATTGTCCTTTACGACTTGGCCTCACAGTGTCAATTCCACTGTATCCTGTTAGTTTGGAAGGCCCTTCTCAAGGTCTCTTGAGGGCCTGATATTTGCAAAAGATAGACTTAGGAGAGACGATATTACTTTCAGATGTTATTTCTTGTTCCTGCACAACCCTAAGGCCTCAGCGTACCTATCTGTAGACTAGCTACAATGACCATTTCTTTTATGAAGCGCTCACACCCAGCCTCAACTTTGCCAAAATGCCAGTAGCTAAATGCATGAGTCCTAGATACCAAATATATGATATGATATGAATGGTCTCCTCTAACGCCCAACAGTAACCCCATGATTCTCACCATTTTATAGGTGAGGACAAACCGAGGTTTGAAGAAAGTAACTTGCTCAGGTCACACAGCAACTAAGTGGTGACACAGGGATTCAGTCACAGAAAATAGCCCCCGGACCTATACTTTCTGCCCCCAAACTCAGCTACCTGGAAGTTTGGGGCACCATCTTGGGAGCACTCCCTCATACTTCATTACTTAGGGTTATTACACTCATTCACATGTAGCAACCAGTCCCAACCTGGAGCAACCCAAAGGAACCGTGAGCAAATCTGGCCATCTCCTCCCAGCTCTGAAAGAGGGAAAATAAGACCATTTATGAACCTTTGGCTCAGTGGGTAAACTGACATGTGCTCCCTTCTCCTTTCCCAGGAGTTGTTGCAGATCCCAAGTACATCCAGGAATCCCCTGTCCCAAGTGACAAAAGAAAAGTGGAAATTCCCTCTCTATTCTTAAAGTAAGATCATGGGGTATTGCAGCTGTATCATACACAGAAACTGTATTCTTCCTCCTCTACCCAGAGACAGATGACTCTAACTCTCTAATTTCTCTCTCTCTTTCTCTCTCTCTGTCTCTCTCTTTCTCTTTTTCTCATCATTACAGTATCTCTCCTCTCAAGCTGGTTGACCAGAATAAGTTACAACCGGAAGACTAGAGATCTAGACCAGGGCTTTTTGACCTTGGTCATTAAAGCAGTGACATTTAAAGCAGATAATTCTTTGTTGTGAGAGTCAATCCTGTGCACCATAGGAGATCTAGCAGCATCCCTGGTCAATAGTGCACGCGCGCACACACACACACACACACACAACAAATGGTCAGGGTCAAAAATGTCTCCAGAAATTGCCACGCCTACCCTGGAGGACAAAATCATCCTCAGTTAGGAACCACTGGTCTAGACAAATGTGTCACTTACAGCTAGGAACTCCAAAAGAAAGCCAAGTCCAAGAATATTTATTCTTGGTGACAGTGAGGATTTCTTGCCTTAGGATAGGGTTTTCCCATGTACAGAGATTTCCCCTTTCATTCTCACGTTACTTGCCTTCAGTGCATGTATCACAGTTTCTAACTGTAGCAGAAGCTGTTAGGGCCCTAGCCAGTAACCCCCAGCCTTGGAACAGCATTCTGCCTGTGTCTGTGGCAGAGAATGTAATCACCTGACCTACCACGCCCCATCACAACGGCTCTCGACCAGAGGCTGACAGGTGTCAGAGTATAAACACCCCAGCTCTCTCGCTCCTCGGATCATGTCTTTTACACCATTTCCCCAGATTTCCCCTCTGCGATTAAGTTCTAGCCACCCAGAATAGAAACCAGTTCACTATTGATTCCTTGGCACTTACCCACGTCTGGCATATGGTGGGTACATAACAGATATTGGATATAAAATAAATGATTCCAATCTGAGAAACTCCTGCCAACTAGGCCAACAAGCTACCTCAGGACCCAGAGAGAAGTAATTTCCTCAAAGCCACAGAGAAAGACACTGTTAGAGCTCAGAGTAGAATCCAGCTCTCCAGGATCTTTGCGCTGCCTGACACTGCCTCCCGGCAGGTGCAGCTGGGAGACAGTCTGCTGACCCATCCTCCTCAGCCTTCAGGAGGCAGCTCAGCAGCTCCTGCACTGGGAAGCCCCCTCTGACCACCCTGGCAGGTCGGCCGTTCCTGCTTGGTGTCCCTCCTATTGCCACCTGAATCTCCATCACAGCAGGGCATGAAATCTCTTTGCTCATCCCCCTTCTGGACTTGGCGTTCTTTAAGGGCAAGAAACCACAAGTTCTGAGGTTCTCCCTTCTCTTCATCACTGCTTAGCACAGGGCCCTGCACCAAGCAGCTACCAAGTGTTTGTATGCAATTATGGGGCTGGGCTATAGAGTATAATTTCTACATGCTACAACAATTACTGTAACCTTGTGCCCTTACAAACTAACTCTTACTTTGGAAATCAACCTTATAATCACAGAGAACCTTTAGCAGTGTTGCTGAAGAAGCATCAAAGAAACAGAAAAAATAATATTTGCTAACATTTATTGAGTATGTACTGTATACTAGGCGCCTCTTGTGTGTTATCTCACTTAATGCTCATGTCAACCCTTCAAGGAAAACACAATGTATCATTAGCTTTCAGTTATGACTGAAGAAACCAAAGCTTACAGAGGTGAGTGTGTATTGCCCAAGCTCCTTCAGCAACAAGAGGTGATGTTGCACAGAACCTGACGTTGGAGCTGGTGCTCTCAACACTCCTAAGCCCCATCCACCCTTGAGAAATTCACACTGAGAAGCAGCCAATAAAATGCGAATGTGTGAAAGTCCTTGCTTCTCTGTGAACCTTCTCCTTCCCTAGTCTGCATTTGGACTAGACGGAGACCACATCTATCTCCTCTTCGTTTCTTTCACACCTAGCACTGTGTCTAGTATACAGTAGGTGCCAAATAAATATTAGAAGAGTATGTGGATGAATCCCTGCACCTTAAGGGGATAGAAATGAGGTCGGACCAAGACAGGGCTGCTTGTGACAGCCAGGATGTCCATCAGTAAAGGTTCCTTAGCAGGCTGTGCACCTGCTAAGGGGGTGGGGTGGGCTTGAGTTATGAGAACCCCCTCCCTTCCTGCTTGGCTGACGGCAGCTGGAAGGTTTTCAAACAAAAGCCAGATCAGCACTTATTTCCTCCATGTAAACTTCCCTGATGAACCCCATCTTGTCTCTTCAAAGCCCTTCCCTTTGCAGAAGTGAAAACTGAGGTTCAGAAGCACAGCTTAACTTGACCCAAGTCGGGGAGACAGAAGCTGGCTTTGAGCAGAATTCTTCACTCCCAGTCCTCTGCTCCTCACCCCCTCGGCAGTGGCACATGCAGCTTTCCAGAAGGAAAAACCATTCATTCCTCTTTCCTTGTGTTCATTCATTCATCAGAAGCTCAAGACTGGACCAACTGCATACCTTAGAGATGGAACAATAGGACAGTTCAGTCTTAATGTTGACACTATCGCTAAGGGCGGCAAGAAAACCCTTCTTCCTCCTGTCCTTGCCCAGTGATATCTGTGGTTCAGGCTTTCTAGCTGGTCTGGCACCTAGTGGTTTATGTCCTGCTGCTGTCTTTCAGGTAGGTTTTGGAGTTTTGTTAAGAGAGAACCTCTGAGTGTCTTCAGAGAATGCAGACAAGTCCTATCCTATCCCAGAATTGGAGTTTTCAGCACAGATCTGGGTGCTGCCTGCGTGATATCCAACACAGTTTTCCAAGCAAACTGGCTTTCCATGCTTGAACACAGGATAAGACAGATCCACAGACCCCTCAGGGCTACTGTTAGAACTGTCACAAACTGGACCACACCCTGGTGTGGACAGCCCTCTCCCTACTTCACCCTTGAGTGTGAACTCTTTAAGCTCAAGCACCAGTTTTAATCATCTTTCTTTCCCTAGCACATAGCACAGAGCCACATAGCAGATGCTCAATAAATGATCAATGGATCAAGTTACAATGACTCAGCTAAGTCAGAGCCAGGACGGTAGCGGGCGCCTCCTTTGCCTGTGAAGAGGCAAAGTTCATTGAATCTGGCACATGATGGGCACTGGGACATAAGAGTGAGCAGGAGCTGCACCGACCCTGCCCTTGCACAGTTAATAGTGAACAAACAAATACACGATGCGAAGCAGGGGTACCAAGTGGGGAGCTGGAAACATCTAGTGCAGCCTTTATTCCACCCTGAGAAGTCACCGCACCTACATTTTCACTAGTCATAGGGTAGGTCCCCCAACTCATCCATTTGCTCCCTTGCTCCTCGGTCCTCACCCCTTCTCTGGTTTTATGCGCAGTTCTCCTCAGCAACATCAGTCACAGGTGGACCACCTGGGGCTGCGGAGGAAGCCAGGAAATGCAGCTCTTCCTCATAGAATGACCCTGGCCCAGCCAGTAACCTAATACCAGGAAGGTTTGTTTGTGGAATTAATCTGGGGCACAGCCCCACGTATGCCTGGGATAGTGCGCTGGCCTAACAGTCTGTCCATGCCCGGGACTGACGCCTAAGGAAGAGCAGTCTGCGTTTTGCCCAGAGATGCCTTGGTGCAAGGGCAGGGAGTCCAACCTGTCTTGTACTTGATGAGCCGTGTGCCCAGCTCAAGGCTGTATCAGGTCTGAGTGGGCACCACCAGCCTGGCCAAGCTCCACTCTTACTTCCAGAGGGAGCACCTTCCTCTAAAAGTGCCCCTTAGGCTTGCAGAGGCCCTATCCCAGCCACAGCAAAGCTAGTGGCCGCGGGCTGAGGGGTGGGTTACAAGGCAACCTTAAAGCAGACCGATGGGACCCTCCCAAGTCTGAGAGCTTGGCTTGGTAGGAGGCCTGGGTGAGGCGTCTGAGCTAAAGGGACCGCGCTGCAGTGCCCGAAATCCAAACT
>NW_003852489.1:934383-940801 GCF_000181295.1 Otolemur garnettii
GTGTGTGTGTGTGTGTGTGTGTGTCCACCCCATCTGAGGTCCTTCCTCTTATAACCCAATATCATCCTTTAGCTCTAAGCTAAAACCAACTTCTCCCGGCCAGGACCAATCTGAACCTTACCCCATACCACCACACCCCCCTCGAGCCTTTGGCTATCTTCTCCTTTCTTAACCACTTCCCCCCAACCCCCAGTAAGGGTTCCATGTGCTTCTGGCATGAGCACCCATTAAATCACCGCGGGGAGACCACATTTCAAAGCCCAGCCAGTGGAGTGCGGGTGACTTCTGGGTGCCACACCGATCACTCCCAAGCTCTGATCTATGATTGTTTTGATTTCCTCCTTTGAACTCTCCCCATCCCGTTCCAGCGGCAGACAGAGATACTGAATTAAGCGACAGACAAGTTGGAGACAATGAGTGCCGGGAGGGGCCCGTCCCTCCCCCATCCCTCCCCCATCCCTCCCCTCTCCTCCCCGAAATGTGCAGACATCTGCTAGCTGGAGCCCAGCGAGGGAGCCATAAAGAAGAGCTGGCAGGAGGGTGATGTACAGCCCTGGGCCCTCCCGAGTGACTGGCTTTAACCTCCAACGGAGAGACGCTCACCCCGTTTACGACGGAGCCCTTTGTTTTACACCACTCAGCAGAGGTGCCTTGGCCATGATGAAGATTTAACCAAATTATAATGAATGATCTTCGGCAGCGCTGTGCCCCTAATTAGAACAAGTCGCACAGACATATTGTCTCCCTGATTTCCTCTGTTGCATTTCTCGCACTCTCTTTCTCTGCTCGGGACACATGGGCCCCATTAAACATTCTAGTATTTAATGTGGTTCCCTTAAATTACTTCTCAAGTTTTCGAGTTCCATTTAGAATTGGATTTTACTCTTTGGACTGTGTTTTTGATTTGGGGCTTTGTACGTTTCGTAGCCGCTCTTGCTCGCCCCCTAGCGGAGACTGCGGACACCGCTTAGCTGCGCACCGGGCGGGAGGACCGATGGCCTCATCTCAGCTGATGGGAAGGTGCTCCACGGGGACCCTCTGTTAACTGGAGAGGGTACCGCTCTTGGAGAAGAAAGAACTCAATGCAAACGTGGGCTGAGACTGTTGATTTCGCCACCCTCAACCTGATGGCCTTATTCTCTGTCAAAATGAAAGCGGTGAGGAACTCCCAGGTTTATCATAATTTATATAGGAACAGGAAGAGAGTAACACCTCCTGTGGCCCATCCTGGAGGTCAGCGTAAAAAGAGGCTGAATTAACTGAATTAATGTAAGATAGTCATGGGCCTCAACTCTGCAGAATCCATGTTCTGCAGCCAAGGAGTTTCCTCCCCTCTCAAAAGCAGGAAAGAAGACTCACACAGTTTACACAGGGTGGCCACCAGGACCAGAATCGAAAGCATACAGCCGGCAATCCAGTGAGCTGAAATTCTGTCTCCCTGTGAACTTCTGTGTGTAAATTTTACCCTGAGTGTCTGGATATAGAAGCATTAGATATACATACCCACGCCCAGATAGGGATCTATAGGGAAAACTCTGGAAAGATTCCGGGGGAAGATACCATCGCCTGCAGCTGCTGGCTGGGTCTGTATGAAGATAGACTCCACACCCTTCATGTGCTCTCCAGCAGCAACTTAGAGCTCCTTAGATTCAGAAGATTCTGGGGGAAGCCTTTGAATGGGAAGGGATTTTGTGGTCCTCTGGGCCTTTCCTGATGTCTGTCCCCCTCTGCTGGGAAGCCCTCCAATGCCTGCCTGCAGGTGTTCATGTGAGCCCTGAGGACAGGACGTCTCCACATCCCAAGGCAGCTGAGAGACCTGAGAGTGGCCCCCAGGCTCCCAGTGGACTTGGGAAGGTAGAAACCCGGGGAATCCATCTGTGGATCTCAGGAAAGGCATTCAACCTCTGTGACAGCTCACTCCTTCAATACTTACTGGGTGGTGCTGCAGGTGCTGAGAACACAGTAATGTATAACTTCTTGATCATTTCAAATAATCGCCTGATCCATGACATGGAAATAATAGCTCACCTCACAAAATGAGCACATTTTTAAAGGTTGTAAGCAGTATACAGAAACTGTTCTTGTTTCCCTTGGCGACAATGATCAAAAAGATTTTCTTTGTATGTAGTGAGTTGACTTCCCTATTGCTTGCCCCTTGGGTTTTAGTTCTACCTCAGCAGAAGCACTGACTTCTCCTTCAGCTATGTACACGTCTCCCGCCAATCCTCTTGTTTTTGCATTGCCAGGCAGAATGTTCTCTGATCCTTCAGCTTCTCCTCACACCACATAATTTCTCCACCTCCCTCCATCTTAAATAACCCCCCTCTGAGCATATTCTAATTAGTCAATGGCCTTCTCAAAATCTGGTTGCCCAAAATTGAATATGATACCCCAGGTGTCATCTGACTGAAAATAAAATGAGACTGTTCCTTCCCAAGGGTACTGGGTTTCTATAAATACTTCTATCTTTTGATGTGTTGGGTTGTTAGCAATCACATCACACTGTTGGCTTTTTCTGAGCTGGTGGTCATTTAAAAGCCTCAGATATTTTTCACATGATTTCCTGCCAAGGCAATATTCCCAACTCTGGTGCTTTTGCCATTTGTTTTTAGCATGTAAACGTCAGGCTTTACATTTAGGCCTGTTCCCTTGTATCTTATTGTTGCTGACCCAGCATTCCAACCTGTCAGGACCACTCTGGGCCCTCATTCTGTCACCTCTGGTATTAACTCTCCCTCCCCGATTTGTGACATCTACACCTTTGATCAGCATGCCTCCTGAGTTTTCATGTAATGATGAATCAGACAAGATCAAGGCCATAGCCCTTGGCACGCTGAGAAGCTTCCTTGAGGGTTGACTTCCATTGTCATAGGTTGGACACAGGCCCCTTCAAGAAGTGAGAAGAAAGGGCATGGAGCTGGCTTTCGGCACAGCCGCCAATGTGACTTCCTTTTCCTCCCCCTCTGCCTCCCATCTACTTCTGCCTTCATGTTCCCCAGTCCTGAAACTGGCATCCACCTCTCTAGGCCTTCCTTGGGACCCTTCCTCTCATTTCGGCCTCCATCTTTTATCCACCTGACCCTCTCTGCTTCACCCACTGTCTCTGAGTGGCAGGCTCAGAGCTGGCTGGCACTAGTTCTGTCCATTTCTGGACTGTCCCACCCAGACTGCTGGCCTTTCACTGCAGGCCAAGCCCTTGGCCCAGGCCAACATGTGACCTCTCTCCTTACCACCCTGGTGGAGTTCAGCACACGGGCTGTGACATCCATCCAATACTCAACACTCTTTGGACTCAGCTTTTGAGCCAGCTGCAAATACACAAAACCACTGCTCTCATCCAACCCACATTTCACCATCTCAGCCGCAAGGAAACCATAAGAGAAACCGTTAACCCCTAAGCTGAAATCAAGACCTGGCTACAGAACCAAATGTTTATGGCACACACCTGATTCATAAACATAGTAACCTTATCAAAAAAGGAAATGAGGTTACTTGGGAATAACTTGTGCTCAGTGAAGTCATTTCGCTTTCAACCGACCACCACATTCCTTCCTAAATGCTCACCCACCAGCTGCTTCTTAATCCATCCTGCTTCCAGTTGTCATCTACATCAAACCTACTTGCCTAGAGTTTCCAGAAACAATTTCTTTTCCTTTTTAAAAACCAGAATAATCTCTGACCAGTTCCTGACTCTGGCAACACCTTCTATTTCCCACAATTACTTAATACTGACAATGGCCCCCCAATCTCACTGGAAAGTCCATTCCACACCTCCTGATGTGAGTCATTGGGCCACTTCCTTGGGCCTGCTTACATCAGCTTCTCGTCCCCTTCCTATCTGATCTCCTTATCTTTTTGAGCTCTGAGCCAGTCACGATGCCCTGGGCTGCAGGGAGCAGAAATCCTAGGCTCAACTGGCTTCAACAGGTAAGAAAAATTAAGTATTTCCTAAAATGAGAAGGGCTATGAAGAAGGCCTTCAGAACTGGTTACTTCAGGAGGTAGATTACATCTCCAAGGATACAGCTCTACGTTTTTGCTCTGCCATCCTCAGGTTCTCAATTTAACTCCCTCATGCCTCAAGATGGTTTTTGCAGGTCCAGTTACACCAAGCCAACACAACACTGTCCAGCAATAAGAGAAAGACTGCTGGTCTTACACATCTCTTTTTCAGAAGCAGAAAACACCAGCAGACCAATTCTCCATCTCATGGGTCAGAAGTAAGTCTCATGCCCATCCTCAAGTTGGTCACTGATGAGGAGGCTAGAACCCCAAGGATTGCCTTGGACTTCTGCATCCCAGACATAGGGGAGTGGTGGTGACACTTTAAAGTATCAGCAACCTGCCAACAAAGAGGGAAGAAGCAACCCCTGTGTGAGCCATCGCCATCTCTCTATGGGCTTTGAATCCCTACACTGTACATTGTCCGTTCTTCCCTTTCCCTCCCAGCCACGCCCTTGCCCCAAGCCAACACGTGCCTTCTCACCCCACCACCCCAGTGGAGCAGAAGAATTACACTTTCCATTTCTCTTTCACTTTTCTCTTTCTTTTTATCCAATATTATTTTCTTTTGCCCAAGCAAAAGGTCTGGGCTTTCCCAGGTCTTCACTCCCTAAACAGAGCCCCCAGCGACTCTTTACTGTCCTCAAGCTGTCTCCCTCTTTAAATCTGAGATTATTCTGAATCTTAAGCCTTCTCTTCACTGTTTCCAATGACCCCCTCCATCCTTTGGTGATGAGCTAGGGGACGCCCCTACATCCTTTTAAAGTCAAGCACTCACCACAGAGCAACCTGCCTGGCTCAAGGGTGGCTTTGCCCCCTCCCCCTCCCCTGTGTCTTCTTGGGATCAGCTCTGGCAATAGTTTTATCATGTCTTCTAGAACATTCTACCTTCCTTGATGTGGTAACTGGCTATAGAACCAAACCTCTCTGTGAACGATTCAAATGTGTTATGATTCAGCTTTGCCCAGCGGCAGTATTATAGCCAGTGAGGTTTATCCCAGGTGCAATTATCGCCAATTGAAAACTTTTCCCGATACCCCACCATGACGACTTGAAATATAGTCGGCACTGGCAATTTTTGACAGTCTCCACAGAGACTGAAAACATAAATAAATAAATAAAATGTGTTATGATGGGTACATTACGTTGTCCCACAGACCACATTTCTTTTGTGGAACTGTTCCTTATACATCACCCCTGATGCTACCTCCATCGCAGAACGAAACGGTGACCCAGGCTGGCCCAGTCACAGTATGCCATGGATCTCACAGTAGTCCTAGCTCAGAGGGGGGCAGGCGACCCAGCAATGCCAAGCAGAGATCTGGCTTGGGTTGAAAACTAGAGATTGAGAGAGGATCTAGGGCACTTTTCCAGGTGGGTTGCTAAAGTGAACAGATGCGAATCTGAACAGTTAGGCAGCTGCCTTTTTCACTTGTCAGCAGGGAGGAGGCCATAGAGGTACAAGGAGCCCTGACCGCCCGGTTGGAGATCCGGTCACAGCGATGCCTGGAGCTGCCCACCTGCAGGCTCCCAGTCAGGAGGGCCAGGCCACCCCCTTCCATCACAGGCCACTGAAGTGCCCTGATGTGACTCAGCTGCACAAACCCTGGGCACCTTTCACAGGGTCCACTGTCCTTCTTCACTATCACAGTGACTGTCTTCACTGTGACAGGGCCTCTCTCTCCCAAGGTCCCCCTAACTTCCGTGGGAGCCGCAAGCTCACCCCCAGATGTACACAGTGCAAACACACGCTCTCTTCCTCGTCTCCGCGGCCTTTTTAGAGAGGATGTCCTTTGCCACAGGTGAAAACGCCTCTGCCAGACATTCGGCTTTTAGGATGATAAGTCAGAGAGGTTGATGAATAAGATAAATAAGATGATGGCAGAGTCCCAGCCTGAGCTACGCTGGCTCCGTATCCAGGATGCTCTGGAGCCCATCAGGAGTTTATTTCTTCATGTGAGGAGCTGAGGGGACTCCTAAGAAATAACTCCGGTGACAACAGGGAGGTGGACAGAGGAGCAGGGCCTAAGCATACTGTACTGGTGGGAAGGGGGTTCTGACCACCATGCAGTCTCCCTTTGGGTTTGTCTCCTGGTCAGTCCCCCCAAATAGACTCATGCCTAGATTCTAGGAAATGAAAGACTTGGAATAAAAATGAAATATAATTAATGTTGCTGAAATTCTGTATGAAATCAGGACTCCTGTCAAAAAGCATAACAAAGAAACACCAGAAAAAAGTCTCCCTCCTTTCCCCTGGCAACATACCCAGAAAACAAGTCAATGAAGGTCTATGGTGGCCAACCTGGGGGTGGCCCCCAGCGACCCCCTATACTTGCCTTTGTGTAGTCCCCACCCAGACTGTATCAGGGTTAGTCTGTGACCAACTGAGTGTGCTTGAAATTATATTATGTCGGCTA
>NW_003852489.1:941037-963711 GCF_000181295.1 Otolemur garnettii
AAAAAAAAAAAAAAAGAAATTATATTATGTCATTCCCAAGCCTAAAAGGCACTGCTATTTGCTCCCTCTGAGCCGCTTACTCTGGGAGAAGTCAGCTGCTGTGTTATAAAGACACATCTGAAGCCTTATAGAGAAGTCTTCAGGAAGAGAAACGGAGGCCTCCTGCGACTGGCCCCTGAAGCACTGAGGCCTCAAGCCCACAGCCATGTGAATGAGCCTTCCTGGGAGTATTTCCCCCAGCCCTGGGCAACCTCATCACTAACCTCACAAGAAAACCCTAAGCCAGAACCATCCGGCTGAGCCACCTCTGGATTCCTGGTCCTCAGTACCTAAGGAGATAAAAATGTTATTTTAAGCTGCAAAGTTCTTTTCAGTGGGGCTGGGGATTTGTTATGCAGCAAACAAATGGCTCTGATGCAGCTCCTTATAGAAGCACGATGACCCTTGAAGAGGCTGCAGATGAGGACACAAGGAAAGTGAGGAAAACCTTAGCACTGGGAAGCAGAGGGAAAGGGGATTTTTGTTACACGGTGGTGAAAGAGTTCGTGTGCAGTTATGTGAAAACTAAGCACACTTAATGGACCGATCTAGCTAAGGAGATTTCTGGGCTATGTGTTAAAGGTGCCACCTGGTTTCTTCTTGCTGTTTATAGTAAAATGTGAGAGGAGACAGATAAGCTCAAAGAAGGGCTATTAAACATGAAGCTGCCAGAACTTGATCAGCTGGAAGTTTTTCAACCTCTCCTGATGGCAACCAGGTTTACGTGAAGATATAGATTCCATACAATGATCAGTTTCGGGGCATTCCAAGAAAAACGTGTCAGGAGATGAAACTTAACACATTGGCAGGAAAGACCTTTGTTAAGACCTCTGAGGTGGTATCTATTCAGTACTATTCAGTCAGGCCAAAATCCCTGTAAAAACTCTGTGTGTTAAAGAAAGATGGAGACTTTACCTCCTTCGTGTTTACATGGATGGAGCTGGAAAATATTCTTCTTAGCAAAGTATCTTAAGAAGGGAAGAAAAAGTATCCAATGTACTCAACCCTATTATGAAACTAATTTATAGCTTTCATAGGAAAGCTATAACCCAACTATAGCCTAAGAATACGGGGAAAGGGGAAAGGGAGGGGGGAGGTGGGGGAAGGGAGGGTGATTGGTGGGATCACGCCTATGGTTCATCCTATAAGGGTACATGTGAATCTCTCTAAATGTAGAATATAAATGTCTTAACACAACTAAGAAAATGACAAGAAGGCTATGTTAACCAGTTGGATGAAAGTATTTCAAATTGTATATAGAAACAACACACTGTACCCCCATAATAGTATTAATGTACACAGCTATGATTTAATAAAAAATAAATAAATAACTCGGTGTGTGCCTCCTAGATACTCTCAATTAAACAACAGAGACTCAAAGAAGGATGTTGTCCCTCAGCTACCATTTCAGCAGAATCCCGTGGTTTTATCTCAAAGAGATCTCTAGCTATGACTTCTGTTTCTTGGGACAAATCCAATATAGCTCAGAAGAGACTCTCAAACTTTTGAAGAAAATTATATTTGCAGAAACACCACCAGCTTGAACGGTAACAATACAAAATTTAAAAAGCTCTTTGGACCTCTCCCGGCCTCGAAAATTCTGATATAAAACAGACGGAGGGGACTACAACGGACTACTTTTCATGGAAAAGTAAGAATGGCTTAAAGGCCACAACCAAGACTCCAGAGGACAAGGCCAGAGCCTTGAAGAATTATGTCCCATCAGGAATAAAACCAAGTCTTCGTCAAAGAAGTATTAACATTTTTCCAGCTGTACTTCAGACTTCCTATGGGCCAATGGATCCTTTGTGCCTCTTATTTTTCCCCATTTTTGAACGAGAATGTCTGTAACAAGTATTCTATGCCCATTCCATCATTACATTTTGAGTGTGTGTATTCAAGTCTTTCTCCTTGACAGGAATTATACTTAAAGAGCTAAATTTAAGTAATCACCCCCAAGGGACCTCATCAGCTCCTGATTTAAATGAAAAAGTTCTGGAGTACAAGCTGATGTTGTGATGAAATGAATCTTGGGTGCCCTTGGGAGGGGACGACTATCTTTGGCATGCAGGAAGAATAGAAATAGTTTGTAGACAGAGGGTAGATTGTGCTGGTTTTCAAATGTCCACAGGTTCTTTGTACATCTCCCTTCAAGATTTGGGAACTCATTTTTCTCCCCTTGCGTGTGGGCTGGACTTGGTGTCTCGATTTTTGTGAAAAGAATAAAATGGAAGTTATGGTATAGAGCTTTGGATGCTAGGTCATGACAGAGACCACAGCTTCCTACCTGCTCACCCCTCTTTGGGTCCCTTATTTGGGGGGGCGGTCACTTGGTACCATGTCACAGGGACACTCAGGCAATCCGTGGAGATGCCATGTGATAAGGAACTAAGGCTTCCTGCCAGCATCCACGTGAAGAGACAAAAAAAAAAAAAAAAACAGAGAGAGAGAGAAAGCAGAAAATTTACTGAGAGAATTATGGGATGCATGAAGCATTCAAATATACAAATTATAGGTATCCCTGGAGCCTAGCCCCAGCCAAGCCTTCAGATGACAGAGTCTCCTGCTGATAACCTGATTGCAAGCTCAGGAGAGACCCTACACCAGAATTATCCAACTGAGTCACTCCTAAATTCCCCACCCACAGAACCTGTGAGATAATAAATGATGAGTACAGCCCCTCACACCCCACCCTGTAGGCCAACACTGGACACACAGTGTGAGGATGAAAAAAAAAATCCTTATTGTTTTAAATAATACTTGGTGGTTGCCTGTAACTGCAGCATAACCTAGGCTTAGCTAACTGAAATGTTAGGTTTTACTTCATGTTAAAGCACATATAATTTCACGTCCACAAACTACTACACGTGCCTAGGCTTTATAGGCACCTCAGGAAAGTGACAATAATTCTTGGCTCCCTGCTGGACGCTTTCATCACCCCCTGGATCTCCTATGCTTATGGGGAAGTCTATTTAATGAGGGTAAGATCTGTGCATTCCCTAGGGGAGTGGCTGTCCAACTTCAGAAGACATGAGATTTACTGCAGAGTTTGGTAATATACGTTCCCAGGTCCCATTCCCAGGGAGTCAGCTTCAGGAGATCTGCAGCAAAGCTTGGGAATCTGCAGTCTTAATGAGAGCACCAGGAGATTCTGTTGCAATTGGCCTTCAAACTATACTTTAAAATTCTCTGGACAAGTATTAGCAGACACCCTGCTGCAGGACAGTTGCCATCAGGAAGGCAGAGTGCTGGCAACAAAGCCCAGTGGCCAAGAGGGCGAGTGTCATGATCAAGAAAAACTGGCTGAGAATTCAGGCTCTGTCATTCCTTCCCCCATATGACCCCTTTCCACAGTGGCTCCATTCCCACATCCACAAAAGGAGTAATCCTCACCTCTTTGGGATTATTGTGAGGATTCGATGATTAAGCATGTTTAAATTAGTAGAAGTAGAATCTGACATATCACAAATGATCAGTCAGTAGATGTCACTATAGCAGTGTGGAGTTATAGAAAGGACAAGGAGATGAGGTGTTGGAGCCAGAATCAAGTTCCACCATACACGGTTATTGTGAGACGCAAACGAGATAAAGGTCTGGGATGTGCCTAGTACCTACTCAGCGCTCCATAACCGCTAACTTCCTTAGTTTCCACTCTCTGTAATAATGTGACTGTGGTTGCTTCTAATAGATTCCTGTGGTTCCAGGTCTTCAAACTACATGTAGTAGAACCTCTACACCTTCCCTCAACGTTGACCTAATTTTCATAGACTGGACATTATGCTCAACAGGCGCTATGAATACAGTAGGCCTCGTTTCTTTGTTGACCACCTCCATAGGCTGACCAGTTTGTGACGGGCCCCTGGGTGGTCAGCCTACAGAACTTCTATTGTGATCTGTTCCTGGTTTCATGTCCATCTGTGCCATTTCTACATCAAATATCAAATAACACTACAAAGGCATATTATAGATAGAAAGGGTCTAGAGGCTTCATCAAAGACATCCCCTACCTACCCATTTTTCAGAAAAGAAAAAGTCTTGAAGATTTAAGGGACATGAGAAAGCCTCATGACTAGCGAGTGGCCATGTCAGGTCAGCCTTGAACTCTTTCCGTCCACTGTCAGCTTTTTGCTCTTTTCTGTACTTGATGTCTCCCCGTGCCTCTGTGGGGGGAGACAGACACTGATAAAGGAATCACTTTAATTGACACAGACACAGAGGAGGAATGGGCTGTGTGTGTGCTGGGGCAGGGAGAGGTGCAGGAGGGAGCTCCAGGCCACTGACTGCACCAGATGTTCTTTGTCATAAGGGCCCATCCAGAGGACATCTACCACCATGGCACAGGTTGGAGAACATACCCTGCCTGGCTAATGTTTTAGGGGGTAGAGAACAAGAGGAATCTTCCTGAACAGAGGCTGGATTCTGTTCCTAGCTCCCCTAGGGATACACAGGGAAATGAACTGGAAAGGTAGGGTTGTATAGAAGAATGTACGTGAAGCAAAAATTCATTCCAACCCCTGGTTCTCCACAGTAACTTGTTGCATGACCTTGGGCTCTGCCTTGACCTCTAAAAGGTTTGGATGAAACCTCAAAGGCAGTCTAATAGAACCCCCTAATTTGATAGCTACAGAACTCAAAAATCCATTTGTAAAACACAGTAGACGCATATGAGATAATAGTGAAAGGTGGTTCACACGTCCTTGTGTCTAAGAATCAAGACAAATGAAATCAGCCAGCTACACACAGCTTGGTAAGAATCCAGAGGCTGGAGACATTTTGGTAGCCTCCATCTTTAGATCAATGGGATTATTTGAAGACAAAGAGAAGAATATTCTCAATTTTGTCAAGAAAAAACTATCAGCAGATGTCCTTGATAGAGCCTGGGAGAGTCCACAGGGAACAGGGACCCAGGAAGCCCTAAGAGCTCTGAGTCCTTGTCCTTCACACCAAGTTCCAGAGCACAGCTTGGAGGAAGGACAGTTTCCGGGGCAGGGGCAGGAGCATGTGCTGGGAGGAAAGACGGGTGGGCAGGCTCTGAGGATACACCCTACACATCCAGAACCCATTGCTCAATCAAGGCGCAGGGCTCCAGAGACATGCTGGGTGGAAGGCGGTGGGTTTTGTTTTATTTTTGGATTGCACCAAATCAAAATAATTTGGGAAATTGTGAATATTGTGCTGATATGCAGACCCTGCTAGGTTGGCATAGGACTGTTAATAAGTAATTCAATCTGAGGCAGAAAGGAGTCGCAAGCATGCCTGCACAGTCACACACACTCACGCACACATGTACTGCTGCAGCGGCTGGTTAACAGCAAGTCTGATCTCCCTTCACTGGTTCCTGAGAGGGTGGCCAAGGCACATGGGCTCTGGGCCAGCCTTCAAGCATCTGGCCACTCTAGTATTTACTTAGTGCCTAGGATACTTCATGGGGGGCTCTGAGCAGTAAAGGGAACATAGCAGAGCAGCCACCCCTTCCCAGGACTGGGGTTCTAATAGGCTACATGGCTGGAGGTGACGCAGGCCCTCTAAGTAAGTAAAGAATGAGGCGTGGGTTGGGGAAGAGATTGTCAATGAAGGAGAACAGGGGGTGGGAAGCTAGGTAGCAGGTTCCAGCAGCCCTCTACCCATCAGCCAGCCACACCTTGGATTTTGGTCTCACTCAGGTAGCAGTCAGGGATCCCCGGATTTAGGGGAGGAGGGACACCTTCTCCAGTTTTAGAGTACACATTGTACAGGACTAATATATCCCTTGGTTAGTAATTGGCCTGAGGGTATAGACATGTGCCCAGTTCTGGCTAAATAGCCACAAGAACTCTCCTGGGGAGAGAGAAGTCTTTTTGCTCTTCTCCTTTCTTCTGAAGATGTAATGGCTGGAGGTGTAGAATCCATTTTAAAACCATAAGGCCACATGTCAACAAGCCAAGATGGCAGCACGAAAAGAGCGAGCCTGAATGTTGGAGAGCACTGGGCCACCACCCAGGGATAGACCGCCTACCATTAGACACCTGTCAGGTGGACAAAAAAAGAAAGAAAACTATTTGTTGAAGCTGCTTTTAATTGGAATTTTCTGTTACTTGCAGCTGAGCACATTCCTAAAGCATGTGATGATGTTACTGGTATCATCCTGAGAAAGCCATGTCACTGAGGATAAATGGACCCTACCTCTAGGAAGGGCCATTGGAAAAAGCCATAAAATGAAGAACTCAAGAACACTTCTTTTTTAAATAACATGGTCTCCTGGATGGCCTAGGCTCGATTAGGTGCTGAGAGTATGTATGATGGGGGACCACCTTTATCACCAGAGGGACTTTAGCACTTAAACGCCTTTAATTTCTTTCTTTTAGAGACAGAGTCCCGGCTCGGCGCCTATAGCTCAACCGGCTAAGGCGCCAGCCACATACACCTAAGGTGGCGGGTTCGAATCCCCAGCCCGGACCCGCCAAACAACAATGACGGCTGCAACCAAAAAATAGCCGGGCGCTGTGGCGGGCGCCTGTGGTCCCAGCTACTTGGGAGGCGGAGGCAGGAGACTCGCTTGAGCCCTGGAGTTGGAGGTTGCTGTGAGTGTGATGCCATGGCACTCTACCCAGGGGGACAGCTTGAGGCTCTGTCTCAAAAAAAAAAAAAAAAAAAAAAAAAAATAGAGACAGAGCCCCCACCGGCCACCAAACCTGGAGTGCAGTACCACAATCATAATTCACTGCAGCATCAAATTCCTGGGCTCAAATAATACTTCCACATGAGCCTCCCAAATAGCTAGGGCTACAGCCATGTGCTACTATGTCTAGCTAATTTTTAATTTTTTGTAGGATGGATCTCACTATACTGTCCAGGCTGGTATCAAACTCTTGGCCTCAAGTGATCTTTCTTCCTTGGCCTCCCAAAGTGCTGAATTTACAGGTATGAGCCACCATGCCTGGCCCAAAACTCCATCTGAAGAGGACTTACTAAATGATTCCAACCCCAATTTCTTGCTCTTCAATGCAAATTGGTAATTATAATTCTATTTGGGGAAATCAGTACGATGGGATTTTAAGTCCTGTGTGTTTGAGAGTGGGGAGAAAGAAGGGAGTTGTTATTTAAAAGTTGCTATCACCTTGTGTGTAATAACAGCATTGAGTTGCCTCAGTTCAAATGTAACCACTCTCTAACTAGGTGAAATTAATTTATGTGACCTACATGTGCCTCACTTTTCTCCTATGTAATAGCCTCTACTTCATAGAGCTAGTTTGAGGATTAAATAAATTAATTCTCAGTTTTAGAATTAAGTCTTAGAACGAGTACCTAGCACTTAGTAAACCCTCAAGAAATATTACCTAAAGTCAATAATTTCACTGATTCTGAGATATATACAGTTTCTTTCTGTCTTTTTTCTTTTTCTTTCTTGTTTTTGTTTTGTTTTTTGTTTTATTTTGTTTTGTTTTGGTTTTGCGACAGAGTCTCACTCTGTTGTCCAGATTAGAGTGCCCTGGTATCAGTCTAGTTTACAACAACCTCAAATTCTTGGGCTCAAACAATCCTCCTGCCTCAGCCTCCCAAGTAGCTGGGACTATATGTGCCTGCCACCACGCCCTGTTGATTTTTCTATTTTTAATAGAGATGTGGTCTTGCTCTTGCTTAGGTTAGTCTCAAATTTCTAAGCTCACAGCATCCTCCAGCCTCAGCCTCCCAGAGTGCTAGGATTACAGGTGTGAGCCACCCACTCAGCCTCACACAGTTTCATATCTTTAACATCTCTGAAACCATGACATCTTTCAGAGAATGATATGTATCACAGGTAATTGGAAGCACTTTTTCTTGGCAATTTTTTTATAATCAGCAGTATCTTAGATTCAATGAAATATGGAATTATTGTTATTGGAGCAGATTTCCTTGTTGAACCAAAAAAGCACTTGAGTAGTCCTCAGGCATAAAGATATACGAGGCAAATAGGCACCCTGTTGTCTCCAGGAAAGGAGTTTTGAAGGCTTTTCAAAGGCTGCTCTACCCAGGACCTTTTGTTTGCAGAGCTCAAAGTCTCTGGTTGAGGAATGGGCAAATTTGCATAGAGGGCCAACAGATCCAGATGGAGATCAATTCTTTTCTTCTTCTTTTTTTTTTTTAAGTTTATTTTCTTGGAGCAGTTTTAGATTCACAGCAAAATTGAGAGGAAGGTACAGAGATTTCCCATATCCTGCATACACAGGCACATCCTCCCCATATCAACATCCCCTACCACGGTAGAATCTTTGTTACAATCAATGAACCTACATTGACACATCATTATCACCCAGAGTTCATGGTCTACATCAAAGTTCACTCTTGCGTTGTTTATTCCATGGGTTTGGATAAATGTGTAATGCCATGTATCCACCCTTACGGTATCATACAGATAGAGTCCTTGCCCCCAATACCCTCTGTGCTCTGCCTCTTCCTCCCTCCCTCACCCCTAACCTTGGCAACCACGGACGTTTTTACTGTCTCCACAGTTCTGCCTTTCCCAAAATGTCATAGAGCTGGAACCTTATGGTATGTAGCCTTCTCAGATTGGCATCTTTCACTCAGTAAAAGGTCATTCCCTGTCCTTCCATGGCCTGATAACTCATTGCTTTTTAAGCACTGAATAATATTCCATTGTATGGATATACCACAGCTGATTTATCCATTCATCTCCTGAAGGACAACTGGGTTGCTTCCAAGTTTTGACAATTGTGAATAAAGCTTCTATAAACATCTGTGGATAGGTTTTTGTGGAACATGAATTTTGGTTAGATACCAATAAGCATCACTGCTAGATCATACTTAAGAGGGGCTGTATTGTAATGAATTCTCTGCCACAATCAATGGCCCTTCCCATCATTCCACATCCTCACCAGCATTTGGTGTTCTGGGTTTCATATTATGTGGAACATCTTTGCATGTGCTTAATTTCCACCTGTATATCTTCTTTGGCAAGGTGTCTGTTAAAGTCTTTAGCCCATGTTTTTAATCAGGTTGTGTGTTTTCTTATTGTTGAGTTTTAAGGTTCTTTTTATAATGTGAATAACAGTTCTTTATTAGACGTGTCTTGCAAATATTTTATCCCAGTCTGCGACTTGTCTTCTCATTTCTTAGACATGGAAGACAACATTTGGAAACTATATATTCAGCAGGGGTCTGATATCTAGAATTTAGCAGGAACTCAAAGAACTCAACAACAACAACAACAACAAAAACAACCTTGTTAAAAAGTAGGCTAGGGACATGAATGAAAAATTTTCAAAACTAGACAAATAAATGGCCAACAAGCCAAAAGATGTTCAACAGACACCCCAATCAAAATAGCTAGTATTAAAAAGACAAAAAATTACAGATGTCGGTGAAGATGCAGAGAAAAGGCAACTCTTAGGCACTGTTGATGGACATGAAACTAGTGCAACTTCTATGAAAGACAGTGTGAAAATTTCTCAAGGAACTACAAATAAAACTACAGTATTAGCCAGCAATCTCATTTCTGGCTACCCACCCAAAGGAAAAGAAATCAATATATAAAGAAGATACCGGCACTCGTGTTTATCATAGCACTCTTCACATAGCAAAGATATGTGATCAACCTAAGTTTCCACCAATGGATAGATAAAGAAAATACAGCCGGGCACAGAGGCTCAAGCCTGTAATCCCAGCACCCTGGGAGGCCAAGGCAGGTCGACTGCCTGAGCTCAGGAGTTAGAGACCAGCCTGAGCAAGAGCGAGACCCTGTCTCTAAAAGATAGCTGGGCATTGTGGTGGGCACCTGTAGTCCCAGCTACTCGAGAGGCTGAAGCAAGAGGATCACTTGAGCCCAAGAGTTAGGGGTTGCTGTGAACTATGATGTCACAGCACTCTGTGGAAGGTGACAAAGTAAGACTCTGTCTCAAAAAAAAAAAAAGGAAAAAGAAAAGAAAATATATATACACATACACACACATATATGATGTAATACTATTCAGCTATAAAAAAGAATGGAATCATATCTTTTGCAATAACATGGACTGGAACCCATTGTCTTAAATAAAATGACTCAGCTACAGAAGGACAAACATTGCGTGTTCTCACTTATAAGTGAGAGCTACTTCTCACGTAGTAGAGTGTGGGATGACGGAGGGTGGAGACTCAGAGGGCTGAGGGTGGGAGGAGGGTGGATGATGGGAGGCTGCTTGGTGGGTACAATGGGCATTGCTTCCTGATGGACCCTGACATCACCACAATACACAATATCAGTGTAGCAAAATGAATGTATACAAATGAAATATAAATGGGGAAGTAAGAAAATGCAGTTTCTTCTTACAACGGCAGTGCCCTAGTTGATTTCTGAGGGCCAAGTCTGCTGAGCGGGTGTGGCTTCTGCCTCTGCTGCAGAAATGCCCTCACTTCTCTTTCGTTCAATGAACATTCTCCAGGGCTTGCTGGCGGCATTCTCTGCCTCCACACTCCTTTCCCAGATGATCTTTTAGCAGTGCGTTCATTGCTCCGACTATTATAACGAAATATCACAGATTGGGCCCTTTCCACAACAAGAATTTTTCTTACAATCTGGCACTGGAAAGCCAAGACCACAATCTAGCAGGATTTGGTTTCGGGTAAGGGATCTGTCTCTTCCTGGCTCACGCAAGACCACCTTCTCTCCGTGTCTTGACATGGGGAAGAGAGAAGGAAATCTCTCTCTCTCTCCCTCTTTTTATAAGGCCACAGTCCTTTAAGATTAGGTCCCCACACTTATGACCTTATTTCACTTATTTATTTCCTAAAGACCCTTATTTATTTTCTTAAAGACCCTATCTTCAGCCACAGTCATGCTATGAGTTAGGGCTTAACATGTGCAAGACACAGGTGTCTGTGGGAGAGGCACAATGTCCCCTGCAAGCAGTCACGCTGTTAATGTCCTTTAAGAAGATGAGATCTTCATGAGCATCTACTCTCGAGTATCACCAAAAGCCCCAAATTTGGATATTGGATTTAGATCTAAGAAGGATCTCCGAGGGATTCAAGCCCAAACTCTTCATTTTACAAATGGACACATGTGACTCAGGGAGGTCAGGGGACTTGCATGGAGCCACACAGCTGAGTTAATGGCGGAACTGCAACTAGAACCAACCGGGACTTCTGATCCCAGCGGTGTAGTAACATTTGAAAGAATAGTGATGATGATGGTGACTCCAGCTCCTCATACGTGACAAGCACTGTATAACTCACTGTATGTAAATCACCTGATTGAAGCTTCACAATAGTCCGGTGTAATGGGTACTGTTACCCACTGATACAGATGATGAAACTGAGGTTCAGAGATAAGGTACCTTACTGGAGCTCACATAGCTAGTTGGTGAAGGGAGCCTGGAGCCACAGTCTGCATATCTTCAGTTTCACTATGCTCTTTTTTCTGCAGACCAAGTGGGCTCTGGAGGGGCCAACCAAGTGGCTCTATGGTTTCAAACCAAGTCAAGGTCATGGATACTCAGGATCAGCCAGCCCTGAGGACCAAGGAGCTGCTGGGAGGACAGAATGCTGAAAGGAAAAGGAAGGAGAGAAACAGACAACAAACCCTAATGGCTTCCTAGCAGGTCCCAGCTGAGGCATTCCAGTTCCATCTGTCTATTTTATCTAGGGAACCAGGACTTTTGCTTTTTTTTTGCTCTCAAGCTCCACATCTCTTTATCAGTAAGCTGGCCTTGCAGACAAGTCCAAAGTCTGCCAGCCCACCCTCCCCTCAAGCTGCAAAGGCAATGAAAGCTGCTGGCTTTCTGTGGTCCTCGCCCGGTGCGAATCACATGCGGCCCCCAGGCACCAGGACAGGCTGGATGTCAGGCTATGGTCTGAGCCTGGAGATGGGGAAAAGGAAGCTGCTTGAAGGAGAAAGGTGAACAGGCTGGCCCCAGCCCAAGAACGACAGCGGCGCCTTGCTCACCCGCCCAGCTCGGCTCCTCTGGCCCACAAACAATAAGAAGGCGCTGTCAGGAAGTGACACTGCAACGCCATTCTCCCTAGACCTTGTTCAGCCTCTGGCAAAAGGAGGTTCCCGGAGGAAATATTTTTAGTTTGACAAATGAAAGCCTGGGACTGAGGACAGGAGGGATTAAGGGAGCTCTTCTCTGACACTCCTGGAGACGGGGAGATGATGAGTCAGATACAGAGGGCTTAGGCACGACTTCTCAAGACATTCCTCAAGCATGAGCACAAGCCAGCAGCTCGAATTCCTCCCGCGAGGCCCGCCAGCCGGCCCTCAGGGCGGAGGGGCCGGCCAGGGGAAGGGCTCTTCTCCTCTGCCTTCCCCCTGGCACATTGTTGGACAGCAGCGTGGGGAAATCAAAGCAGCCACCGTGTTGCTTTCCAGAGTTGGGACTCAGGAGGCCTGGGTTCGAGTCCAGACCTCACTACTTGCCAATTCTTACACCGAGTGTCCTTATTTCTCCCTTCAGGCCTCAGTTTCCTCATATGTAAGTTGGGGGGGTTGTGCCACCGCAGAAAGATGATTAGGAGACCGCACCTTTGAAAACTGCATTGAGAATGCAGCGAGGCACAGACGCTGTTTTTCTATATTATTCCCAGCATCCCATGTACAGATGCACCTGAAATTTCACATTGTAATAATAATAACCAGAATTGACTGAGGCCTCCTGTACACCAGCCTTGTGCTAAGTGCCCTCTCATTCATTCTCTCAATAGTTTGGAGGGGTAGAGCTCCTTATCCCTAACTTGAAGACAAGGAAACTGAGGCTCAGAGAAGAGGTGTGGCTTGCCTGGGGTCACAGAGCTAGCAATTGGTAGGTTGACATTAAGCCCAGCTCTCCCCGACTCTGAAGCCCATATTTTGAATCCCTGTGCTGGGAACCCTCTGGCAGGCCCTGTACCCAGCAAGAGAACATCGCTTCTCAGAAGCCAAGAGCGACGGTAAGATCAAGGCAGCGCACAGGGCCAGGCACCCATCAGAGGCCAGCAAGAGGAGAAGGGCCAGAGCAGATGCGGAAACTGGAGCCCAGAGCCAGGGCTGAGACACGCAGCAGCAGGTTGAAGGGACAGGGAAAGCCGCCTGGGACCTTGGCCGCCATCCACATGTGGCTCCAATGCCCTTACGGAGATACGGGGGGGGCGGGGGGGGGTGCACGGCTGGGAGGGCGAGTGTGCTTAAAAGTCAGAATCTGCTTATTTGCTTAGAAGAGAGAATGAGACGAGGAACAGGCTTATTTCTCACTTTCTAAACAGCTGGGTTGGGTGAGTGCTCCCGGGGACTCAGCGCCACGTCAGTGGGTGAATTCTACCCAAAATATGTAAAGCCATGATGAGCAACCCACCCCACAGGCCACAAGTAGCCCACCTAGTATCGCTGGGTCTGCAATTGAGCATCAGGATGAATATTAAGAAGGCGTGGACGTGTGCTGCCTCTCAAAAATGTGCCACTAGAGACATTTTGTTGCTACATTTAGTGTTTCTTAACTCATCCTTCTCCTAGGTCGGGGTCTATGTCCTGGAAATTCACTGTCAATCTGCTCATGGGACTTGAGAGAGTTACTCTGTTTTAAACAAAAAGCAAACAGCGGGCCACAAGGTCAGTTATTTTCTTCTTTAATTTTCCCTCAGGAAGGAAGGAAGGAGAAAGTGACGAAGGGAAGGAGGAGGAAGGAAGGAAGGAAGGGAGGAGGGAGAAGGGGGAGGGGACATCTTCAGACCATCACACCACCACCCTGCTCTCTGTGTACTGGGAAGAAGGGCACCCCACTGCCACCACTGCTGAGGCCCGGGAGACCCGTGATGGTTCTGAACCCTCCTTCTCTGGGGGAATCTCACATCCGGCACCACTGATGGGGCCGAGGATTTCACTAGTGTCCCCCCCAACACAAGGAATCTCCTCTCAGTCCGCTCAAAGGAGGGGACCAAGCGGCCTGCTTTTACCAGATCCTATTTTCATTTTTGCCTTGACCACTAAAAATTGTAAAAGTTGATTTTGCATCTTTCTTTCGTGCAGGACCTCCCAACACAAGTGTGGGTTCCACCGTGGGTTTCCCTGCGGCCAAAACATGAGACCTTGGGCAAGTCACCTGACTTCTGCAAGCCCCATCTGTAAAGTGGGGTTAATTGCCACCTGCCTCCTAGAGCAGTTGTGGAAGTGAATTGGTAGACGATGGATCACCTGTGCCTGGGGTATGACAGGGGCTCCGTAATTGATAGCTAGTGTTATCATTCTTCCCAGCAACACCCTGACATTACGTAGATTAAACTTCCTCTGATCCCACTTTACTCAACCGCCTTTATTTTTCTATTGCCCCCAGATCTCTATCTTTTTACTTTTCATCTTATGGTAAGTATGTATTCAAGAGCTTTAGTTTTGTTTTGTTTCGTGGCAGAGAGTTGTAAGCCACCTCGATATTGCAGAGCAGACCACCAAAAAAAAAAAAAAACCCAAAAGCATAATACTAAAATGAGGACCCTCATTTGTCCTTCCCCAGAGTTCCCAGCTAAGTTAAAGCTGTTTTCTTTTTCTTAGTTAAGCGTCTTCCACTGCAGGATCAGAAAATCTCTTAAATATTAGGAATGTGAGAGGTGGGGAGGGTGCTGCTAGGACACCTGTGGGGACAGAGAAATCTGGTTTGGGATGGGATGCAAGACGGAGGCCCCCAGAACAGGAAGTGGAGAACTCTTGCAAAACCAGGCACTTCTTGGAGGAGAAGGCTCAGGCTTCCCTTTGCCAGGCACTGACTGGCTTTCTCTCGTGGGCAGGGAGATTCACGAGACACCTTTCTCCACATGCACTGCTGTCCCGCGCCTCCTTTGGTCTGCATGCCTCTTCTCCTCCCAATAGCTTCCATTGCCTTCTGTGTCTGCTGCCTCGTGCTAGGATTCCAGAAGGCCCGGAAGGTTTCAACCCCCTCTCTGTATGTCACAGACCTTCAGCTTCAGCTTCTGCCGGCTGCTTCATCCTCACGCCGTTCCCAGTTCTCTAGACAGGAAATCTGACTGCACCCGCTCATCATTTTTCTCTAAGCTACGTACATCCTACGTATGTATCCTGCAGACATACATTGTGGTGGACTCCGAAATGAACGCCATTAAGTCCCCCTCGGGTTTAATCCTGGGGGCTGGAAGGGTTGAGATGGGGAGCCCTGGCTGCCCTTTGAGGAGGGCTATGGGAGATACAGCTTTTCCCTAAAAGTCAGGCCTCACACGGGAGGACACCCTGGTGCTTCCGAGGGCTCTCCCAGGGGTCTCAGCCTCTACTTACACTTTGCCCAGGTTCTAGACCTAGAATGACTGAGACTCAAATCCTAACCCACCGTGGACCAGCTGCTCTGTTTTAAGCACTGATTCCCTCAGATGCTCAGAGTCCTCATCTGTAAATGGTTACTCCAGTAGTATCAACCTCCTAGGGCCATGATATGGAGTAACTAAGATAAACAGAGCTGAGCCAGAAACAGCGACCACTCAGTGCCTACAAGTTTTTGCAACCATTATTATTACAACTGAGAGTTAGGTAGAACTGGCCCATATCCCTCTTGAGACAAGTTCCTTAACTCTTTAAGCCTCAGTTTCCCCTCCTGTACCAATGGTATTCTAACACCTGCTTCTCAGGGCTGGTGCAAATGTATGTAAGATATGTAGTGATCGCAAGTACTTCTCACTGGATCAGAGGTGTCCAGCCTGTGGCCTGTGAGCCACATATTGATTTTAGAATTCACATGTAGAGGCCTACAAATGAGACATTTTGTTTAATTCAACCTACCATCATGTCTTGAGGATGGTAAGTGCTGGGGAACCAAGGGGAGATGGGCAGTGACTTTGGGTTTTCACTTCACAGAGCCTCATGGGTAAATCAGAAAATGTATCTATAAAGTGAACTTTTTTTTTGCAGTTTTTGGCCGGGGCTGGGTTTGAACCTGCCACCTCCGGTATATGGGGCTGGCGTCCTACTCCTTTGAGCCACAGGTGCCGCCCCTAAAGTGAACATCTTAACATGACTTTTGAGTTACCAAGAAGGTAATGTCGGAGTAGTTCAAGCCATAGAGAGAGACGCCACAGATTAGGGTGATTTTTGTTTTTTTTTTTTTTTGGCTTATCTGTGGTGTCAGATATCACAAAAAGTAAACACAGACCTTTTTTCGCTCCTCAGCTTTCCTTAGTGTTTGTGTATTTCATTGTGGCCCGAGAGAACTCTTCTTCTAATAATGTGCAGTAGAGGAAAAAAAGGGTTGGGCACTCCTGCAGATAACAAATGCGTGTTCTTCTTTCCCTCATTATGTTTCGTAAGTGTTTTCCTAAAAAGCCAGGCTCTTCCCCACAGGGCACCTCTAGAAGCTTCCTATAAAGAGCTCAACCTTTTGGGTCTTAGAACCTCAAGAAGCCATATGGGGGTCCAACGACAGGAATCTTGGAAACTAGCTGATCTCATCATTTATAGGTGGGGGATACTGAGGCCAAAGACAAGAGGCAACAGACTTAAAGGACAGAGGGGACAACCCAGAAACAAGACCCCCTCCTGTCCCGACTCATAGCCCAATGCTCTGCCACACTTTACTTGTCCTCAGACCTCTTCACCTGGGGTTCCCTTTTTCCCAGCCATCACACACACCCACGCACATGCCTGTGCTCCTCAAATCAACCCTGTGAAGACTTAAAGGTGAACTGAAAGTGGGTACAAAAACAGCCCAGGACAGAGGGAGAGTGGCATCAAGAAGGCCCACAGCACAGCCCCCTCACAGGACCGAGCTGGCTGGAAGGAGAGAGGGCATGGGGGGTCAAGGGATAGGGTTCACCTTTTGGGGGTGGGGCACAAATATAAGAGGGTCCTTATCTAACAAAGGCAATCAATGTAACCTGCTCCTGTGTACCCTCAATGAATCCCCAACAATTAAAAAACAAAGTGACTGGGAGCCTCCAAGCCGTGATGTCCCGTGAACAGTGGGCGTCTGTAGACCTTGAAAGTGAAAGGGGATTAGGCCACTGTTCTGGGGCTGGGCCATCCGGCCCTGGAAGCCCAAAAGCAGACCACCTGCCCTGTCTGAGACATGCTCACCAAAGCACCAACGTGGGAAACAAATTTTAAAATTTGACATTATTAAAAACAATCGGCTCCAATTTCATAGGCTATCAGGCTGCCCCTGCTCCCCTACCCACACTTGCCTAGCCCACCCCACCAGGACAACTAGCTGAGATATCAGTGCCTGCCTTCAGGAGAGATTCTGGGGAATTAGCATTATCTACAGAAGAAGAGGAAGGAGTTACGACCTCACCCACTGGAGAGAATGCAGGGATCCTGCCGCGCTTAGCTCATGCCCTGATTGCTTGTCACAGTGCATATGCCCAGAACTATAGGGCTTTGACAGCAAATCTTTTGCTTCCTACACTCCCATACAGTGTGACCCCAAGCCCCAGAGAGGAGACCAATGGCCTCCATGGAAAAGACACCAGCCCTGTCAATCTCACCTGTCAAAATAGCTCATAACTTGCTCTCCCTCCAGTCTAGGGGTTCCCAACTTGGGCTGAACTTGGAATGCTGCCGAGGTCTTGAAACTTGACACTTTTTTTTTAAGCACCCTGGGAGACATGAATGAGCAGCCAGGAGTACAAGCCCCTGCCATAGTGAACCCCTCCTTTACACCAAGCCTGACTGCTCTCTCCACAGCACAGATCTGCTGCCACCTCCAAGAGGAGTGACCCCAACTCCTTCCCTTGGGGCCCAAGCTCTTTGACCCTGTACTGCCTCCTGGGCCCATCTTCAGCCCCACCCCCCACCCCCCATTGGCATGACCTACATTTTCTAAGCAAACCAACTCTCAACTTCCTGACTCACACTTTCCCTCTGCCTGGACTGCCCAGCCCAACTCCTGTCCATACCTGGAAAAGTTTTCCTTAACTTCCAAAGCCCAACATCAAGCTTTCCCTCCCTCAGAAGACTCCCCTCATGGCCCAATGGTATTCACTGCCTCCTACTGATCCTCACAGCCAATGCTTCAGTAGAATGGCCATGGGGTGGGTGCTGTACATGGGGTGGGTGCTGACAGTTCTACATTTATCCATTCATTTATTCCTCTCCACAACCCTGCAAAGCAGGTATTATCATCATCCACAGTTTACAGATGAGAAAACAGAGGCAGGAGACTTAAAATAGCCTGACCAAGATGATGGGGCTAGCAGGTGATCCAGAGGGCCCCCCAAACCCAGGCTGTCCGGCTCCAGAATGCACAGAGCTAGAGATCACTCCTGCGTGCTTTTTTCTCCTCTCTTTCTCTGTTCTAGGTACATCTTACTGTAAACACCAAGTTTGAGTGCAGGAATCATGCCTTAATATTATAAGTATTATACTAGCATAAGTATTATTATTATATATAATGGATTTACTACATTAGTGGAAATAATCACCATCACCCTTATGTGTGGAGTATTCTCTCTAAGGCTTGAACGACTCACACATTACCTTCTCAGTAACTCAAAAATCACGTTACGATGTTCACTTTACAGATAAATCATCCGATTTTCCCATGAGGCTCTGTGAAGTGCAAACCCAAAGTTACTGCCCATCTCCCCTTGGGTCCCCAGCACTTTGCATCCTCAAGACACACGGTAGGTTGAATTAATCAGAATGTCTCATTCATAGGCCTCTACATTTGAATTCTAACACACTAACACACTAACACACTAACAGAAAATTACAACTTACTGATAATTAACCTCTATTACCTCCCTAGGATGTGCCAGAATAGTGGGGGAGGAGGGTCCATAGGTATCAATTTGTTTATTCCCTAACCCCCACAAGGGGCTCATTGCTTGGCCTGTTTTGTAGATGTCCCACACAGACTTGGAGAGGTTGTGTGATGTGTCCAAGGTCGCAGAACTGGGTGGGAGCAGGGCCCGTGAAGGAGCCCTGGGGGCTGCGCGGGCCGCTCGCTTTTGCGCCGCCGGGTGGGCGTGGACGCCGGGGCGGGGCGGGGGAGGGGGCGCAGGAAGGAGGCGTGGCCGGAGCCGCCCCTGTCACCGCAGTTTTCTCAGGTTTCAGCAGCTCCCTCGGACGCTGTAAGCTGAAGCAAATGATAAAACGGACCGTCCAGTTGCTCCCCGGACATCTTCTTCCTGCTCCTTCCGGGCCCGGGCGGCCCCTGTGCATTCCTCGTGACGTCACCCAGCTGTGCTCCCTCATCTCCCGGAGGAGGCGCTGTCACCGTTGGGAGGGCGGAGGGACAGGGGATGGCACCGAGACGGGCCGCCTCCGGCGCCTGGAGGAATGCACTGGGCCGGCCCCGCGGCCGAGTTTGGGGAGGGTCCCGGAGCAGGGTCACTTCCTGATGATCGGACGGTGGACGCCGAGGCCTCAAATGCCCAGGCTAGGGATGAAAAATAATCCAACTGAATAAATAAATCACCAAAGCGAGCAGCGACCATCGTCTGCCAAGAAATTCAATCCTAAATGTGGAGAGAGTTGGTCGGGGGTGGGGGTGGGGGGACAGGGAGGACCGAGGTTCTGAAAAGATTTAATTGGTGATACGGTCCTCAGAATATGTAAATAGTCTCTTGGTTTCTGTCCTAAAAGTAGAAACAGATGCCAAGGACTCCAAGCTGAGTTTTCATATGAAAATCACTAAAGACCCCGAGAATGCCATTTAAAATGTATATAATTCGATTGTTATCTCAGATGGGGGAGGGCTCCTCGCTGGAGGTTTCCTTTTACATCAGCCCCCCCCCCCATCATTGTAAGACCCAAGGCTCCCTTTTCTGTCTCACCCCCCTCCCTCTCCTCCTACTAAGCCTTCCAGTCAGCTCAAGATAGAGAGGGAATGGAGAGTTCGGTGTGGCCATCTGCTCTCTGAGGGTCTCCAAAGCCTGTGGCTAAACCTTTAACTCAAAGATGATCTAAATAAGGTTAATTTCCAAGTCCAGCCTCTGCTAAGAAGCGTCCAGTGAGGAGGAAATTGGTTCCCTATTTCTCCCTAGGCAGCCAGTCCTACTAGTTTGGATAAGACTGATTCTCAGAATGTTCCCCAGTATGTTGAATTAAATGTGTCTCCATGAAGCTTTTTACTTTTGCTCAAAACCAAAATGAACCATTCTTCCCTATAGCAAACCCTTCTAGAATCCCTTTGGGGCTTCAGATACTTTGGACCTAGAAGAAGCCGGGGTGTCTAATGGAGTTTGGGGCCAAGGAGAAGTCAGAACACCTATATTCTAGGTCTGGTTTTACTTCCTGACTTTCAAGGGCCTCAGTTTCCTCATCTATAAAATGGGAAAACTGATCCCTACTCTTTATCAATAGAATGAGGATAAAATGTAAAAAGGGGGGAATTATCTGTCTTGAAGGTAAAACAATTCCATAAAATTGACTTGTAATTAAAACACCGCCTGATGTCCAAGCACCGTGGCTCACGCAGGAGGAGCCCCTTGAGCTCAAGAGTTCAAGACCAGCCTGAGCAAGAGTGAGACCTCTGTCTCTACTAGAAACATTAGCTGGGCATTGTGGTGGGCTCCTGCAGTCCCAGCTATTCAGGAGGCTGAGGCAGAAGGATTACTTGAGCCCAGAAGTTTGAGATCACTGTGAGCTAAATTGATGCCGCAGCACTGTACCCAGAGCAACAGAGTAAGACTCTGTCTCAAAAAAAATAAAAAACAGGCTCGGCGCCTGTGGCTCAAGAAGCTAAGGCGCCAGCCACATACACCTAAGGTGGCAGGTTCGAATCCCCAGCCCGGGCCCACCAAACAACAATGATGGCTGCAACCAAGAAATGGCCAGGTGTTGTGGCGGGCACCTATAGTCCCAGCTACTTGGGAGGCTGAGGTAGCAGACTCACTTGAGCCCAGGAGTTGGAGGTTGCTGTGAGCTATGATGTCATCGCACTCTACCCAGGGTGACAAAATGAGACTCTGTCTCAATAAAAGTGTCTCAAAAAACAAAAAAATTAAAAAAATAAAAAACAAACAAAAACCCCTGAAGCCATAAAAGTGAAGGGATTGGGATAGTTTTCCTCCTCTGCAAATTAAGGGGGTTGAAACCTGTGATCTCCAAAGTTGCTCTGGCTCTGGTGGACAAGAAGTTTTGGGTGAATCAGAACAGAACAGACCCATGCAAATCAACAAGCCCTGGCCCATTTGTCTCTGGCCAGGGTGGCTCCTGTGGACAGATGTTATATTTCCAGAAGTGCAGAGAAAGGGGGGATAGAATGGCAAGAGGAAGTGGGGAAGGGAGGGTCTTCTCATTTATTCAAACATACATCAAACAGATCAAGCTGTCACTGCAGGTAGCACATTGGACAAAGATCTGTGCGAGAGAATTTCCCTTACAATGGTGTTTGCCAGTGGGACATACAGGATGATTTTACATGGGGTGAGAGGCTAACGAATGCCCCCCAGAGATGTCCAATTCCTGAGACCCAGAACCTGTGAATATAAGCCTGTTACCTTACATAGCGAAGGTGACTTTGTAGAAGCGATTCAAGTATATCATCAGTTATCTTGAATTATCTAGGTGGGCCCATTGTAATCACAGGATCCTGATAAGAGGAAGGTAAGAGGGTCAGACTCAGAGGAGACCAGGTGATGACGGAAGCAGAGGTCGGAGTGACGCAAGGCTATGAGCTAACCAACGTGGGCAGCCTCCAGGGCTGGATAAGGGCAAGGGAAGAGATGCTCCCCCTGAGCCTCCAAAAGCAACACAGCCTTGCCAACTCATCCTGCACCTCTGACCTCCAGAACTGTAGGACAATAAATCTGCATTATTTTCAGCCACTGAGTTGGCGGTCAGTTGTTGCAGCAGTAAGAGGAAACATTCTGGAGCAGTTCTTAGGCTATGTTTTTAATCTTTTTTTACCAGTGTTTTGTTTGTTCATTTGTTTAGAAACAGGGCCTTGCTCTGTCACCCAGGCTGGGGTGCAGTGGCAACATAATAGTTCACTGTAGCCTCAACTCCTGGGCTTCAGTGATCCTCCTGCCTCGGCCTCCCAAGTTGCTAATATTATATGCATGTACCACCATGTCCAGCTAATTTTTTAATCTTCATTTTTGTAGAGACAGGGTGTCACTATATTGCCCAGGCAGCTGTCAACTCCTGGCCTCAAGTGGTCCTTCTACCTCAGCCTCTCAAAGTGCTGAGATTACAGGTGTGAACCACCAGTCCTAGCCAGTTACACAATTATTTTAATCTATTAGAACACATGGACATGTAAGATATGCACACTTGTATGTGCACACACATACACACACAACCCAAATTCAGTCCCACCTAAGGGCCTTTGCACATGATATTCCCTTTGCCAGGAATGTTCTGCCCATAACGCTCCACATAGCTCCCTCCTTCTCTCTGTTAACTCTGCTCAAGCTTCACTTTCTTGAAGACTCTTTTCCTGGCTGCCTTATATGAAACAGTGCCATGCAACCCACCACCAGTCCTGTGATATCCCAGTGTTTTTCAAACTAGAGGCTGCAACCCATTAATAGATTATAAGATCAGTCTTTAGAGGCTCATAACTAGAACACTTCAAAACAAAACAGAAGTGAAAAGATCAGCATACATCACACGTAGTAAAGGTAAATATTGTTTCTTAACATTTTCATTTCTAGTTTGTGTATACTTATGGGTATACTGGTCTGCGATGCAAAATCACTTTCTTACTGTGGATCACAATTTTTGATCTAAGACATTGTACCCTCCTGAATTTTCTTTTTTTTTTT
>NW_003852489.1:964167-993388 GCF_000181295.1 Otolemur garnettii
AAGAGCAAGACCCTGTCTCTACTAAAAATAGAAAAATTAGCAGGCATAGTGGCGGGCACCTGCAGTCCTAGCTACTTGGGAGGCTGAAGCAAGAGGATCACTTGAGCCCAAAAGTTTGAGGTTTCTGTGAGCTATGACACCACTGCACTCTACACAGGGTGACAGACTGAGACTCTGTCTCAAGAAAAAAAATTAGGGGACAGAGTCTCTGCTCTTGAAGGGGGCGCTAAGCTAGCTGGAGAGACAAGCTGCAGAGGGGCCCAAGAACAGATGAATCGTGTCCCGGAACGTTGGCAATCACATCCACCTCCTCTCATTTCACCAGTGAGGATGTCGCAGTCCAGAATGCAGGAGTCACTTCTCCACACCACAGAGTGGCCAGCTACAGCAGCAGCAGGAGAACCCCACAGTCTATCTCCTGAGATGGAGTTCTCTCTCCTTTCAGCCTGAATGACGGCTCTGAGCATCGGTTTCCTTTGAGTACAAACATACTTAGGCCTCTGATGCCAAAATCCAAGACAGGGAAGTTCATCCTAATTCTAGCCCCACCCTGCCCACTCCTCACTCCCATCCAATGCCCTTTTCTCCACCGTAACATACTGTCCAGGAACACGGGCAGCGCCGCACAGTGGAAAGATACCCGGCTCAAGACTCAGATGGAACTGGCTTCCAACAGGCCTGGTCTATGACTTACTCATCAGGGAACGTGGACAGGCTCCTCAATCTCCATGAACCTCACTTTCCTCATCTGTCAAATGGAGCTATTAAATAAGACAACTCCGTAAAGTACCCCAAAGAAACTGGCTTCTCAGGAAATGTTGGTTCTCTTTCCCACTCCATCGGGGGATTTGTGCTTGATGATTGCAGTTTGATCTTTAACCAATAGCTACAAAGAGTGGGCACTGTTCAGATGCCATCTGTCACAAGCCTGCCAAGGAGTTCCATCTTTAAATGTCCGCCCTAGGCAGTCCAAAACAGGTATCTTAGTAAGAGAGCTTTGTCTTCCAAGGTGGAGGGTGCTCATTGCAGGGCAATGACATTCTACAGCAAACGGACACGTGTCAGAGCATGTGCTTGGGGATGGTGACAGGCCCCTGTCCAGAGCTGAGGGTCCCTTTTCCCCATCCCTTTCCTATTGACATGTACTCTCACCAGAGCCAGTGAACTCCGTCCTTCATAAAACAAATATTAAAAAGCATATTTGATGAGCACAGTGGTACATGATAGACAAAAATCAAGATTATAAAATAAAACATTTTGTTTGACCTAAGACTATGTTTTCTTCTAATGTGAAAAGAAATTAAAATAGGGTTCATAGGCCCTAAAAGTACTGTGTCCCCTTGGCTTTGTGCCTGTGGTACCCAGAGGATAAGTCGGCTCCAATCCAGCCTCCCTCAGGGCCTGTGAGCAGTATCACAGACCCCAACGTGCCAGGGATCAGGCCTGCCAGCCGCGGGGTACAGGCTGGGGCTGTTTCCCCCTTCGGGATGCTGGGAATGACGGGATGGACACGTTTGGGATGATGAACAACATGATTGGGAGCACGGAACACATGACAGCTGGGGGCAATTGCCAGACGTTCTCCTCCTCCACTGTCATCTCCTACTGCAATGCGAGTGATGGTGCCCCGGGGTCCGCCAAGAGACATCTGAGAGGCACTCAGCACCAGGCGGGATCCAGGAGATTCGGAGGACTATTTGGGATTCAGACAGTGGCCTGGAGCAGATGTCCATTGGGCATCACATCCGAGACAGGGTCCACATCCTTCAGCGCTCCCGAAACCACCGCCCGGGGGACCAGGAGGAGCGGCAGGACTATATTAATCTGGGTGAGAGTGAGGCTGCAGCATTTGACCATGACTGGTGGAGGGAAACATCCCGATTGGGGCAGCAGCGCCCCCTGGAATTTCGAAGGCACAAGGACGCAGAGCTGAGGGGCCTCTCGGCCTGGCCATACAAGGACCTGAGGACGCCCCCTCCAGATGGTCCCACCACCATGACTGGTGAGCCCTCACCCTTAGCCTTTCTGGTACAGGCTGAGAGGCTGAGAATTCATCCCCTGAAATAACTTCTTCCTCTCTAACTCTCACCTCCAATTTAATATTAAATTAACAGGCCAGCTGGCCCCCACCTCTCCCTGGGGGTCTCAAGGAGAACTTTTCCCTGTCCCTTTTGCCTACATTGTCCTTCTTTAATCCCCTTCCCATGATAACTCCACTTCTCCTGTCTCCGCTAACGTGATGTTTCATTTTGCTGCCCCATCTTTGAACCTCCTCGCCTTGCCCATTCTACCCCTGCCATGCAGCAAAGGACCTTTGGGGTGAGCTCTGGGATTAGGGGCCCTCTCCATCCCTCAGCGACCCCAGATCTGTCCACACCTCTTCCCCTGTGTTGGGCTGTGGAGCGAGCTGACTGGTTCCCAACTCCTCCTCTCCTGCAATCCCCACCCAAATGCGCCACAAAAATCTTCCCTATACCCTCCTCTGCCTTTATTTTTTGATCTGTGCAACTTGTAACTAGGTGTTTACAATGTCAGTTAATTCTGACTATTAGAAAGTTCTTCACAGTGAGTAAAAAAAACTTGAGCTTTCACGCTCCTTGGCCCCAACCTTAGTGACAGAGAACCAGGGAGCTCCTGCTGCCCTGTCCCAAAAAAGATATGTCCACACCCCGGAATGTCTGAATTTTACCATATTTGGAAAAAAAGTGTCTCTGCAGATGTCATTAAGGATCCTGCAGTGAAATCATCCTAAATTATCCAAGTTGGCCCGAGATCCAATGACAAGTGTCCTTGTCAGGTACACACGGAGGAGACACACATCGTGAAGATTAGACCACATGGAGATGGAAACAGAAATTGGAATTATGCAGCGTCCAGCCAAGGAGCACCCAAAGCCCACAGCATTCCCCCACCAGAGCCCCTGGGGCGAGGCTGGCCTGGCTGCCACCTTGATTTCAGGCTTCTGGCCTCCCAACCTATGAGAGAACAAGTTTCTATTGTAAGCCACTCAGATTATGGTCACTTGTCACGGCAGCCCGAAGGAATGAATGCACATGGGGTGCTTCTGCCCACACCCGCACCCCAAGCTCCTGCCTCAGGGAGGAGGGGAGAGAATAAACGCTTCACTGTCTAGGTTCTGATTCTGACTCTGCCAGACAGTCTCTGAGTAAACTGGACACCTCACCTAGCCTCTCTGTGCTCTGTTAGCCTATCTGTAAAATACAACCCTTGCAGGGTTGTTCAGAGGATCAGAAATAATAACTCGAAAATTCCTAGTTCAGACTTCACAACAGAGGGACTAATCAACTCCTGGTGGGTTCCAGGAATTAAGCCCAGCACAGGTCTCTCCCCTACTCAGATTCCTAAGCAGCCTTGCCCTGGCACTTGGGGAGACGATGGGATGCCTGGTGTTTAGAGAATGAGGAGCCAGATCTGAAGGGACCGAATTCCAGGAAGATTCCCAACTAGGAGGAGTTTGTCTTGACCTAAAGGCCTGGAGCATCCAGAGGTCCACTTTGAAGAAACCTGGGCTCCACTTTCTGCTGGAAAACCAAGAAAACATTTGGGTTTTTTACACATTTTCTGTTTGATTATTGAGAAGAAAAGAATATGGGAAATTGAAGGAGGAGGATTATCTTCCTGGCAGAAGCTTCAGACCAGCATGGAGGCCATAGATGGACAAGCTGACCTGAGCGTCCTGTCCTGAAGCAGCAGGGGCATGTAAAGGCAAAGGACCATGGGGGCTCCAAGCAGTCAGGGAGAAAACTCTGGGAATTACCAGTTTGGGCAAAGAGACATAAGAAGGGTAGGAATTGAGGAATCCCAAGAGATGAGAAATGTGTCGGATGCAAAACAAGTGGTCAAAAGTCCCATATCCCAAAGGCCTTCCAGAGTATCTGAAAACACTGGGCTTGAGTCTGATCTTTGCCAGCCCGCCCTTCTTCCAAGTACCCCCTCAGGGCTCCTGTGTGTCAAGGTAAGGTGGCTTCCGAGTGAGCCACCTACAAGTCCAGAGATGGGCCAGGCAGACCTGGGTCTGTCAGTCAGAGGAAGAGGTGGATTTTAACGGAGCTACTCAACTCCGGAGCCCACACTCTGAACCAGGAACCTGTGTGTTCCGCCCTCAACTGTAAGTTGTAGACAATAATGTCTTCTTCCAGGCTGTTTTGAGGCTTGGGAACAACCCACTTACCTTCCCTGGCACATCCTAGACCGCATGCCAAAGCTTTCATCACAGCCAGTATGACCATGCCCAGGCCAGCTTTCCACCTGTCTCCCAGGACTTGGTGGCTAACTAATCACTTAATTAAAGCACTATTAATATTCTTATTCCAATACACATAAGTAGTATGCCCCTCTCTCGTATCTCCCCTTGTCTTAACACAGGACCAGAAAAAATATTATTGAATTTTCTATTTCCATGAATGCAATTACAACATCAATACAGGCCAGCATGTACCTCTCTGCAAAATAAGGAAAATAAAGGGGAGGCTGATTTACAAGTCCAGACACAGGAAGATGCAAGTGATCTTTTCCAGAGGGGGGTACATGAATTACCCCATAGCTCTTAGGTAAAAATGCCACCAGGAGAATTCTCTGAGATGGGAAAAGGTCAATGAGTAACATCATGTCTTGAGAAAAGAAATGGCGCAGAGCTCTATGGTGGCACAGCAATGCCCACACCCACCTAAGGACATCCAGAAGACCTCGGATCCTTAAAACTTGGCGCAGGGCCCTGGCATGTTACCGCCATTTCCCAGACAATCTGGTAGAGGCTGGAAGGTATCTGTGCCATGCACAGAAAGGTCAGACCCCACTTCCTT
The DNA here is from genome assembly GCF_000181295.1 of Otolemur garnettii. Lineage (NCBI taxonomy): Eukaryota > Metazoa > Chordata > Mammalia > Primates > Galagidae > Otolemur > Otolemur garnettii. Next base: position 968,991 of record NW_003852489.1, read on the forward strand.
TGTACCCAAAAAAACCTGAAGATTTGTAATCGAACAGGCTTCAAATCCTGGCTCTTGAACTTGTAATTGAGAATTTAACTCCCAAATCTCTGAGCCTCCATAGAATGGAGATGACAACTTCCTTGGTCAGGTTTGGGGTGCAAATGAGGCAGTGTATGGAAACAGTTTAGACAGATGGCAGGATTCAAGGACTGGTAGCTGTTTTTACACCAGGGCCAGCTTTTCTCTCTTCAATTCTAGAATTCCCCAAAAGGCAACTAGTGTACGACTGTATGTTGGGCCAACAGCACCACCTGGTGGTCAGTTTAAGACCTGGCAAATCTCTCCCACGGTTTTGGACTTTCTCAACCTGGTAGGGAAGCTCATGTCACAAAAAAAAAGACTGCCCCTAAAAAGGAATCTGGTTAAAAGAGGCCCTACAATCAGGAATGGACCATAACCAGAACTATTTATAATTAGTCCCTAGGGGAAGAAAAACTGGTAGTGGCCGAGAAGGTGGACATTGGTTTCAGTCCACCTTGGGCAAGATCCTTCCCTTCTCTGAGCTTCCATTTCTTCCTCTATATAATGAAAACAATGAGACTTTATTGTAAGTGTCAAAAAATGAAATAAATATAGGTCCAGTGACAGGCGTTTAGTAGACATTGGAAGTAATTTCTTGTATTTAGGAAGCAATGGCATGTGTCTGATCCCCAAGGGTATTACCTGATGTTTAGACAATACCTGGGATACGCCTTGGGAAAGTTTCCAAGAATAAACAGCCAGCAGTGAGTCCTCTCCTGAACCAGCCTCCTGATGGTCATGTGATCTTGCCCTCCCCGCTTCTGCGGGATACCACTCCAAGTTCAGCCCACTTGGGAAGTGCCCATCAGAAGATGACATTCTTGGAGAACTGCCAAGGAACAAGATCATTCATTGATTCATCTATCCCTTAACAAAAGTGCTAAGCATTTGGGATATAAGGACCCAAGGACCTTTTAACTGGGGAGCCAGAAAAACACAAGTAATACTTAGGTGCAACTGGTCAGGTACCCTGATAGAGGTGAGTGCTGTGAGGAAGGCGGCAGAGGAAGCCGTACCGTCTCAACCTGGGGCAGCTGGAAGGATTCAACAGTTCAACACACATGTGAAAGAGCCTACCCGGTGCCGAGGACAATGTAAGGATCTGGAGATACAAGGATGAATGAAACTCGATCCTTGGCCAACCAAAGAGGCTGTGGTCAACTGGGGTAAGGGAACGATGCTGCGAGAACATGAGGCTGGAACTGCAGGAAGTGATGGGGTGTTTAGGGGAAGTTGAGGCAAAGGGAAGCCTAAGCAAGGGAAGGCTCAGAGGCAGGGACGGAGCCGTGTCTGCCACGTGGCTTCTCCACACCCACCCACTGCATCTTCTGAGCTGCTTCCTCTGCTCTAGGATTCAGGAAAAGTAAGTTGGGTGCTTTTGTATTCAATGCTGTTTTTTAAATTTGCTCATCCTCTGCTCGGGTCCCTTTTCCCAAGGCTCCCAGACGGCAAGTGCTTCATCACGTCACCCAGAACACACCTCAGGCTGCCCCGGCACAGGTGACACTCCTGGCCACCTCGGTCGTGACTCCTCATTCACAGCCTGGCCCACCTGCCCCAAGTCTTGAAGCCACTGACCTCCCTCCACCCCCAAACTACCTAGGGCCCCACTGTCCCTCTGACCTACCAACTGAAGGAGGCAGGGATGGGGGCGGGCCATAGGGGACCTGATCCTTCCCAGTGAGTGGAAACTCCCACCCAGGCAGCCCTGTTTCTGGAGAGCCTCCTGTGTTCATTCACACTTCAGCAGCAGCAGAGACAGATAGGTAAGAGCTTGAGACCTGGGATCCACATCCAATCCAAGTCCCGCCACCTCCCAGCTGGGTGAGTTTGGATAAGTCAATTACACTCTTGGTGCCTCTATTTTCTTACCTATAAAGTGGAGAATATGGCTATTGTGAGGATTCAATAAAATAATACCCAGGAGACAATAAAATAGTGCCCAGGAGACATGGCAGGTGTCATGTCTATGGCAACAGCTATTTCTTGGGCATCTGCTGTGCCCAGACACACATCGTGAGCTGCAGTTGTGAACCAGAGACCTGCTCCCTGCTGCAGAGTTTCCTTTCTGCTAGACAGACGGACTGTGACAGCAAGCCAGGGCACAAATAATTGTATAATCGCCTCGTGATGAGCGGCATGAAGAAAATGGAGCGTGTGAATGGAGGGAATAAAGGAAATAAGAGGAGGCGATGGGATTAGATGAGGGGTAGTGACCTTTCAACTGAGACCAAAAGGATGTGCAGGATGAAGTGATGAGCTTTGGGAACAGGTGCCAAGGCCCCAAGGCGGCCAAGAGGGCTGAGTCCTCAGGAACTGGAAGGAGAGGGACAGTGTGGCTGCCTTGTGGGGAACGAGAGACAAGGTCCCCCTGAGTGAGGACTGAAGAAGCAGGGAGATGCCAGCTCCTCCTGGGCCCTGTGGGCCACACAGGAAATGGAGCATTTTACTCTTAGTGGAAGCCAGTGAAGTGTTTGGGGACAGGATACACTGTTCAGACATGACTTCATTTACATTCTCAGAAGGTCACTGCTGATGACCATAAGAAAGGAAGCAATTATAAGAAGGAAGGTGGCTGGGGCTCCTGCAGGGATGCTGGGCGTACACCTATAGATATAAGCAATGAACTTGGTGATGGACTAGATGTGGGAGGGTCGGGGGGGGGGGATGGCCATGACATCTCACTGGGGGAAAGACGGCAGGAGGAACACATGTCAAGCAAGATCAAGAGTTAGGACCAGGCACGGCGGCTCACGCCTGTATTCCTAACACTTTGGGAGGCCAAGGCAGGAGGATCACTTGAGGCCAGGTGTTCAAGACCAATCTGAGCAAGAGTGAGACCCCCATCTCTACTAAAAATGGAAAAATGAACCAGGTGTGGTGGTACATGCCTGTATCCCAGCTACTCAGGAGGCTGAGGCAGGTAGATCTCTTGAGCCAGGTGTTAGAGGTTGCAGTGAGCCATGATGACACCACTGCACTCTAGCCCACATAACAGAACAAGACTTTGTCTCAAGAAAGAAAAAAAAAAAAGCATTAAGTCCCTATTAGAAGCTCCTAGGAGTTCTCAAGTCTCTGAGCTTGCCTGTTTCATCCCCAAACATCATTGTGTCTGAATGTCCTTGGTCTAGACATCACACACCAGAATATGGATAAACTCAGCTTCTTCTGGTTTCTTGTTTTGCAAGATGTCACAGATTGGGAATCCCCAAAGAAGAGGTCAAGGCCCCTGTATTACGCAGCCCTGTATTCTGTCACTCACTAGCTGTGCAGGTGTCACCAAATCACTTTACCTCTGAGACTGTAAAGTGCTCATTGATGTGTTTTCCTCTGGTATTTCCTGTATCTTGGGTCCCTTACCCCATTGGGCACGGGACTTTCAAGCATTTATTTCTTCAGGGAAGGAAAGCTACACCAGAAGCATAGAAAAGACTTTTGATTTTCAAAAGTAGATGGACACGGAATTTCAGCACAGAGCTATTACATGATAAATCAGAATTAAATTCCTTGATCCACGACTGAGTAAAGGACTCCCCCTCCCCCTACAAAGAAGTAATGGTGGAGCAGAGATTAGCTAGCTGTTTGCCAAGCCCTTTTTTCCCTTGGTCCAGAGTACACAGGTGGACTACATTTCCCAGATATCTCTGCAGGTGGGTAGAGCCATGAACTGAGTTCCAACCAAAGGAACTCAGTCAGCACTGACCAGCAGCACTGCCAGAACTGGACCCCAAAAGCCTTCCAAGGTCGAATCTTCCATGCTCGTGTGCAATCCTCTCCCCTTATGCCGACACACTGAGCAGCTCTGAAAGCCACGTGTTGAAGATGAGGGAGCTATAGATGGAAGGTGCCTACAGAGCCTGCTGCCATTAGGGACACCCACTTTGGATTTCACAGGACTGATTAATAAGTTTCCACAGTATTTAAACCGTCAGACATTTTTGGTAACACCTAATGCAGTTTTCATTAATACAACTGGAGAAGAAGCTACTGATGAATGTGATTAGGGTGGGATGGGAAAATAACAGGCTCACTTTATCTAGAAGTGACCTACAAGAGATCTTTGCCTGACTTCCCAACTGGCCCCCTGGAGGAGATGGTATGACATCCAGAAAAGGAGGCCCCAACACAGCTCTGCAGAGTTAGAAATCACCGGAGTGGCAGAAGGGCAGGTGACTATCTCCCACATAGCTAGGAGAGGTCCCAGAAACTAGCTGAGGGAGACCAGACCTCTTGCAACAGAGAATAAGCAGTGGCAGACACGGTGTGACTGCATGCATTAGCCCAGGGTTAGCCAGGTCAGGGGACATTTCAGTGGGGACCTGTAAAGACAGGTCTGCCCCTTGGAACTTAGACAAAACCTCAAGGGAAGCACTGTAGGACAGTGCAGGGGCTGCAGGGAAATAGAGCCGACCAACAACCAAGTTTGACCCCACCACACAGCGGGAGCTTGAAATAGAAATTAAAGTTGACTATTTGCACATCTGAGTTTATGGACTGAGATTTGTACTTGCTGTTTCTCCACTAATGGGGTTTTAAATCCTGTCCCACCTTCCTGTCGAGTTGTGAAAATCAAAATCAAATAATCTATGTCCTAGTAAATGATAAATTGCTCCAAAATATAACTTATCACTTTGTCATTGACATTGATCCTTATCACTATTAGCTTTGGCCGAAGCTGATGGGGAAGGAGCCTCAAGCGTCCAGCTCAGGGAGCACGGATAGCATGAAGGCCAGGCCTTTCTCAAGCCAGCCCAAGGGAAAAGAAGGAAGGTCCACTGCATGAGCAAGGCCTCTGCTCCCCAACTCACAGGCCCTGATGCTGAAGAAATGGCTCCCTCTCTAAGCTTCAACTCCCACTCCCTTCCTGAAGCACAAGCAGGCCTGTTTTCTAGAGGTTTATCAGTTGCTACAGGTCGCAAGGGAGTAAGAGGGCTTTGATGGTGATGAAACACGAGAATGCTCAGGAGTATGATCACCTCACTCAGGGGACAGGGCGGATCCCCCTCACTCAGCCCAGGCTGCCTCGACCCTGTGCCCCACACAGGCACAAGACAACCTTCCGCTCACACGAGGCTCTCAGCAACGGGCCCTCCAGCCCCCTGCGGTCACTTACATTCTTCACTGTGTCTGGCCCTTCATGGAGACATTGCTCTATAAATATTATTTCACATCCAGAACAATATCTAAAAATCATTTGCATCTTTTTTTTTTTTGAGATGGTGTCTTACTTTGTCACCCTCAGTACAGTGCCATGGCATCACAGGTGACAGCAACCTCAAACTCTTGGGCTCAAGCGATTCTCTTGCCTCAGCCTCCCAAGTAGCTGGAAATACAGGTACCCACCACGACACCCGGCTATTCTTTTTTAGAGATGAAGTCTCACTCTGTCTCAGGCTTTTCTTGAACCTGTGAGCTCAGGCGATCCACCCGTCTCGGCCTCCCAGAGTGCTGGGATTACAGGTGTGAGCCACCACACCCAACCAATTCGTATTATTTCTTAAGCACTACAATGGCAGGCACTGTACCAAAGACATTAATACCACATATCTCTCTCACAAAAGGTCTTACTCTCTTCATTTTGAAGATGAAGCATGGAAACAGAGGGGAAAAGGAGGAAAAAAGAAGACAAAGCATCCAAGACTCAGAGAGGATAAGGAACTTGTCCTTGGTCACAAAGCGTGAACCAGGCAAAGTCAAAATTCAAGTCTAAAACAATCAGACGCAAGAGGCCAAGCTCTGAGACGCTAAGCTGTACGTCATCTGACTTTCTGCTTATGTCATCACAGGCACTCTGTGTTCTACACATGCTGGAGAGCTGACTCTTTCTAAAAGGGACGGGTGTTATCACCCAGTCCTCTGCACATTCATTAACTGCAGTTTGTATGTGTCAGTACCATGTTCTCACTTTGCAAAATCTCAGTTGCCACAAAACTGGGCATCATAGACTTTCCCAAAGCTCAATGACCTAAAACCACATTTATTTGTGTCACTCTCAGGTCACAGGTCAGCCGTGCTTGGCTCCAGGGCCTGGGTTGAGTTCAGACTTATCTACGCACCCACACATTCTTCCTGGACCAGTGGTTACTGGGAACTGTTCTTCTCGCGGCAGATCTTAGGAGTACCGTGCAAGAGGCCAAACTGCACAGGAACCTCCCAGGCCTCTGAACACCCTTTAGCATCCCATTGGCCAGAACAAGTCAGACAGCCAAGCCAACATGCATGGGGTAGGGAAATAGACTCCACCCACTGTGTAGGGGAGGGCACGGTAAAGTCACATGGAGAAGAGCAGAGATATACAATCTTATTCCAGGAATAAAAAAAATAAGACCAGTCAACCACAATTAGCCTCTTAGTCATCCTTACCAGCCATCTTCTAGCTTGTTTGAGCAGAATGCAGCTCTGATACCCATCTGAGGCCTGCATCAGGTCGTCAGCCCAAGAGATTGTTCACCGAATACCTTCTCACCTTCTACCCCTTCCCACTTCACAGTGGGTCCTGGCCCCTCCCACTCCCTCTAGGCCCCTCCCACTCCCTCTAGGCCCCTCCCCTCCACCAACTCCTTCAGTTTCTCTCGCTTTGACTATTGCAGAGATACCAAGATTTGCATCAAAACCCAACTGAGCCAAGAAAGGGCTTAATCAAAATTCAGAACTAAGTTCTTTATAATAAATAAAATCCCTCAACTTTGCAGCTGTTTCCTGACTTGAGCTTCACACCCGTGTCAAGTACATAGGGCTGGGTGTGTTTTCTGGGGTGGCACTGTACTGATGAGAAAACTGAGGCTCAGAGATCTGCTGCCAGTCTCACGGTGGCAAAACAGTGGCGCAGCCCAAACCTGAATACCGGTCTTCTCTCTCCAGGCCCCTCATAGTGAGAGGAGGGAGGATATGTCCTCCAACCCAGATCCTGAAAACAGCTCAGGTTTGGGCAAGTCAGACTCGGTTGGGAAAAATGTCTGGGTGGAAGGTGTGTCCCAAGAAGATTCCCTGCACACACTTCCCTCCGGAAGCGTGGTCTGCAGGGCTGTCCACAGTCCAGCTCCTGACCGTCCTCCACTGGGACATGGCCAGAGGCATCCAGGCCACAAGAATTTGGTGTCCCTCTGAGTATCTTAAGGAGAGGAGATTTTCATCTTAATTCTAGGAACTGTTTGAATTACAGGCATCATGGAGCACCAAAGAGACATCATTACCTATTTCTCCAGCCACCCCATTCCTGCCCCCATCTTATCTAGGTGTGAAGACCATCTCCTTGTTGACTGCATTTGAAATGGGATAAAATATTTCACTAAAATTCATGGTGCAGTCTTTTTAGCTACAAAGTGGTATTGCTATGTTCGGGGGATGATAGTAAAATAAGGCCTTTTTTTTTTTTTTAAACTTAATGAATTGGCTGACATTATGATGTCAGAAGGACTGGAGCCAAAGGTGTTTTGCTAAAGGGAGTCTCCCCACAGCCCCGCTCCAGACGACACAGCGCCCCTGGAGCCCATAGTACTTGCGACTGTTCACGCTGTTTACACACTCAGCTCCCCTGACTGCCTCTTTGTGGGAAGTTGTTTACATGAATTTATTTTGGGAAAATTCCATTAGACAGGACCAGAATTTCTTCACAAATCATTGCCTCTCACTTGTGTCTTGATCAAATCTGGGCAGGCGACTCTTTCCTCAGAGCCCTGTCTCCCTGCGTTTCTATTAGGGGTTGTGGGGGTGGGGAGCAGGGAGAGGAGACAGGGAAGAATCATGAAATGGTCAGGTCAGGAATGGCTTGAAAAGAAGAGGCCTGTCTGGTGAGATTGGAAGCAACAGTGAGGAAGAACAAAGGGTTTTCCACTGGCTTGGGGATTGCAGACTCATGTGTGCACAGACTCTAGCTGTGCACAGACCTGCCCCCCCACCTCCCCCCCACCCCCACCCCTACCCCCACCCCCGTGCACAAGTACTAGGACACAGAGACACATTGATATTGCTCCCTGACCTCAAGAAGCTCATCACTGAAAGACAGAGAGCAACAGAAACAAGTCATTCCAATCAAATGGTCTGGAGGTCCCAGTCGAGTCTCCACATCCTTGCCCCACCCAAGCCTTCATTAAATGTCACCTTACTCTTGCCATTCCCTCTATTGAAAGAGAACCCTAAATGTTAGGTTCACCCCAATTACCTACCACCAGTTTGACCTCACATTGGCATCACATATACATGGCCACAGAGCTGCTGCTCTAGTGCCAGAGCAACTCCCTCTTATTCCCCAAAGACAGACTTACTAGACACCTACTCAGTGCCAGGCCCTGGGGATCTGGAGATGCTAAGATGCCATCCTTGCTCTGCAGGATGGGCCTGGAAGATGAGGAAAAGGCATGAGACCACCGATAAGCCAGAAAGCAGACACAGTTAAGAGCAAACTCATAAAATAATAAGTAATTTGCACAAAAATCCAATACATGAAGCAGGTAAAAATATAATCTCTTTTGTCCATGAGAGAGTGGGGGTTTGCTTTGCCCTACAGATCTGCCTCAACTCTTAGGATATACAAGGACCTGCTTTGCAGACACCAGCTCATGTCCCTAGGAGTTCAGAAGCCACCACCAGGATCCGGTGAGCAGGGGGCCAGTAGACAGGGTCGTGTGAGCATTTGCTTCAGAGTTGGACCTCAGTCATATCCCAACTCCATCTCTCACTGACAGAGCGAGTTACACTGACAAATTCTTTAGACATATATACCTATGATAATTTCCAGATCTTGGTTACCTCATAAGGTTGCCAAGAACATTAAATGAGATGATGTATGCATAACACCTCGTGCAGCATCTATCGTAGATATTCAGAAATACAGCTACTGCTATTCTTATTAAGATGAGTACAAGAGGCAGCTTGTTGTAAGGTAGTAATGCAATATGTAGAATCATTACAGGCTGAATTTAGAAGATAAAGACCAGCAGAGGGCTGGTCTTATTTTACTTTACAGTCCTCAGCTCATCTCAGTACATTTCCATGCATAACGCAGGTGCTGTTGAATGAATGAATGATTTAGTGAGTGGGTGGATGGATTGATAGATGGATGGATGTTTGGATGGGTGGTTAGAAGGATGAAAGGACGGATTGGTGGATGATGGATGGATGGGTGGACAGGCGGATGGTCTAAACTGATAACTCCTTATAAAAAGCTCCACCAAACCCCTGCACACGTCCCATTTTAACTTTAGGGAACATCCAGTCTCTGGCTCCTCCCTACTCTTTCAAACCTGTGGCTCATCTTGACAGATGCCCCCCTTGTTTTCTCCTGCTCAGCCCATTCAGTGATGCATTCTTCCACTATCTAGTAGTTCTGGACTCTGGCTTCACCTCTGACCAGTGGCTTTTGGAGCCATACTCCATTTCCAAGGGCCCGTCCCATCCCACTTCCCAGTTCTACTCTCCACATCCCCCGCCTGTGCACAGCACTTTGTGGTTGTTGGGGACGAGGTAATGTCCAGCATTCATTCCCTGGAGCCCCAGTCCCTAGAGACCTGGGCTAGAACAGTAGTTCCTGTGTGTCTTGGCATTCCATGGCCAGACGCCAGCCAAGCCCTGGGGTTGCTTCATGCACACTCCTAAGTGCTGTGTGCTCAGCCTACATAGGAGCAGGGACGACATCCAGCCTGAAACTCTGTCGCCCTCCATCGGCAGTGGCTAGAAGTGATGAGAAAGTCTAGTCTCCAGAAGAGCATGAAGCCACAGCATCCATGTCTTCCTGGAGGCCAAACTAGCCCTCCAGTGCAATTAATCTAAGGGCAGCTGGCTTCTCCAAGGTCAGGTCTGCCAGCCAGGGACATTCATGGGCCACCCGTTATACTGGCATAGCTCTGCTCTTACAAGGACCAGTCCCAGAAAATCTACCTGATACCTTGGAGAATCTGTCCCCTTCCCTACAGATGCAATGGTACCAAGAAACCTCAGGTCCAGGTCCCTAGGGGATAGTGTACGTCACCTTCCTGGTTCCATGCCTGGTGGGGAAGGTAGAGAGGCTGACTTGATGTCCCTCTCACCAGTGGGAAAAATAGGGAGGCCAGATTTAGTCGGTCAGGACATCAACAGGTCCCTGTATTTTTTCACATTCCAGCCTCAGTTTCTGAAAAGAATTGCCCATGTCTCATCAGAGTTCTGGGTGATAGGATGCTAATTAAAAACTGTAGATTCAGTGAGAGGGCACCAGCTCTCCCCTGCCTCATGCCAGGTTTGTGCAGGCACTGATGACAGGTGGCACTTGCTCGTGGTGAAGGGCAGCTGTGACCCATGAGCTCTTCCCCACACCACACGTGGGGAACACGTCCAGAGGCTGATGTCGTCTGCCACGTGGGGCTCACGTTTTACCCTTTAGTCACTGGACCAAGCTTCTCAGTTGAGAACGCTCAGTAAGTAACTACAATTATTATTTTATCAAAACAAGGTTTATAATTATTCTGCTTCAAACATTATAGAAATTAACCTTCTCAGGGCTCTGACTTACCCGACTCATATCAGGGCCTAGACATGCAGAGACCTTGCCTGACAGGCACAGATGGTTGCTCACATCCATGGCTGCAGGCCCAGGCCCCTGGGTTGTGGGGGATGGCAGGGTAGAGGTGGGAGGGCATGGTTCAGAGGAGAGCTGCCTATTCCTGTGACTTTGACCCTGCCCAGAACACTTTCCTCAGTCCAGGCTTACTCTGAGCAAGACCATTAATAGAGCATCTGGGCTGTGCAGAGGAAGCCAGGTAGGAGAGGAAGCCCCCATGTACATCAAAGAACCAGTTCATGGCCAAGTACAGTGGACACCTGTAATCCTAGCAATCTGGGAGGTCAAGGTAGGAGGATCGCTTGAGTTCAGGAGTTTGAGACCAGCCTGAGCAACAGTGAAACCCTGTCTCTACTAAAAATAAAAAAAAATTGGCCAAGTATTATACAAGTCCTTGTAGGTCCAGCCACTTGGGAAGCTGAGGCAGGAAGATTGTTTGAACCCAGGACTTTGAGGTTGCTGTAAGCTAGGCTGATGCCATGGCACTCTAGCCTGGACAACAGAGTGAGACTCTGTCTCAAAAAGAAAGTGGGGGGAGGGGGAGCCAGGTTGCAAGGTATAATAACATTGTTAAAATTATTCAGGCTGTATGTTTAGTATTTGTACCATTGTCTGCACTTTTTGTTGTGCTGCAATTAAAATTTATTTCTAAAAATCATCAAAAAAACAAATGCCTTCCCCACCACCCCTGGGTTCTTCACAGCACCTGCCTGCCAGTCTCATCCATATCACTGAGAGATTAGATCAGGCCAACCAGGACCCTCATGAGAGTCAGAGTCTGATTTTGATTCATTCTTTCATTCATTTAATGCATTTATATGTACCACATGTTTACACTCATCAGGTCCTAAACTGATAAACTCCCCATCCCTTATCCCATTCGCTGGCTGGCCTCTGTGAGCCAGGCCATCACCACTTACCCAGAGACAGAGTCCAAAACTTGTGATGCCACCTAATCCCCCCACCTTCCAGCTTTATGAAAACCAGTTATGCTGCCAATTCTATCTTGTAGAATTCTCCAGTCTCCATCTCTTCCTCTCCATCCATATGGCAAATCCCTGGTCTAGGCCTTCGGCCTCAAGCACCTGAGCCATTACAGTGCCTTCCTACCTTATATCTCTGCTACAGCCTCCACAGTCTTGAAGACAGCAAGACCTTGAATAACATTCATTCATTACCCCACACCATCCATGTCACTCTACTGCCTGTGGGGACAAGGTCTTAACCCCTTTGGTTGGCCAGCAAGGCCCTCCGTGACCCAGGCCCACCTTCCCCTGCATCCCTCCCTTCACCTCCCACCAACTTCCTGTTCCCCAGGGACACCTCGCATGTTTTTACTTCTGCGACTTGGCTCATGCTAGTCTCTGAATCCCAAATACTCTCTCCACCTCCCTACTTTTTGACACTTCACTCAGCCTCCAGGGCTGTACTCAGAAGTGACCCTGAGAAGCCTTCCCAAATCCCCCAGTCAGATTTAATTGCCTCTTCACTTGGCATCTACTGCATGCTGGGAGGACTTTAGCACCATTTTGCCTTATCTTGTTATGATCATTATGTGATCAGAAAACCCAGCAGGCTGTCCCCACAAATTGATTCCAGACCACCACCAGCCACCTCCCAGGCTCCATCCTGGCCCAAGCCACTGCATCTCTAGCCGGGATTTTGGCAATTGTCCCCTAATTGTTCTCCCTGCTTTTATTCTGGCCTCCTCCTCCATGGGAGCTCCTCGTCAAAGAGCGATGCTGTCAGACGTGTCTCAGGTCATGCTGCTCTTCAGCTCAAAGTCTTTCTCAGAATATAATCCAAAGTCCTCACCAAGGGATGCAAAGTGCCTGAGCCCAGTACCTGGACCCCAGGAACCAGTCACATTTCTACAATATCCCAGTTACCACTCAACAAGCTCCTGTGAGACAGGGCTTAGTTACCAATCAACAAGCTCCTGTGAGACAGGGCTCAGTTACCAATCAACAAGCTCCTGTGAGACAGGGCTCTGTCATCTTACAAGTCCTTCAGGAAGGGAGGCAGTCACCTCTCTGCAAGGTCCAATGTGCCCAGTCCCATTTCTCCATGGAACTATAGGACAGGCCCAGTCACCTCTCTATAGGCTCAGCAGAGCCCAGCCACATCTCTGATCTCAGATCCTACCTCCACCACTCCCAACTCACTCATTTTGACCTGGGGCTCTAAGTGACACCTCAACCATACCAACATGGTCAGGCTACCACTTCACAGCCTTTGCATTCACAGTTTGCTCTACCTGGCAGGTTATCTTTCCCTTCCTACTGGTTTGCTGCTTTGGTTCATTCATTCTCATGTGTCCTTAGAGCCATTATCACTGTCTCTCCTCAACCCTCCCCTCCCACTTTCTCTCCCCTTTCCTGCCTAGATTTTCACAGCACCTATTACCCCCTAATATGCCATGTGTTTCTCTCTTTAGTGTTTTTGTTGATGGTGATCAGAACTGAAGTTCTCTGAGAGGGGAGACTCAGTTTTATTCAGTGCCCTGTTTCCAGGCCTGAAAATAATGCTTGGTCCATAGAAGGTGCTCGTCAATACTTGTGAACTGAATGAATGAATGATGTGTACATCTATTTACCCACATTGTGGGAATATTTTGGTTAGAAATACTTTGGTTTCACAGGACAGAAAACCAATTTAACCTAGCTCAGACAAAAAGGGGCATAAACTGACTCATAGAATCCATCAACAGATTCCATATAATGAGAGACATAGAAGCTGGCAACTTTCCAAGTTTACATCTACTAGCTTGAGCTGCCAGAAAATAAGCCACTCAGTTTCATTTCCAAAAATCTCAGGGAAGAGGCTCGGCGCCTGTGGCTCAAGCGGCTAAGGCGCCAGCCACATACACCTAAGGTGGCAGGTTCGAATCCCCAGCCCGGGCCCACCAAACAACAATGATGGCCGCAACCAAAAAATGGCCAGGCGTTGTGGCGGGCGCCTGTAGTCCCAGCTACTTGGGAGGCTGAGGCAGGAGACTCGCTTGAGCCCAGGAGTTGGAGGTTGCTATGAGCTGTGATGCCATGGCCCTCTACCCAGGGGGATAGCTTGAGGCTCCGTCTCAAAAAAAAAAAAAAGAAATCTCAGGAAAGAAAACTAATGGACCCTTGTCAGGTCAGGTGACCAATCAGCTGTGGGCAGGGGCAGGGTCACAATGGACTAATATGGCAGCTACCACAGCCCTCATGTGAATAGGGGAGGGAAGGGGAGGTCTAAAAGATAGGGGCATGAAGGGAGGGGAAACTTGGTAGACAAGCCCTCAGATGCCCAAGATAAACCCTTCAACTTAAATCTTAGCAACCTTTGTATCCCCTAGAAGAGTCTAACACAGTGCATACATTACAATAAGAATTTAACGAGTGTCTGCTCTTATTGAATCCCCTGAGCCACTACTGTATATATTACACTTTGAGAAGCAGGATAGAAGAGGCCAATTATACAGGAGGTCAGATCCCTGTCCTTAGAGAACTTACAAACAACTAAATTATTAATATTTCCAGACTTGTTCTAGTGGTGGAAGCCTTTCTTCTGAGGCCTGAATATAAAACAGCTAATGATGGAAGCATTCTGATTGAAGGGGTGAAGGGGCTACCTGTTCATCTGTTCTAACTCCACGCCTTGTAGCCCCCCACCCTAGAAGACTTAGGCTCTGCCCAAAACCCATAGGACCCCACGATCACAGTTTAAAACCAACCCTCCTGGACCATAAGCAGGCTTATGCCTTTTCCATTCTTCCATCTCTAGCCCCACTCTGCACATAACACACGTCTGTATCGTTTGATTCATTCAGTGAAAGAAGGAATCTATCCCATTGGAGAGAGAGAATACATAGGAAATGCCTAAAAAATCATTACTACAAAGCACATGGGCAAATGCATAGTTTTCTGTTTCTTTACATTTTATGCATATTTGACCCAAAGAAAGCACTCAGATTTGGGTAGGGAAAAGCAAAGAGGGCTTCCTGGAAGAGGAAACTTTTTAACTGGATTCTGAAGGGTCCACAGGACACCAGAGAAAAGAAGGGACAGAATTCAATGATGAGAGCCAACAGGAAAAAAAGAAATGAATCAGGAGAGAAGTTCACCCACATGGGCAAACCCAGGGCTCAAATAGGGGCTGAACAACAAATGAAGTCGGTAGCACACATGTATTCTCTTTTTGTTTTACATTTTCCAGTGCTCCAGTGGAGGCAGACAGGGGTCTGCAAGAATACCAAAGCAGCCACCTCATGATTTTTGACATTAATCTGAATTGTTTCAAGTTCAACATGTCTTCCATCTCCATCAAATTGTTACTATAGAAGGTATTCCATGCTATTGCAGAGGAAAAGGATGAAAAGAAAAGACACTACTCATTTTTTTCCGTTCATTCAGCTAATATTGAAAGAGCGCCTACTATGTGCTAGGCACAATGCTAAATGCAGGTGATATTGAGTTAGCTAAAACAAACCAACATGCTGGAGGTGCCTCAGGCCAATAGATGTGTAAACAAATAATTATTGGCAGTGATCACCATAGTGGAGAAAGGAGACCCAGGTGCTGCAGAGAACTGGCAACTATGCCAGAGATGTCAGGGGAGGCTTCAAGGGGGCATCATCTTAACCAAGTCTTGAATCTTTTCTGTAAAGGCCTAGATAGGAAATATTTGAAGCTTTGCAGGCCACACAGTCTCTGCTGCAACAACTCAATTCTACTGAGTACAAAGTCAGCCACAGATGATAGACAAATAAATGATGCTCCTACATGATGTCATGGACACAAAAATTTTAATTTCATGGAATTTTTATGTGTCATGAAATAGTGTGTCTCTTTTTTTCAACCACTTAAAAATATAGAAACTATTCTTGGTTCTGGGGCCAATGAAAATCAGACATTGGGCTGGATGTGGCCCCTGGGCTGTAGTCAGCAGACCTTTGTCTTAAAGGATGAATTGGTATTGCCCAGGTGAAGACTGAGGAATGGGTTAGGGATGAGAGTCAAGGTGACCGCAGTGTAAGAACCTTAAAGACTTGTAGAGATATCATCTAGTTGGCAAATAGAGTTAGCGTGAGTGCTTGGAGTCCAGGTTGAAACTGGAGAATTCACAAAAGCTCTAAATTGAGTCAAAACATTATCAGGTTTGTACAAAATTTTAGGAACATTAACTCAGGAATGAAGAGAGACTGGGAGCAGGGAGGCTGAACGAGAGACAGCGGCTTTCACGCTGGCAGTGTTACCCCAGATTCTGCTGACACCAGCCCATGAAAGTGGATTGTTCAAAATATTCAAGCGTTTTTATAAGGCAGCTGTTGAACACAGTCATTATTTTAAAATTATACTATATATAATTACAATTAAATAAGTTACTTTTTCCAAAAGATAGTAAATACTCAAAACACATCATTTCTTCATTATTTTATGATATTTACTATTATTCTTGAGCACCCATAGGGTGGAGACGCTGTATAATGACGAACTACTGGTGTCGGTTCCCAACTCTGTACTCAGCAGCCCTCTTGTGGGTAACCTGAAATTGAGTGTGGTGGGAATATTTACACCAAAGGAATTGACAAGCGCTACAGAACAGGACTTTTTTTTTCTTTAATTAAATGTAAAACTGAGTGCAAGCGAAAGGAGATAATTAAGGCCAGCACTGATAGAGTCATGATGGCCTAAGTCGAGAGAAAGGGCTGAATGGGCTAGAATCAGACTCAACCGCGTAGCTTTGGAGCGAGGAGAGAAAAGAGAAGGATGCCTTCCAGCCAGAGAAAGCGATCTCCTATGGAGCCCCCAGACCCCGCGCACACTTCTCCCGGGCGCGCGCTCACAGATCACCCACTGAGCGAGCCCAGAGGTGAGAATGTGCCGCCCACCGAGGTGAGCGTGTGCAGCCCTGCGCAGCAGCGGGCGGAGGGCGCGCCACCTAAGATCAGCCAGCCGGGAGGCGCCGCCTGCAGTCCATGTTGCATACATAGCTGCGCCCACAGCTCCGCAGGCCCCCACAGCGCTCCACGAGCAGTCTGTGTGTATTTATAACCGCCCAGACCTGTGCGGACAGCCCCACGTACAGATCTCACCTCCATCACTTCGCACAGCCCCCAGGTGCCCGGGGCCTGCTTCCTGCCCTCGCGTCAGGCCGCGCGCCAGCTAATTGCCCCGAGGCTCGCAGCCCACCTCCCGCGGACCCGGGGCCGACCTTCCCCGGGAAGCTACGCGACAGGCAGCGGCAGGCCGACCCGCGTATGGAAATGAGGCTCGTGGTTGGCCAGACGCCCAGCCGCAGGCCCGTGGCCTCCTGCCGCCCAGTATCTTTAGCTTGAACTCCCGGCACGTCGGCCCCGCCCCCTCGGATCCCTGTCATCTCCTGCTGGGTCTCACACCCCCAGGCTGTGCTGCCTCTACTAGGCTGGGGCAGAGACGTGGCCTGCACGGAGACTTGGCCTCACCATCCCCCATCTGACAATCATAATAACGGTAGAAACAGCTTGCACTTCTTGGGCTAGGCACTTCCTTCCCGGCCATTATCGCTTGAGTGTGCAGCCAGGCCCCAAAGCTGTAAGAGGGCAGGTCATACAGGGAAAGAGGTCCGGGGCTGAAGAGGTCAAGGATGTGTGATTTGGCCGGCTCTCAGAGCTGCCCGCTCCAGGTAGAAGGATCGCTGGGTGCAGTGGGCAGATGAGGAGGCCAGCAGGAGGCCAGTGGTGGCCGGAGTAGAGAGAAGGGGGCGATTGGCAGAGACTCAGCATCGACCAGGTAGCTTGAAAAGCTGAAGGAGGAGGAAGAGGAAAAGAAAGATACCTCCAAACCGGAAAGGTATTTATAGAAGACAGTCCTTTTGCAAGCCAGAGCCGGGCCATTAAAGAGGCTGTTATGGAGAGGAAGACAGGACCCCGCCGCCCCGGCTGCTCCTGGCTGGGCAGCTGCGTCCTCCTCGCAGACGGTGCCAGGATGTTTCCTGAGGGATCTGATCGACACAGCCCAAAGGGATCCCAGGACATCCTTCAAGAATGTCAGTGCGACATTTCATCACCAACCCTGGGGTGAGGTCACCCTGGGGAGCGGGGAGGGAGCGCAGATAATAAGATTTCCCTTGTTCCCTGGACTTCCTTCTCTCAATGCCTGGACATGGGTTAACCCAGGCCGGGGCTGGGCTCATCGCCTGCTTTCATTTGACGTGTCATTGTCCTTTGCAAATTTAAAGGACAAAGCATAAAATATATGTAAGTCTCTCCCTCTCCCTCTCCCCTTCCTTCCCTCCTTTCTTCCTTACTTCTTCCTGGTTCCTTTTTCTACAATTCCATTAGAATAGTCTTTCTTAAGTGGGACCACTATCACCCTCCCTAAGGTCTCTGCCCATCTGCTCCTGCTTCTGCCCTCTGGGGACATAGCAGCCTCGTGGAATAGATTCTTTTATCCCCATTTTAGAGGCGATGAATCGGGGCCTTGAAGGGATTAAGTAATTTACCCCACATTTTATGGCCAACAGGTGGCAGAGTTAGGATTTAGACCCAGGTAATCTGATGCAAAACCAGTTCTCTTCCCCGTGGGGATGCACCAGTTTCCCTCTGTCTTACATTTCCAAATCTTCAAATACTTAAGACTCCCACCTCTCTCAGTGGGCCAAAATGCTTTAGGTTCATGGCCAGGAGCCTGCCAAGCATCCAGTCACTCTGTCTAGTCATGCAGTGAAACCACAGCTTGTCTACCCTGTTCTCCTGACCTGGATTTTTTAGAGCTGAATATAGGCCCTAACCCACATGCCTACCAGCCTCTCAAAGGTCCTCTCTTCCAGCCACCCGCTTTTAACCAAGAACACATTGGCCACACAAAACTATTGTGTGTCTTTCAGAAACCTTAGAGATGCAACCACAAAAGAGAGGTAACAGAATAAACTGTGTTGAGCGTACATACCAGGAACTACGCCTGAGTCTTCCCTAAGTCATCCCTCCTGCGGCCTTTTCAGCATGTCTTCCCTAATTCTGAGCAGGTGGGTCCTTACTGCATACCTTCTGTCCGTGGCTCCCATGCCTCAGGCCATAATAAACCCAGCTGAAATGCAAGTCCTAGCCCTGCCCATTGTCATCCCAATAAACAGCCTAGACCCGACGACCACCCCCCTCATTCCCTAGATTAATAAATCAGATTCAGACGCCTATTGTTCTGGACACAGTCAGAATCAATTGCAGGATTTTAAATCTCTCAGCACAGAGCAGCTGGCTGGCAACAAGAGGCCCCACTATGTCTCTGGGAAAGCTGGCTGGGGATGGAGATAGGAAAGAAAAAAGGGAGGATCAAATAATCAATAGTGGCCATGCACTCAGTCGTGGTTATCGCTACACAGTATCACTCGAGAGAGCCGGGTCTCTAACTGTATCAAGACATTCTCCTAGTAAGGGGCCAGGGGAGGGGCCAGGCCTGGTGGACCTCGCGTTAGCCTCAGATGGGTGGAGCCACTCCACATCCACCTCCTAACCTCGCCAAAGGCTAATTTCATCTGCAAATGTTTGAATCTTTCAAAATGGAATACTTACTGCCGGAAGCCACAGGATGAATTCTAGCTTATTATCCCAGAATTCCCAGGAAGAATCCATAGAAATCCTTATATCTTAGACTCATTACCACTGTTTTGCCACCCCACCCTTCAGGCCTTGGTTTTGTTGTGTTGTTGTTGTTTTAAAATCCTTTACTCTCACGGGAGACATAGCATGCCTGCCGCTGCCGCTGCCGCTGCCGCCGGAGTGGCTGCTGGCATTTTCCCTAGCTGTTTATGTGGAAAAATCATAAAAATATTTGGTGGCCAAAAAAAGAGAAGGGAAATGCTTTGGTGGTCTGATGCAACAGAAATGCTTTTCTGGAAGAAAAAAAAAAAAAAAGCTGGGTGTCTTATTCTAATCCCCAAGCATGCATGAATGCTGTATTGATTGAAAAGTACTAGGTGGAAGGCACATTTTTCTCAGAGACCTGCCCCACCCCACCCCCAGACAAAAGCACTGTTGGCAGCTGGCGGAGGGTAAGTCCCATATAATCTGGCCACGGAATTCTTGAGGGTTGTGCTCTACCCTGGGCCTGGTATTAAGCTCCTGCCCCAATGGCCTAATTCTCTTGGCTGAAAGAGGAGGCAATGATGTGACACTGATGTTGATGATGGTGGTGATGGGAGCCATGCAGATGGTGGTGGTGTTACTGCAGCTGACGCTGGTGAAAAAGAAAAACCTCTCAGCACTCCGGGAGGCCGAGGCAGCAGATCCCCTGAGTTCATGAGTTCGAGACCAGCCTGACTCTGTCTCTGAAAATAGCCAGGTGTTGTGGTGGGTGCCTGTAGCCCCAGCTGCTGGGGAGGCTGAGGCAAGAGAATCTCTTGAGCACAAGAGTTTGAGATTGCTGTAAGCTGTGATGCCAAGGCACTCAACCAGGGGCAGCAAAGTGAGACTCTGTCTCAAAAAGAAAAGAAAGAAAAAGAAAAACCACTTCCATGCTGCATTTTTAGTTATAAATCCTCTCCTTTGACACTCATCATGACTCCTGAGAGTTAGGGTAGGTATCATTATCACATCACACCCATTTCATAGAGAAGGCAAATGAAATCCAGAGGGACAGACTCATCAATGTCAAAGTCAAGGTTCAAACCCTGTAGATCAGCTTTACCTCATGTTGCCTTAGACTTTGAACAGCGCAGCCCAGTAGAAAGATAAGCAAGCCACATATGGCATTTAAAATTCTCCAGCAGCCACATCTTCTTTAAAAAGTAAAAAAAGAGAGAAAAAAGCAGATGAAATTGATTTCTAGAATATATATTATATAACCCACTGTATGTAAAATATTTTCATATGAACATTCAATCACTGCAAAAATCATGAATGCAATTAATTTACTTGCTTTGCTTTGCTCCTAAGCCTTTGAAATCTGGTGTGTATATCGCACGTCGAGCACATATCATTTCAGACCAGCCACTTGTGGCTAATGCAAGTGGCCAGTGCAAGTCTGGAAAGATTCAACAGTGGCCTTGATGATGAATAAGTTCTTGAGAGAACCTCAGAGAGAGGGAAGCAGTATCATTACTTGATTCGGCTTTGTTCATTAAAAGGAAAAGCTCTCATCTCAACTTAGCTCTCTGTAGTCAACGGCCAAGGTGCAAAAATACATCCGTTCACAAACTGTATTTTTCTTCTTCTTCTTTTTGAGACAGAGTCTTACTCCGTCATCCTGGGTAGAGTGCTGGGGCATCATAGCTCACAGCAACCTCAAACTTTTGGCTCAAGTGATCCTCCTGCCTCAGCCTCCTGAGTAGGTGGGACTATCGGCACCTGCCACAGCGCCCTGCTAATACTTCTGTATTTAGTACAGACAGGGTCTTGCTTTTGCTCAGGCTGGTCTTTAACCTATGAGCTCAGGCAATCCACCTGCCTCAGCCTCCCAGAGGGCTAGGATTACAGGCGTGAGCCACCACACCTGGCCTTTTTTCTTATTATTCTTATTTTCTCCTTTCTCCTCTTGCTTGATAAACATCATCTTCTAAAGCAGTGGTTCTCAACCTTCCTAATGCCACGACCCTTTAATCCAGTTCCTCATGTTGTGGTGACCCCCAACCATAAAATTATTTTTGTTGCTACTTCATAACTGGTAATTTTGCTACGGTTATGAATCACAATGTAAATATCTGATATGCAGGATGTATTCTCATTGTTACAAAGGGGTCGCAACCCACGGGTTGAGAACCGCTGTTCTCAAATCTCTAATCCAGATTTACCACAGAGCAATTTGCTTTCCAAGGGTTTCCTAAACTGCAGCCCAGTTCTATACAATGCTGCACCAGTGCAGAAATCTATACAGTGCAGAAATAATCATCCCTTCAAGGACACTCGAAAAGAAGAAGGGAGAGAGAAACAGAGGGATGGAAAGAGGAAAGGAAGGAGAAAGAGAAAAGGGAAGAAAAAGAAGCAGACACGGCTGAATAGCGCCCCAAACAATTCACATTCAGCCAGGACCCCACAGTGTGACCTTATTTGGAAATAGGGGTTTTGTACATATAATTAGTTAAGATGAGGTCATACTTAAGTAGGGTGGGCCCTAATCCACCCTATTTTCTTTTTTTTTTTTTTTTTTTGCGACAAGAATCTCACTGTGTCACCCCTGGGCGAGTGCTGTGGCATCACAGCTCACAGCAACCTCAAACTCTTGGGCTTAAGCAATTCTCTTGCCTCAGCCTCCCAAATAGCTGGGATGACAAGTGCCCACCACAACGTCCAGCTAATTTTTTTTGTTGTTGTTGCAGTTGTCATTGTTTAGCTGGCTCAGGCCAGGTTTGAACCCGCCAGCCTGGGTGTATGTGGCCGGCACTGTAACCACTGTGCTGCAGGCACTGAGCCACCCTGTTCTTAAAAGAAGAAAGTTAAACCACACAGAAGAAACAGGTGAGAATACCATGTGAATACAGGGTATAGGTTGAATATTGTACTATTGACAAACTGAGGGACACCAAGGATTGCCTTTGACCACTAGAAACTGGAACAGATTCTTCCTCAGAGCCACCAGAAATAACCAACCGCGCCAACACCTTGATTTTGGTCTTCAGTTCTCCAGAACTGTGAGAGGTTACATTTCTAGCTTCATGCCTGTAATCCCAGCATTTTTGGAGGCCAAGGCAGGAGGATAGCAGTTCAAGACTAGCCTAAGCAAGAGTGAGGCCCTGTCTCTACAAAAACGGAAAAAGTAGCTGGGTGTGGTGGTGCTCACCTGTAGTCCCATCACTCAGGAGGCTGATGCAGAAGGCCACAGAGGAGCACATGAGCCCGAGAGTTTGAGGTTGCAGTGAGCTATGATAATGCACTATACTTTAGGCTCTATCCTGGGCAGCAGAGTGGGACTTTGTCTCCAAAAAAAAAAAAAACAAGTGAGAAAAAAATGAGAGAAAGAGAGAGAATGCATTTCTGTTGTTTTAAGCCACCAGGGTGTGATAATTTGCAATAATTAGGAAACTAATACAGAAAGGAAAGGCTGAGCCAGACTTGCTTTCTAATGAAAATGAGTGAAGGAAAGACCTAGGATCAAAAAGTACTTGCAGTTTAGAAAGTGAGCTTGGTGCCAGCTTCCCTATCCACCCTCTCCCACCTGCCTGTGAAATCAAAGCAGCGTCCCTCAACTTCCCTGCCCTCTGTCCCCCACTCTGGTAATTGCACATGTGCGTTTACTATGGAAAGATAAACCCCTAAATGAGGAATTCAAGTAATTTCAAATATTGTCCTGCCAAATAGGGAACTACTTATGCTGGGTGGCCAATGAGGGCAGGATGAAGAGCAAAGAGTGAAAAATAGAGGAATGCAAATTGCAGCTCCACCTGAACAGGCTTAAGTAATCCAAGGTAAGTGGGCTGCCTGGAATACCAACCCCCGACAGAAGGGGGTCGTGCAGGTATTAAAACGAAGCTAGGACAGTGGTTTTCAATGTTTTTTAGCTCATGGCACACTTGAACCTATAGGTAAGCTTTCCCACTTAAATTATATCCCAAAAAAGACTAAAAAAAATACATTTAGGGTACTTTGAATTTCTTTTGAAAGTAATTTAATTAGTGAGTTTGAAAATGTTTCTCAGCACACCTGAGATTGTCTCACAGCACACTGGTTGAAAATCACTGGGCTATCTTTTTACTATTATCAAAGGCATTCTTTTTAGGACAGAAGAATAAACTGGATAATCACGGGGTAACTCCCCCATAAGCCAAACTCAGGACACTGACAAGGACAATATACTAGATGATATTCAGGCTGAGCACGGTGGCTCCTGCCTGTAATCACAGCACTCCGAGAGGCTGAGATGGAGGGATCACCTGAGCTCAGGAGTTAAGAACAAGCCTGAGCAAGAGCAAGACCCCATCTCTACTGAAAATAGAAAAATTAGCCAAGCACTTCGGCAGACGCCTATAGTCCTAGCTACTTGGTAGCTGAGGCAGGAGGATCACTTGAACCCAGGAGTTTGAGGTTGCTATGAGCTATGTCAACACCACTGCACTCTAGCCCAGGCAACAGAGCAAGACTCTGTCTCAAAAAAAATGATGTTCAGAGTCTGCTGAGCTCCATCCTCTGGAAGACATGACCTACTCCCCATAACACATGACCCTAGCCCAGCCTTGGCTGATTAGATTCTCAAGTATTTTGGCTAACATGGAGACTAATCAGAGATCTATAGGGGCTGGAGTAGAACATCGGTTGGATAACTGGGATCACAGCAAGTCATAGCCACGTGCAAGTCAAATTTATGGGGTAGCTGGATATAGGATAAACAGAAAAAGCCAACAGGCAGGGAAAAAGCAGAAGGAAGCAGATTTCCTTCTTATTGCTTATTTATGTCACTTATTAAACTACTTTGAAACTTAGTGGCTCAAGACAACAACATTTCCTTATATATCATGAAGTTTTATGGGCTAGGAATTCAGACAAGGCTCAGCTGAGTGATTCTTCTGTTCTACATGGAATCAACAGAAGCTGCTCCACAGTAGTCAGCTGGCCAATGGGCTGGTGCAGAGTGTCCGGGGCATCTACACTCACATGTCCGGCACCTCGGTTGGGGACAGCTGGAAGGCCTGGCTCAGCTGGAGCTGTAAAGCAGAGTCCCTACCTGTGGTCTTTACAGCACGGCCTCTCAGGATAGCTGGACTTCTTATGGAGTGGGTCAGGGCTTAAAGAGTTAGTGTTTCTGTGGACAAGGTAAAAGTCGCATGGCCTGTTCTGGCCCAGCCTTGGAAGTCACATGGCCTTACCTCTGACACACTCCATTGGTTGAAACAGCAGACATGGCCTGTTCTGGCCCAG
>NW_003852489.1:993425-996517 GCF_000181295.1 Otolemur garnettii
ACTCCATTGGTTGAAGCAGCAGACATGGCCTGTTCTGGCCCAGCCTTGGAAGTCACATGGCCTTACCTCTGACACACTCCATTGGTTGAAGCAGCGGATGCTCACCCAGATTCAAGGGGCGGCGATATAGACCCTACTTCTCTATGGGAGGGAGAGGTCAAAAAAATTGTGTCTATGGCTTAAAACCATCATCTCAAAGAGGAAAAAAAGACAGAAAGAGTTGCCTTTAATTCACAATTCTCAGAAGATAGCTTCATTTTTAAAAATAAGCCCGCTTTTTACTTGGCTAACATGAGAGGGTATCTGTTCCTTACAGCCAAAGTAGCCCAGTTATGGGTGAAATTTTGCCTTTCAAAAATTCGTATGTTGAAGTCCTAACCTGTAGTACTCTATATCTGGAGATCAAGTGTTTAAAGACTTAATTACATTAAAATAAGGTCATTAGCATTGGCCCTAATCCAATAAAACCAGTGTCCTTAGAAGAAAAGGAAATTTGGACCCAGATACCTACAGAGGAAAGACCTCATGAAGATATAGGGAGAGGGCTGCCAACTACAAGGCCCAGGAGAGAGGCCTCAGGAGAAAGCAACCCTACCCTGACTTTGATTATATACTGCTAGCCTCCAGAATTATGAGAAAATTCATTTATATTGTTTAGCCACCCAGTCTTTGTTGTAACAGCTCTAGCAAACTAACACACACCCTGACTAAACAAATGTGCCCAGGGTCTGAGTCTTGGTGCTGCTACCAGCAATGGGGAGTCTGAGCCTGCAAGCCTTTGTGGTAGAGCAGGGCACGGCCCCACCATACAGGGCACAGCCCCACTGTACAGGGCACGGCCCCGCCATACAGGGCACAACCCCACCATACAGGGCACGGCCCTACCATACAGGGCACAGCCCCGCCAGGCAGCCCCAGTGTGCGGTAAGCCGTGAAGGGCATTAGGTGACTCCGATTCTGCTGCCGTTCACCACCAGCAGCTCACATCACATCCCCCAGCCTCCATTTCCTCCACTGCGAAATGTACTTACTGCTCTCAGCTGCCCTCTGACACTCCGCAGCCAGGACCTGCTCTTTTTCCTACGAATTACTTTCCAGACCTCAGCTGTCCTTCCTTGTTCTGCCTTAAACAAAACACATCTCTTCCTGGCCATCCTGAGCCTCCTTCTGAACCCTCATTGCTTTGCTCGCTCCATCTCCCCATCCCTCCCAAAGCTCATCAGGCGGAGGGCTCAGCTTCCCACTGTTTCTTCTCCATCCCAAGTCCACCTTGCACAACCCCAGCCTGGTGCCCCTCCATTTCAACCCTGCCCTGTGATCCTGCAGGGAGGATGGGGGGCCCTCTGAAGCTCATCCCCAGCCTCTCCTTCCCACAACAATATCTGTCTCTTGCTCACCTCCTCCCACAAGGCCCACCCTTTGTCCTGATTGAGACCCCGCTTTCCTAGATGTTGAGTCTGCCCTCTCCTGGCCTGCCTGTAGATCACGATTCCTCATTTAAACCATTCTCTTGGCCAGGCATGATGGGACTCATGCCTATAATCCTAGCACTCTGGAAGGCCAAGGCAGGGGTATTGCTTGACCTCATGATTTTGAGACCAGCCTGAGCAAGAATGAGACCCATTTCTACTAAAAACAGAAAAACTAGCTAGTCATTGTGGAGGGTGCCTTAGCCCCAGCTACTGGGGAGGCTGAGGCAAGAGGATTGCTCAAGCCCAAGAGTTTGAGGCTTCTGTGAGCTATGATGATGCCACAGCACTTTACCCAGGGTAACAAAGTGAGACTCTGTCTCAAAAATAAATAAATACATAACAATACATAAATAAAATAAACCATTCTCCTGCTGTTAGTGTCGGCTCCTTCTCACCTTGTCCTTCAGTCCAACCCACCAAACCTTGCGGGTTTGTGATCAACCCAACAATGAAGCCTCTTCAGCCCCAGCTCTAGACTCCAGAATTCCCCTAGAGAAAGACCATCCCACTGCACGCACTGGTGCCAGAGCAAGTGAAAGGCCTCTGCCAGCAGCCGGCCCTCAATAGCACCTGCCCAGCCCTCCGCTTGTCCCCACCAGCCCTGCTTCTGTCCTCCCGAAGTGCCTGCAAACCAATCCTCCCACTCAGTTCTTTCAAAGCCCCAGCCTGCAAAGCTGGCTGTCCCACTCTGACAGAATGACCTCTCCTCCTACTTTGCACAGAAAATAGAGGCAATCAGGAAAGGACGCCTTCACCTTCCTGCCTCCCACCTCCAGCTATGCTCATTTGCAGTGTCCTTCCTGCCTCCTCTCCTGCTTCACGGAAGAAGCACTCCTCCACCTGTCCAGGCCTAATCCCACCACCTGTGCCTAAGATCCCGCCACCTTCTCCTAGTCACACCATGGACTGCCACCCCCTCTGCGCTATCTGTGTCCTTCTCCCCAGTCATGGGCACTTTTCTCCCAGCACAGATGCCCGGTGGTGTCTCTTCGGACTGGAAAAAAAGGAAAGTTCTGGACCGGGGTAGGGAACCTTTTCGTATTGGAAGGCTGCATTAATTTAGCTGTAATCAAATACAGCCACGTTTAAGAAACTTCCATTAGATAGACTTTAAAAGGTACATTATTTTGTAAACATCTAACTACTATCTACTTAATAATTTCAAAAAATGAAAACTATTTGTTAATTTTACAGTTAAATACCCTTTGAATGACTTTGTCATGTCTGCTTTTTGTTACAAAGCGTTTGAATATTTAGTTGCAGCATGGAGGTCCACAGTCTCAGCTGATCCTCTCAATGGGTATCAGTCAATGGTGACCTTAAGGGCATCTTGATTGGAGTTAGGTAGGAGAATGTGGATTCGCAGCAGTAAGTGGTTAAAAAGCAAGAAAGCCTTTCTGAGGCATGTTGCCAATGAGGTGGGTATTCTGCTACATTTTTTCATAGTTCAATTGGATCTTTCTTAGCATCAAACGGTGGCTTCAAAATGTTGTCTACTGAGAGCTTAATCAGTTCCATCTGCAGTTTTAGGTGCCTTGGTAACATCTACTCGGTAAGGCTAAAATGTTAACTTGAGGTTCAGCACCTGTGGCTCAAGCGGCTAAGGCGCCAGCCACATAC
>NW_003852489.1:996677-1024500 GCF_000181295.1 Otolemur garnettii
CCCGCCAAACAACAATAATGGCTGCAACCAAAAAATAGCCGGGCGTTGTGGCAGGGGCCTGTGGGCCCAGCTACTTGGGAGGCTGAGGCAGGAGAATTGCTTGAGCCCAAGAGTTGGAGGTTGCTGTGAGTTATGATACCACAGCACTCTACCCAGGGCCACAGCTTAAGGCTCTGTCTCAAAATAAATAAATAAATAATAAATAAAATGTTAACTTGAGTGTGATGTCATGATTTTCAAAGTCAGTGAAACTTTGATTTATTCTTCTGTTAATAGCTCAATAATAGCTGCGTATATTTGAATGATTCACATGTGTCATCCTGTTCATCCATGACCTTTGCTAACGAAACTTGCTTTTGAAAAACTGTTTCGAAAGAAGATAGCTTTTTTCGAAATGCTTGAATTTCTTGCCACATATCATATAAAGACTTAGTTTTACCTTGCAAAGAAATATTATAGTCATTTTGATTTGACGTGATATTACACAGAAAGGCTGCCTTCCTATAGAAATCTTCTTTCGATAATCCACATTGTTAATTCTGTCCTTCATAAAATTCAACTACGTGTTCTCATAGAGACAAAATTTTGGCTGACACCCGTCCCTGGGATAGCCAATGCTCTTTAGAATGATATGGCAAATCCACTCGGAATACTGGATCCTTTAACTTTAGCATGTTATGAAACTGACCCGGCCATGTTGCATTGACACCAATACAGTTAACAATGTGTAAACTTGTTGCAAAGTGTCACTTAAAATAACAGCTTTAGCACAGAGATTTTACTACTGCAAGATACAAGGAAAAGAAATGAGAGAATCTGGATTTAGTAATAGTTTTTTTTTTGTTTTTTTTTTATCTGTGCAATAAACCCTTCATGTTTTCCTGTCATGGAAGGTGCAGCATCTATACATACACTCACTAAATTTACCAAATTCAGTCCAACTTCATGACATTTACCTTGGAATTTTTTTTTGAAGATATCTATTCCCGGTGTGCTGCTCACAAGAGGGCCCAAAGCAAGTAATTCTTCCTAGCAAAGAAAATCCTCTGTTATGACCTGAATGAAGTATAAAAGCTGCACCAAGTCAGTAGCATCAGTTGATTCTTCCAAAGTGATTGAATAATACGTCATATATTTTTCCTTTTGAAGTACTGCATTAAGTTCTTCTGCTTAGGTTCCAATAATGGATGTTGAGTCACTGAGGGACTAACAACAGGGGGAAGCTGTTCTGTCCCCCAGAGCTAAAGACATGGGAGGAACCCACCACCTGACGCTGCTGAGAGACACAGAAGTGTGGCATAAAGGGAGCAGAGAGGAAATGCCCCAACCCTTCTTGCCCTGTGATGTCCTCCTAGCATCTCCCTTTGAACAAACCTCACAGGAAGACAGAGGATGAGCCAGCCCAGTGAATGTAGTCTGAAGGGTCTAGCCCCTGATCATGGGCAGGGCAAGGAGCAAATGTGGAAGGGGAACAGCCACCAGCCTTCCCACTCTCTCAAAACATCTCTGTGAACTTGAAAGAAGCAAAGAGTTGTGAGTGGCTTGGTGCCGTGCTTCCCCACACTGAGCACCACGAGAATTCCAGTCCTTGTTGTCACAAACCACCAGAAGAAATGGATGAAAGAGTTAAAAAGTAGTTATCTTTGGAGAATGGAATGAGGGGTGGGGGGATGAGGGTACTTACGGAGTATTTTATTTAACTGTGCATTCCTAATCTTACTTAAAAACAAAAACAAGGCAAAAGTCACAGCTTTTAGTCAAGCAATTCATATGTTATTCTAGTTGATTTTTTTTTCTCACTTTGTCACCCTCTGTAGAGTGATTTAACATCATAGCTCACAGCAACCTCCCAAGTAGGTGGGACTACAGATACCTACCAAAACACCCAGCTACAATGCCTGGCTATGTTTGTTTGTTGTTTTTGTGGTTTTTTTGCAGTTTTTGGCCTGGGCTGGGTTTGAACCCCCCACCTCCAGCATATGGGGACGGTGCCCTACTCCTCTGAGCCACAGGCTCCACCCTGCCTGGCTAGTTTTAGAGACAGGAGTCTTGCTCTTGCTTAAGCTGGTCTTATACTCCTAAGCTCAAGCAATCCACCTGGTTCTGCCTCCCAGAGTGCTAGGATTACAGGCGTGAGCCACCAGCCTGGCCCTTAAGTGGATTTAAAAGGCCTCTTTGACACTCACTAGGTGTGTAGGAGTCGGGGGGGGGGGGGCAGGAAATGTTAACTTCCTTCCCCTCCTCCTCAGTGTCTCTTGCTATTACCACCAGGAATGTGCACTTCTTGTGCTGGTCTCATTCACCACCCACCTTGTTCCTTGGACAAGACTACAGAATCACTGCTCCAAATTCTGGGATCCACTTTGTCCCAAATAGTCTCCTTACACATCTGACTCCAGACCTAGGGACACAATAGCACTCAGGAAATATCTGCTGAAACTCAATGGAAATGCCCCATGTGGAGACCAGATGCCTATAGAGACCACGTTCACCCTGCCTGGGAACTTCTCTTTCTAAGCAGCATCAGAAACAGACTGTGTTCACTCATTCATTTCTTTATTGAACATGTGTTTGTGCAGCTCCTACCATGTTCCTGGGAAGTGAGAGAGACCTGTCCTCGGCCTTCACGGAGACAGACATTCAGTAAGATGGTATGTAATTAGACACTGCAAAAGGTGCTAGGAAAGAAAAGAACTGGGGTTTTCAGAGAGAAGAACTTGACTGAAGGGTCAAGGGAGCCCTTTTGGAGGAGGTGATGTCTGAGTTCAGGATGAGTAGGGCCATTAGTTGCACTGTGTGTGTTGGCTGGGCACCCATAGCTCAATGGTTAAGAGTGCTGGCCTGTGTACTGGGGGTAGCAGGTTCGAACCTGGCCAGGGCCTGCTAAAAAAAAAAATTGCACGCTGTGTGTGGCATACTGTCACCTCCAGCCACCCTTTCTCCCTTCTAGGCGGTGAAACTGATTGTCCCTTGTCTTCTCAGGAAGGAATTGAGGTAATAATGCTTAGCTCCACTCTAATGATCAAATTTCATTTCTGGCTTCATGTCACAGGCTTGGTCAGGGTGCTGGCGACAAAAGCAGCCCAAACACCAAAACCTCCCTTATCTTCACCAAAGCCTTTGTCCATCCTACCAAAAAGTGGCCACCAAGGCTTCTGTCTTTATTGTGCTCCTTGTCGAGGAATCAAGGAACTGAATCAGCATCGACTGAGCCCTGATAGTGTGCCCAGGAGGTTCTAAGTTGGTAGCCAGTGTCCTTTAGTGGCTAGTAGTGTTAGGCCACAGGGCAGTAAGGAGGCCCTAAAACAATGAAAACATTCTACCATCATATCAGACTCTTGCACCTGGAGGCAACACCCTACTCCCTCCCTACTCCCTCATACCCGCGCTAAAAATAACCGTCGCAAAAAGTCCCCAGAGCAAAACTGCCCAGCAACCCTGCAAGTTATGAATTCCCCAATCACCAACCGCCTCATACCCTAACGCCCCCTCACCCCCCCCCGCATGTAGTTTTTCGCTTTAAAAGCAGCTTGTAACAGCCTCTCGGGGTTCCTTCCCCCTTGTGGCTGAGGAACCCTGAACCCCCAGCAATAAACCTGCCTCTTGCTTTTTGCATCGATTTGTGATTGTGAGTGGTCTTTGGGTAGGCGACCCCCGGGGTGGGCACAACAGTAGCATTCACTTCGGACCCTACCCCAGGCAAGTTGGTGGGTGTCTCTGAGCCTCAATGTCCTCACTACCAAAACTAGGAATGCCGCCCCCTGCAGGTCCCTGTGAGGATAGACAGTGAAGGCCTGACCCAGAGAAGACCTTCCGTAACCCGCTGCTACAAGCGTGACAAGGAAACAGGAATCCTGCAGACTGACACCAACAAGCTCCTGTCCCCAGGTCAGCCTTGGCCCAAAGCTGGTGGCATTCTTCTTCTTCCCGCCTCCCACCACCTCTCTCAGTGACTCATCCCCCACCAGAAGACAAAGAAGAAGAAGCCAAAAAACGTTTTCTTTCTTAGTTGGAGAACACGTTCTGTGGTTTACTCTTCTGGTAATCACTTCTTTGCTGTTAGGGAAAGACAGGAACTTGGGTGTCCAGTCACTGGTCTCCAGGGAGGGCAGCTGTGGAGACAGCTCAGAAGGATGCAGAGTGGCAGGAGGGGGGACTTCCATCTCAGGAAGCATCAGCGTGGCATATCCACACCAGGAGGTCCTGCGTCTTCTTTTGTGGGTTTTCTTTTATTCACACAGCCAGCATTGAGTATTCATGTCAGAGCCTCAGGACCCCCAGCCCTGTTCCTGCACCCCTGATAACCTGGAGCAGCTCACTGTCCCCCTGGTCCTGTCCTGCAGATCTAGAAAAGGGTCCTTTCTCCTCCTCAAGGCTATGGAGTGACATCAGGATCCCAGAGCCAGAGAGTCCCTGTTGGGGGTGGGTCAGAAAGGCACTTCAGAGTCAGTTTTCTGTGTGACCTTCCACAAGTTACTTAATCCTTCTGGGCCTCAGTTTCCCCATCTGTGAAGTAGGGGTAACAAAAACAAATTTCCCGTGTCTTTAGGAGGGTACAGTGAGGCCAAGCGAGACCCTCACACAGTGCTGGGAGGTGCACGTGGGGACAGGGCCCACAGGAGCAAAAGCCATCCTCTCTGTCCTGCTCACACCAGTGGTGCCAAGAGCCGCTTCCCTGGGCTCCTCAGGGGGACCAGGCTCCCGCTCAGCCAGGATTTCCTGTTGTCCTCTTTCACTCCCTGAAAGAAAAGAAAAGAAGCAACAGTTCCTCTGGAGACCTTTGTCCTGAAAGTAGCCAGGGCTGACTATATTGAGCTACTTTCTGAATTAAAAAAAAAAAAATGTTATTGTTTACCTAATGGTTCTGCTGTGAGAAATGGGTGTCTGTTCCTTTAACCAGGGCGCAGCGCAGACAGAGCGGCTCCGGGGTTGTTTGCAGCGGCAGGGAGGGGCGGGAGGGCATCCTGTTGTTGAGTAGAAGTGACAGAGAGGTGGACTGACAGACGGAGAGACAGACAGCAGGGGTAAGGTCAGCGGAGACCTGAGCCGGGGAGCCCAGCTCCTTTGTTGTTGTTGTTGTTTCCTATAGAGAATGTTCTTTTTTGAAAAGAAAAATGTATTATTTTTCTTTTTGGTGGGGGGGGCTGTTTTTTCCAGTCTCACCCATGACACTGCTGGTTTACTTAAGCCAGGGGAAACTTCTTCAACTGGAGTCTGTGGGGAGAGGGGAAGGCGTGTTGGTGCATTTAAAGAGAAAGAAGGTCCTGACGTCTTGAGTCCTTTATTTAAGAGGGGTTGAGCTTTTCCTAAATTCAGGACTTGGAAACAGGAATCAGGAAAAACACATCTCATGTACTGAATGGCCATGCTTTCCCTACTATCTCTGATCCTCCCAAAAGCCCTGCCACAGAGGTTTATGCATCCCCATTTTACAGATGTGGAAACAGGTTCAGGCAGACCAAAGGCAAGCCCAAAGACAGATGGCAAGACATCATCTGAGGTTTCGCGACAAGTGTTTCAGCTTCTCTTTCCTGCACACCACGCTGCCTCCTTGTGCACACAGCAGCCTGCCTGAGGCTGGACTTCTGGCTGTGGAGTTTACCAGCCTTTGGCTTAAATACTTCCAGCAACCCCTTAGTTCTTTAGGTTTCTCCAGTACCGAGGAGCAAGCCCACAGTTGTAAACTCTCGTGGGTGTGCCTAATTCAACCACCACTATTCTCAGCAACGTTACAGAGTATTTAAAAAGTGTAAGAAGCATTTTATCAATTGCCAAATCATAAACTTGACTGATGCTTCTGCCTACAGTTAGCCCGTGGCTCCCCAGCTCCTGCATGATGCGATCTCTGCCTGCTCCCCAAGTCCCATCTCATTCTCACCCTCACTCACTATGTTTCGCCGTTCCTCTGACACATGTTGCCGTTAGTGTAAACAACAGCCTCAGACCAGCAGCACCAGCATCTCCTGGAAGCTGGCTGGAAATTCCTAGGTTCTGCCCTCACCAAAGCTACTGAGTCAAAATCTGCCTTTTAGTAAGATCCCCAGGTGCACATCAACACAGGAGAAGCATCACTATCACACATTCAGCTTTTTCCACCTCAGGGCCTTTGCACATGCAGCTCCTTCTGTCTCAAACACTCCTTTTTCTTATCTTGGCTTGTGCTGGCCCTACTCATCCTGAACTCAGACATCACCTCCTCCAAAAGGGCTCCCTTGACCCTTCAGTCAAGTTCTTCTCTCTGAAAACCCCAGTTCTTTGCTTTCCTAGCACCTTTTGCAGTGTCTAATTACATACCATCCTACTGAATGTCTGTCTCCATGAAGGCCGAGGACAGGTCTCTCTCGCTTCCCAGGAACATGGTAGGAGCTGCACAAACACATGTTCAATAAAGAAATGAATGAGTGAACACAGTCTGTTTCTGATGCTGCTTAGAAAGAGAAGTTCCCAGGCAGGGTGAACATGGTCTCTATAGGCATCTGGTCTCCACATGGGACATTTCCATTGAGTTTCAGCAGATATTTCCTGAGTGCTATTGTGTCCCTAGGTCTGGAGTCAGATGTGTAAGGAGACTATTTGGGACAAAGTGGATCCCAGAATTTGGAGCAGTGATTCTGTAGCCTTGTCCAAGGAACAAGGTAGGGGACTAATGTAACCAGCACAAGAAGTGCACGTTCCTGGTGGTGACAGCAGAAGACCCTCAGAAGGAAGCAAAGGAAATTAACCTTTCCTACCCCCCAGGCTCCTACATAGATAGCTAGCGAGTGTCAAAGAGGAATTTTAAATCTGCTAGAATAACATATGAATGCTCAAGAACTCATGACTTTTGCCTTGATTGTGTTTTTAAGACTAAGAATGCATAGTTAAAAACTAAAATACTCCATAAGTACCCTCATGCCTCCCCAAGCTTAGTTCCAATTCTCCAAAGATAACTACTTTTTAACTCTTTCATCCATTTCTTCTGGTAGTTTATTTCAAATCTCTGAGTATGTTTAACTGCTTCTTGGTTTATTAATTTTATATATTGCTTATAGATTCCTTCTTTTGACATTGAGAAAACAATTCAACTGTTTCATATCACTCCCACCTCCCTTACCTATTCTCCCCCACAATAATTGACTAATTATCTTTGCAAACCCAAGTAATGTATTTACATCTCAATGTTTTAATCTTTCCACTGTTGTTAATCTTAATCTTAACTTTCTACTTCATAAAAATATTATGGCCTCTAACTTTTCCTAACTCTCCTTCTGACACCAATCTCCTAACTTCTGCCATCTGCATATTTACCTTGTCAAGACTGAAAACATTTACATTCTGTCGTTTGGCAAACATAACTACATCTTCAATTCTTTATCTATGGAAAGATCTAAAATTTGAAAATAAACAGTATTTACGTTATGATTATAAATAATATTCCTAAATAATACATAATAATTATGTCTCCTTTATTCTAAGCTTTTTGATTTTCCTTGAGTTTCTAATTGCCTTTTTTTTTTGCATTATTTGTCTTTATTATAATCTCTTCCCTCCCGCCTCCCCAAACTCTCCATCCTACAAAGTATTCCATCAAGCCCTATTTTCCCCCCAGGAGATACCCCATCAATGCTGCCCCCATCACCCCTACCTGGCTTCCACACCATCTTCCTGCATGGTTTCTTTCTAAGAAGCCTCCTTCTGCTCTTCTGGATTAGACCTGTAGTATTCTGAAGGCTGTGACTTCATCTTTCTTAGTTTTTTCCCTCATGTTACTGTAGCATATTCTTAATTAACTTCCTAAGGAAGAATTTGTGAAAGATGCCATCTGTAAATCCTTGTATCTTTTGAAAATATTTCTTGCTTAGTTATAACTTTTCTGAATAAAGCAGAGACATCTAAGTTGAAAATCATATTTCCTCAGAACTCTGAAGTCATTTGCTTAAATATCTATTCCAGCACTCAACATTCCTAAGAATTCTGATTCTTGTTCCTTTATAGATGACCTTTTCTTTCTTTTTTTCATTTTTCCCTCCTTCCTTTATGATTTTATCTTTCCTTTTTTTTTTTTTCTTTTGAGACAGAGTCTCACTGTGTTGCCCTTGGTAGAGTGCTATGGCATCACAGCTCACAGCAGCGTCCAACTCCTGGGCTTAGGCAATTCTCTTGCCTCAGCCTCCTGAGTAGCTGGGACTACAGGCATCCACAACAACGCCCGGCTATTTTTGTTGGTGGTGGTGCAGTTTGGCCAGGGCTGGGTTTGAACCCACCACCCTGGGTATATGGGGCCAGAGCCCTACCTACTGAGCCACAGGTGCTGCCTTCCCCTTTCCCTTTTCACACCGATATTTCACAGTGATTTACCTTTTTTCACTTGATTTTTCATTAACCTTTCAGCTCTGGAAAATTTAAACATTATTTCATCTATAAATTCTTCCCTTCTATTTTCTTTATTCTCTTCTGCAACCCCTATAAATTGAATGTTGTGCCTCCTGGATTAGTCCTGTATGTCTCTTATTTTATTTTTCATAGTTTCCATCTCTTTACTCTCTGAGATAACTCATTGTTCTAATCTTACCATCCAGGCCATCCACTTGATTTTTTCCATATTACTTATATTTTCAATCTCTAAGGGCTGTACCTTATTCTGAAATTGTTACTTTTTGGCATGTTGAGTTTTTCTGGCATAATGTCTTCTCAGATTATTCTCAAATCTCTGAGAATAATAATTAGGAAAAAAAGGTTTTAATTCTTTTCTGATCTCTAAATTGTATTTTCTCAATTCTCAATCTTTCTCTCTCCCCCTTCCTCTCATACTCCCCTATCACAGGTGTTTCTCAAATATTAGGTGATCTTCAGTTATTGTTTTACATTTTTAAATATGTCAAACATGACTTAAAGATGTTTTTCCTAACTTAATCTATGCATTTAATATATCAGATCAAAATTTCAATAGGATTTTTTTATTAAATCATAACTGTGTACATTCATGGGATCAATAGGATTTTTAATGAAATTTGATACACTGATTTTACATGTATGTATATATGCACTAGAGTTAGCCAAGATAATTTTGAAGAAGACAGACAAAGAGGAAAGTGTGGAAAAAATGGGTTGTCCAGTAATTGCCACTGGGCAAATTAACTATACACATGGGAATTGTAAAATGGG
Organism: Otolemur garnettii; assembly: GCF_000181295.1. Classification (NCBI taxonomy): domain Eukaryota; kingdom Metazoa; phylum Chordata; class Mammalia; order Primates; family Galagidae; genus Otolemur; species Otolemur garnettii. Next base: position 1,005,822 of record NW_003852489.1, read on the forward strand.
ATTTCTGCCCACTGTACAAATAGAAATACATCTCAGATGGATTAAATTTGAAAAAAAGAAGAGCTTTAAAAATATTTTAAAGAAAATAAAGGAGAGTATGGCATATGGAAAGACTGTTAAAACAGGATGAAAAAATCCCAAAAAGAAAATGATCAGGCTGGGAATGGTGGCTCATGCCTGTTGTCCCAGTGCTGTGGGAGGCTGAGGCAGGTGGATCACCTGAGCTTAGCATAAGACCAGTATGAGGCCGAGGGAGCCAGAGTAAGACTCTATCTCTACAAAAAAAAAAAAAACTGGTGTTGTAGTGGGCACCTGTAATCTCAGCTACTTGGAGGCAAAAGGGAAGAGAATCACTAAAGGAAGAAAGAAAAAAAAATTTTTAAAAAAACCTTCAAACTAAGATGAGTGAAAGCCAGCTGAAATTGAAAGCAAAAAATAAAAACAAAATTTTAAAAAAAGGAAATGATCAATACATTCAACTGAAGTCAAATTTTAACATTCTGCACTATGAATCATACTGTAAACAAAGATGAAAGCCAAGTCACAGAAGAGCTGCTCAGTTCACATGACTGATAATGGTTGGTACAGAGGATGTATAAATACCACTTACAAACAACTAAACAAGCAAGAAAAGAAATAAGTAACATAGACAGAGGAAGGGCAAAGAATGTTAATAATTACCTCCAAAAAGAAAAACCAAGTGAGTGACAATCACATGAAAATATGGTCAATGGCCAAGCACAGTGGCTCACACCTGTCATCCCAGCACTTTGGGAGGCTGAGGCAGGAGGATCACTGGAGGCCAGGAGTTCAACACCAGGCTTGGGGGGCATAAGGAGACTCCCACCTCTACAAAATGTGTTTTTAAATTAGTTGGGCATGGTGGCGTGCAGCTAGAGTCCCAGATACTCAGGAAGCTGAGGCAGGAGTTCAAAGTTGCATTAAGCTATGTTGGCCCCACTGCTCTCCAGTCTGGCAAAAGGGAAAGACTCAGCTCTTTTTTAAAAAAAAAGTAGAAAGAAAGAAAAGGAAACATGATCAACCACTCTTACAATCAGGGAAATACAAAGTAAAACAATGAGTCACTCAACAGATTGCAAAAATTAATATATCTGTCTACACTCAGCGTTTATGAGGATGTGGGGAGGTATTGATCCACCACTGGCAGGGAAGTGAATAGACACAACCACTGTGAATAGTAATTCATCAATATCCAGTAGAACCAAAGATATTCAAATGGCACAACCCAGCAATTTCGCCTCTGGGTATGCAGCTTAGAAAACTCTTCCTTGTAAGAATGAGTGCTTGCATATGAGTGTTTATTGTGGCAGTATAACCAAAAGAAAAAGAAAAGAGGGAGAGAGAGAAAAAAGAAAAGAAAGGAAATGACCAAAATGCTCAATAGGAAAATGGATAAATAAATTATGATAATTTTTTTGAAATGGAGAATTGTTTTCAGAAATTAACATGGAGGGAGGAGAGTGGCAGGAGGAAAGGGGAGACACACATGTGGCCTCTGTGCCAGTCTAACCCAGAAGCCAGAATCCAACTCACTCCTCTAACATAATTAAATCTTCATCTTCATAGAAGCCTTTTGACTACAGTTAACAGAAATTGACTCTGATTTTAAAAGAAGAGATTGTTCTGGAAGGATACTGAGATAGCCCACAGATTCCATGGAAGGGCCTGGAGAAAGGCAGGGACCAGCCCCTCTGGAACCTCAGCAGACCGGCACATAAAACATTCATCTAGCACAAGGTTTCTCACGTGGCTCTGTTGAGATTTAGGACTGGACAATTCCTTGTGGCTAAGGCCTGTCTTGTGCATCCTAGGATGTTTAGCAGTATTCCAGGCCCGTCTGGGCCTGCTAAACAACAATGACAAATGCAACCAAAAAATAACCGGGCGTTGTGGCAGATCCCTGTAGTCACAGCTACTTGGGAGGCTGAGGCAAGAGAATGGCTTAAGCCCAAGAGTTGGAGGTTGCTGTGAGCTGTGACGCAACACTCTACCGAGGGGGACATAGTGAGACTCTGTATCCAAAAAAAAGAAAAGAAGGAAAGAAAAGCAAAAGCTGAATCAGATACTCTGGAGGTGGGCCCAGCAACTTGGGTTTTAACAATCCCTGGGGATGGTTCTGGTGCTTTTCAAGCTGGAGAGCTGCTGCTCTTGGGCTCAGCCTTGGGATAACCCAGTTGCAACTTCCTTCCATCTCTAGGTGGAAGGGGTTCAAGTGCATGGTCTCATCACCCTTAGATGGATCACGTGCCCTTCTCTGGCGCGGGAGAGGCAGCTTCACACAGAACTATGCCGAGCAGGGAAAGGGTCACTTCCTTAAAGCTGCTGCTTCCAGAAAATGGAGAGAACAGATTCTGGGCTGGGTCTTAATAGGAGTCTTTCCTGTGGTGGATGGTGCCATTGAGCTGCAGGTGGAGCTGAGATGGTTGCACAGGGCATGACGGCACCTGTGAACTAGAAGCAGAAGACTGGGATTTACCCCTTAGTTCTGCTTCTTGCCAACTGCATAACATTAGCAGTTTCCTCACCAGCAAATGGGAGTAATTCTTAGCCCCAGACTCCCATGAAGGTCAAATAAAATAATGTTAAGGCTTAATACCCATACAAGTATTTATGATCATAGGAAAGGCAAAGGTTTACAGCAGCGGGCAGGGCAGGTAGCCAAGGGAGGCAGTGGATTGAAGTCAGTGGATCTGAAAGTAATCAGATGGGCCTGCTTCATGCCAGACTCACGTGTCTCTGGTTAAAGCATCAGCAGTATGAATTCTCACGTCCCCACAGCTACACAACGCTGCCTCACACGTACCTGATGGTGTGTCAGAGTTTGCAAAGTGCTTTCCCAGGCATATCTCACTGGACTTGATTCTTCCAACATCCCCCAGCGGCGAGGAGCACTAGCATTCAAGTCCTGATTTATAGATGAGGAAATTGAGGGTCAGCATGATGAAACTTTTGACCAAGGGCACAGAGCTACTTAGTAGACTCAAAACCAAATGGAGGTTCTGAGACAGAGAGCTCATCATCGCCCTGCACTGTGGGGCCAAGAAAGGATACTTCACTCTGGGGAAACGAAATTTAGGAGACCTTCGTGAAGCAGAAACGTGCACACGTGCCGAGGTTCACATGTGCCCCTTCGTACACTTGGGTTGCCTTCATCCAAACCTGACAAGCTGCAGGCCCCTGGAGTGGTCAGCGTGCTAGAGAGTTTGGTTAGCAGGTCAGCATTTTAAAAAGTGTTGCATCTTCAGTACACTCCTAATCACAGCAAATTCCCCTGCATATGTTCCCTCTGACTCTGTCCATGCCATTGTCACTCACTCAAGACTCTGGGTCCTGAGAAGGAGCCTCTAACTGGCTGAGCCTGGCAAGGGCACCAGGGCTGGAGAAGCAGGGATGAGGAGTTGCTTATTCAGTTGCCACCAGGGGAGGCAGGATCCTCCCTCCTGGGGTCACCCTGTGTGATTGTACACTAGCTTGGGTAGGCTGAAGGGGTCCATGGGGGCTGACATCTAGCCCACTTCTGCTCCCCAACTCACGCCTAGAGCTTAATAAGCAGGGTCGAGCCTGGGCTTTTGCCTCCAGTTGCCCTCTCAGTTGAGCAGTCTTGTGCAGTCTCCAACCTGTACAACCAGACATAGCAGCCCTGTTTCCTTGAACGTGACTGGGTGACACCAGGTCTCATTCCCACATGGCAGCAACTGGACAGAGCTAGGTCATAGCGGCTCTCCTGGGACAAGGTACACACTCTCTGTATCCCCACACTCCCCACTCAGCCTACTTCACTTGTTTGTGTCACCCGCCTGGCCCCTAAGGTATTCGAGTTTATGACGCCTGTCTTAAACAATAAATGTTTCACATTGGTTTATCCAGGTAATTAGTTTCACAGTTTATTTCTGAACGGCATTTCTCTTTCCCACCCAACCCCCTTCCCTAGCCCTCCTAGTTAATCTATTTATTTTTGCTCTACCTCCTTCTAAAAATACATACAATACACAATTTTTTTTTAAAGTCAGACTCCTGGTAATCTCTGGAATGTGGGAAAAGCCCTCTTACCACAAAGTTATATTAAGAAGGTTAATTATCAGAAAATTACTGTATAATAAACATATCAAACATTAAGTATGTACACTGTATATATACACTGAGAATTCCTGGGCAACCTCAGTCTATAAACCCATTCACCTCACCCACAACCTCAACCGACTCTTTATTCCTTTGACTATCATGGGAGACTTTGAGGTCCACTTGCTTACAGCCTCCCACCTTGCCCAGGACCCACTAGTTTTGCTGAACTTTCAAGGCCGTCAGGAGAACTTTCTCAACTCCTCCCAAATGCTATGATCATTTCTCCCTTCTGTTGACATTGGCCCACTCCCAATTTCTTTGTGCATTTCCTACCTTGGAGGAAGCCATGGGGCCCCAGGCTGCTACTGTGGGTTGTCTCAGTCAGCCACGGCTGTGTAACAACAACCACAAACATCACAGTGGCTTATGACAAGAGGTGTATGTAGGTGACTGGGGGTCAGATGGGGTGGCTTTGCTTCAGACTGCAGGTCTCCAGGTCACCCGGACCCACCCCATGGTTTTCTCATGGCTGTGGCAGAAGTGCAGGACAGAAAACTCCAAATTGCACAATTTCAACTCCTGCCCATGTCACAGCCATCAATATCTCATTTGCCAAAAGTAGTAAAATGGCAAAGCTCCAAGTCAAGGGCAGGGAAGTGACCTTGCCCCTGGACACAGATGGCTGAGAAGGGGGCAGGGTGGATACTCACAGGCAGTGCTCACACGCTCCCCTTTGGGTCCTTTCCCACATGCCAAACACACTCATTCTGTCCCTAAGACACTCCAAAACGCTTATCCAGTCCTGGTACTGAGCTGCAAATCTCAGAATCTCCAGAACCTCAGGTCTCACTCAAGCGCCTCTGGATTTGATAGGGACTTAAAAATCAAAAAGACAAGTTGTTTCCCCAATGTACCCAACATGTAACGGCAGGACAGGCACAAACCCTCCTGTTGGGAGGGAGAGAATGGGAGGCGTGTGGCCCTCGCTGATCCACAGCAGTTCAGGTGTTACGCTGGGGACTTGCTGCCAGGTCCTTCTGACCCAGAAGTGGAGAATGTGCCCCGACTTGGCCCCTCTTCCACATTCTCAGCATAGCTCGCAATGTCTTTCTTCTCTGGGCTCTTGACTCTGTCCTCTGGGAGGCCTTCACCTCCCATCAGAGTTGGCCACTTCTGAGGAGCACATTGGAGAATGTGACAATGGGCACACTCGGTCTGCAGCCCACTATAAAGAGGTGGGGACCTAGAAATTTGATTTCATCCCTAACAATCTCATTTTCTTTCAGATCAATCCAGTAGTAGTTTTGGCAATAAACTCTCTCCAAAAATGTCCTAGTTTTCAGTGCATTTGGTTCTGTTCATCTCCAGACACTGAAAGCCACACCTACAATTCTTCTAAAAACATGCCTCTCTCTTTCTCTCTAGCGTCAAATCTTTGATTTTTCTCAGAATCTTTTTGTCCACCTAAACACGTCCTGCCTTCAGAGGAGCTACAGTTTTGTGGGAGTCAGAATCAAAAAGCTTAAACTATGTCTTGGCACCCAGTGGGTAGGGTGCTGGCCACATACACTGAGGGTGGTGGGTTCGAGCCCAGCCTGGGCCTGCTAAACATCAATGACAACCAAAGAAATAGCCAGACATTGTGGTGGGCACCTGTAGTCCCAGCTACTTGGGAGGCTGAGGCAAGAGAATCACTTAAGCCCAAGAGTTTAAGGTTGCTGTGAGCTATGACACCACAGCACTCTACTGAGGGTGACGTAGTGAGGCACTGTCTTTAAAAAAAGCTTAAACTATTCACAATTGAATGAAAGGTTTCACCAAGTTTCCTGGTGGCCAAGGCAAAAAGGTAAACATGATGAAGTGGGCAATTCAAATATGCATGCTAGTTTGTGAGGTAAATCACCTTTTTTTCCCCTATGAACCACCGAGTATAATAAGCATGCTAAAATTCAGATGGAGACAACTTCCCACAGGCCTGAGAACTCAATAATGACATTGGGTTTAAAAGGGAGGGCCTGACAGAGCTCAGGTGAACCTCAGGCTAAAGTATCATATCCTGAGAGCAGATAGGGGAGAGAAGGGAAGTCGGGGAGAGAAGGGAAGTTGGGGTGGGAACAAAGAGAGGGTATTTAAAGCTCTTCCAAGACAGAGAAACTCAAAATTTATACAACTGTATTTTATTTTGTTTTTCAAGCTGCAAAGAAGCTGAGGACAATCATAAATTAACGAGCCCAGTTAACTAGAAAACAAGGCGGAAGATACATTATTTCAGTTCCTTGGTTTTCATTGCTTGTATTTTGAAGTGGTGACTTTGGGGTGTCACTTGGTCTGACGGCTGAGGGCCCGTGTGGGTCTTGTTTTTTGAGGGTGCGGGAGAGACAAAATCCTGGGTGCTCCCATGTGAGGTTTGTGGAAGAATCATCCACTCCAGCCCGTGGGCTTTACAAGCAAGAGGCTGTAGTGTCTCCCCGGGTCTGGCAGAGCAGGGCGTATTCCAAAAGAAAGTCATTATGTTAATAAGAGAAAAACGTTACAGAGACAAGCCCCTTGGTTGTAACTCTCTTTTACTCTAGGAAGAGGGATTTGGTTCCTGGGACCATCAGTTTCTAAACTCACCACTTACTCATGACCTTTGTACAACAGTGACAGCTCCTATGGTCCAGTGGTTTAGGTCGCTACATTCTGTTTTAGAGGCCAGGCTCCAAAGCTCTGGGGGCTGCTTTTTCAGAGGAGGGCGTGGAGATGCAGACACCGCGTTTATAGCATATCCCTCGTTGAGCTCCAGGTGGACACCAGGGCTCTGAGAAAGGACAGGACACTTTACTGGATGCCAAAGACGGAGTTGTAAAAGCGCCTTCGAGCCAATGCCATCAGTACAGGAGGTAGTTTTGGCTCCTCGGCCTGTGTTCCTGCCTGGTTCATGGCCAAGTGCCCAAGCCAAAATTTGGTCAAACTCTTTCCCGGATTCCCAGCTGGGTCTCCCCTCTCCCAGGTTCCTGGCATTTTCTCTACTTACTAAATGCGCTTTGTGATCTCAGTTGGTGGGAGACAGAAAAAGCCCATTGCTAAACAAAGAAGCAACTGAAAACCCGAATGCCGACCTGTCTAGCCTGGTACCTGGTGATACACCTCTCCGTCCATTCATTACCCTCTCCATTCACAAATATCTGTTCTCTGTGCACTGCAAAGCAAGGGCAGGCCTAGAAGTTCCATTCAAAACTGGAAAGCCTGACCAGTGGTGGTCAGAGCGGTTAGAATAAGGGAAAGGGCCTTCAGTCCACGATGATATTAGTGGGCATAGCCTGGAGGCAGGGTCTCCATTTGAGACCCCTCTCCAGCCAGGGTATCCTGAAGAGTGGCGTGAAAAATGAGATGGAGCCAGTCGGTTAGTAAAGCAATTAAAGGACAAAATTAAGACCATTCTCAGCGCTGGCCCCCAAAGAGGGTTAAGAACTAGAATAAAGTGCAACAAGCCTCATCTGAACCTCACCTAAGAGACTGGCCCCAGGATGCTGCGGCATTGGGGGAGGCCTCCCTGCTGTGGGGCAGGCATCCTTGGCCAGCAAGGAAATCATCAAAGGCTCCAGCAGCAGGAACGCTCCAGCCATTAGACAGTGGAAGACAGATTTCCCCTACAATGTGCCTTTAAAGCCAGCTCATTTACCTTCATGGGCCCCAGGAAAGCCCGAGATAGGTGCCATCCAGGAAACCCCGGGCTGTTTAAAATCAGCACGGTTTAATGCAGCATAAGAGCCTTAGGTCAGATGAAGAAATGACTTCCTGACTGTATGGGCTTATTGGGCCATGAAAGAGGACTCCTAGAGAGACTGTGAAATCGCCTCCTCTCAAAGTTTTAGATTCCTTTTCGGGGAGGAGGACTGAGGGGGGTGGAGGGTTGAATGAGGGCCAGCCCAGAGGCAGGCGGAGAGGTCTGATGAATCCTCAGACCCTTCATCTCACCCCGGGAGGCACTTTCCAGTCTAAGAACCAAGGTTTCCTCCTTTCTGGGTGGATTGTTGGTGTCCAAACAGAGGGTGGAGACAGCAAATATTAAATTCTTTCTAAATTGCTCTTACGGGCTTAGGGGCAACAGGAGAGGGATGAAGACTTCACGTTTTACTTTTTTATTTTCCTTTCCAGAAATGGGTTGACTGGGCAGCAGGCTCCAATTATGACATATTGTCAACAGGGAGGCCACGGGGAATATTTTAAATATGTGGGGTTGCTCCAGCATCGTGACAGCTGTAGGATATAAAATAAAATCCGCTTCTCTCCAGTCTCCGGCCAGCTTGAAAGTATCGAATGGATAATTGGTGGGGTGGAAAGTGGGAGGTGGGGGCGGGGAGGTATTGGGGTGGGGGAGGGGGAGTACACAGAGTACATTTTCTTCGTGTTGTAGAACATATATTTTAAATATCAGATGTAAACCCTCTGAACCCAAGGGAGCTATCGATTTTATATCAACAGAACATTTTAGAGTTTTGGAAATGGCCCCAAAATTTGAACACAAACTCCTTGGGCGACACTGTGCCTTCCGCAGCGGGGCATGGACATTCTCGGGTCTGAAGAATGGAGAAAGTGGGTGGCAGTGAGAGCCCTCTGGACTGTTTAGGGTCTGTGGTCCTCCTTCAGGACAATTCTAACTGGCTTCCGAGCACGACTGTCCCGCAGGGCAGGTGCCACAGCCTACTTGGGGAAATGAGATCACATATTTAATGAATATTTGGGGGGCCCTGGCATTGCTCCAGGAAATGAGGTACGGGGTTGTAGCAAGGCTTCAGTGACCTTGAAATTACCTGACCTTCCCTCCCCACTATGTCCCTGCCCTTGGTTCTTTGGAGAGCACAGAACTATTCACTCGCTCACTCATTCATTCACTCATTCAATCAATCCCCCAAGGCATCAGTAACTATTCATTGCACTATTTCCAAGAGCTAAAAATGCAAAAAGGGAATGAAACAGCCCATGGCCCTGTTCCTGTAGGCTTCACATTCTAGTGACAGGCCCCATCAACAATGAACAGGCACAGACATCGTGAACACTTTATGGATATTCACGCACTTACCTGGTATTTATTGAGCATCCATCCTGTGACGGGCACTGTGATAATCACTGGGGATATCGCAGGGAACAATCAGCATTGTGGTCCTGCTAGTGTGAGAGACAGACAACTATCAACATAACCACACACTAAAGTGCATGCAATTGCCCAAAGTACTAGGCCAGGGAGGTCTTTGGTCCTTTGAGAGACCATTAGGGGTTAGGTGACTTGGTAGGGAAGGAGGCCAGCACAGGCCTCCCTGAAAAAGGGGGAGCTTGGGATGCAAGATGATTGATGAGCTTGGGGGAACTAGACAATGGATGAGAGCAAAGGACAGTGTTCTAGGCAGAAGGAGCAGCACATGCCAAGGCCCTGGGGTGGCGGGGGCATGGTGGGTGTGAGTAAGTGGAACGAAGACAGGACTGGCTACATACTTTGTGGAGCCCAGCAGAAAATGAAACGTGGAACTCCTTGTTCAGATATGGTTAAGAATGTCAAGGCAGTGACAGCAGAGCATTAAAGCAAATACAAGATTGTCATAAGCATGGGGTCCTGTGTGACCACACAAGGTGCCTACACATGAAGCCAGCCCTGGGAAAATTCTGTCTCGTGCACTTTACAGATAAGAAAACGGAAGCACAAGGTAAAGGGACTCGGTCAACGTCACTCAGCTAGCAACTGAAATAGTGAGGCCTCAGAATAAACCCAGGCCTTCTGATTCCAGCTCCAGGCCTTCCTGCTGAAATAGGGCTGGCCTGGCCTCTGCTCTGGGTTGCAGTGATCCTGGCAAGGTGGCTCTAAGCAGTTTAGAAGATGATATAGACAAAGAAGTAGATTGCACATGTTTGAGATGCTGCCCCAGGTGAGACCTTTCAACAGTTCCCACTGCTGTCAGGACAAAGTCCAAAGGCTTAGACTGATGTACAGAGGCCTTTCGGATCTGATCTCTGATTAAAATTCTCCAGCTGCGCTGCCCGCCACTGCCCCCTCTCTCAAAATGTGCATTCCAGCTGTATACTCCTTCTCACCATTTCCCAGCTGGGCCTTGCTCCTTCTGTCTCTGGGCCTTTGCTTTTACTCCATCCTCTGCCTCAGATGCCGTGTGATGGAGGATGACTACGGGTTAGTCAGCTAGGAAAGGGAGTGGGGTGAGGAAAGGCAGCGAGGCACAGGCAAAGTCACAACTAATCTTTCTGCATCCTTGGAATAAGCCATCCGTCTTTCCATCCAGCCAACCATACATACATCTACCTTCTGTCCATTCATCCGTATATCCACTCACACATCCACCCATCCATCTACCCATCCATCTACTCACACTTCCATCCATCTGTCCACCCATCTACCTATACACCCTTCTAACCACCCTTCCATCCTTCCATACATCCAACAATTATTCCCTGAGCCCCATGTGCTATATGCCAGACACTGTGAGATGAATAAACTGCTCTTTCCCCACCACCCAGGTCCTATGGAAAAAAGAAATGACTCTCACCTATACCTCAAATCCCCAGTTTTGTAACCAGTATAAATCTAGATCCCTTCCCCACAACGTGGAGAAGTTCCCACTTTCTTCCTCCTGACCCCATCTCCCTTCTTGAGTCTATAGATGTCATCCCAGGATGGCCATGAGCCAATTGGGACACAGTTCTAGGCCCCTTTATTATTTTTCTGCAAGAAATAGCAATCCAGGCTTGGCGCCTATAGCTCAACCGGCTGAGGCGCCAGCCACGTGCACCTAAGGTGGCGGGTTCAAATCCCCAGCCCAGACCCACCAAACAACAATGACGGCTGCAACCAAAAAATAGCCAGGCGTTGTGACGGGCGCCTGTGGTTCCAGCTACTTGGGAGGCGGAGGCAAGAGACTCGCTTGAGCCCAGGAGTTGGAGGTTGCTGTGAGCTGTAATGCCATGGCACTCTACCCAGGGGGACAGCTTGAGGCTCTGTCTCAAAAAAAAAAAAAAAAAAGAAATAGCAATCCAGTGGTGATATTGTGGACTTGACGACTTTGCTGTAGATCTGAGGAGCTCTAGGAAAGGATAATGCCCTACACCCTGCAGCCTTCCACCATTTTGCTGGTTTACCACCGATAATTATCCACTTCCCCAAGCTATAAACCAGGTCCCTTCTGCACTGCACAGCCTCCTGAGAGTGTAATCTAGTCCTCACTCTCTACTGTGACATACCCCACAGGACAGCCTGCTGTCCCCAGAATCTGGGGACTATAATCTGTGCTCCAACTCATCCCTGCAGCAGAGTTCAGCATGCCCGAGCGGAGGCAGCATAGAAACGGAGGGCCTAACCTCCCCCTGGGAGAGAACATTCTAGAAAGGATTCCCAGAGAAAGAGGGGAAACAGGAAGAGGACATTTCAAGCAGGACAAATGACAAGGACAGAGAAGCTGGAGAGGGTATGGTGCTTTGGGGGGGACAAGAGTGTCTCAGGGCTGGAGGATCCAGTATGGGGGGCAGCAAGAGACCACATTGAGAGGGAGGCAGGCTGGGCCAGCCCGTGAGAGGACACGGAGGAGACATGCTTGGGACTGGGGACTCCAAGCTGCAGCAGCAAGGGCTGCTACCGAGGGGTCTAAGCCTAGAAGTGACATGATTAGAGAATTTGAAAAGGATCGTAGGAGCTAGAATATGGGGTCATTCAACCCCAACCTAAAGGCGGTGGGAGCATCAAGCTCAAGACCCAAATCACTGCAAAGCAGCGATCCTTTCCCCTCCCAAGGAGTAAGTCTGAGACCAGAGCAGGCCTGGGGACTAACACCTTGTGATTAAGGCCGAGCCCGGAGTGCAGTCCTTGTATCCTCGGGGAGGTGGTCTGATGCCCACTCTGTTCTCCAACAATTCCTATTAGGTACTTGTCCAGACCAGAAACGAAGCCTGTCAGATTCGTGGACTGTCGAGATCTGCTAGAATTCAGGTCAGCAAAACCCCAAATGCACTTTCTCCAGAGTTCTTTTCTCCTCTCCACACCCCTACAACCTCCCTACTTCCTTGCTGCTCAATTCTAAAAGCCACATGGCTTTCAAGGGAAACAGAATCAGCCTGGTCCTGACTCACCCACGCGCCAATCCTCTAGTCCTCAAACAGGCTGTTTTATAGAAAAGACTTCCAAGTCACTCCTGCAAGCTCTCTTAGACAGTGTCTTGTTTTAAATCAGGAAATTGTATTTTGCAAGAACTTTATGTTCAAGTTCAATATGAATGTCAGAACCCACAAAATGTGAGCGGGTTCTCACTTTGGAAAAACAAGTTCTCCGATCTCTCCAAAGCATTCCTCCCGTTATTGACCTTGGAGGCAACTTCTCTATACCGTCGGTTGTTTGCTGGTAATGACACGTGGCACCTTCCAACTACTCAGCAGATCAATATAGCCCCGTTCCGAATCACGTGCTTTGGTTGAACATCATAGAGGGAATCCAACCTATAGCCCACTTCCTTTCTTGGCAAAGCTGCGGGGTTGAGTCCTGGTTCCACACAACACGTCTGCCCTGACTTAAACTTTGACTTCCTAGCAATGTCCTTCCTGAGCTATTTGCACTGTGAACATAAGGCCTAAAAAGATTTATTAAAAAAAGAAAAAAGAACCAAGTGTCATTTTTAGAAAGGCGAGACACCAAACACATCCTACTCTGAGTAGATTTCTTTGACAGCTTGTGATGTTGCCTGAATGGTAAATATACCCTCAGACTCCAAGTAAATAGTCCATGGCATGTAACCTGGGTATAAAAGAGGAAATTTTACACAACGTGGCCACAGACGCCTTGTCATTTCCCAGAAAATTAGAGGGTCTTCCAGTGACCCTGTAAATTTATCACACAAGTATTCTTCCATGACTTCAGGAACAGATGGGGCCTGTTCTGATAATGTTTTCCAGCTCCCACAGATAACACGCTGAGGGGGGCCAGAGGGGGGAAGGCAAGACAGTCTGCCATGGCTCCCAGAAACTCAGCTTCTAGGTCTCGGGGGCCTCTGGTCACCTGAAGGACACTTTGTTAGCATGAGCATTTCATTGCTGAAGGGAAGAAGCAGCACTAATGTCTTTACTGGGTAGCCACTTTGGTAAAGCACGAAGTTATGACAGGATTGACTCAATGAGAGATTCAAACCCAGAGGATGGGCTGGGATCAAAACAGTCTTGAAAGGTAGCCTTCTGGGTCAGCATCTGTGGCTCAAGTGGCTAAGGCACCAGCCACATACACCTAAGGTGGAGGGTTTGAATCCAGCCTGGCCCGCCAAAACAACAATGACGGCTGCAACCAAAAAATAGCCAGGCGTTGTGGCGGGCGCCTGTGGTCCCAGCTACTTGGGAGGCTGAGGCAGGAGACTCGCTTGAGCCCAGGAGTTGGAGGTTGCTGTGAGCTGTGATGCCACGGCACTCTACCCAGGGAGACAGCTTGAGGCTCTGTCTCAAAAAAAACAAAAAGAAAAAGAAAAAGGTATCCTTCTGCCTCCAGGAAGGATCAGAGAGGTTTTGAAACCAGAAGAAGGTCTCACAGCCTCCTATGGCAACTCTTTGCAGAGTCTCAGCAGAGACGGAGAAATACAAATTAACATCTTCCATGCAGTAACTTCTGGTTCACGTTAAACCGGCACTAATAGCTGAAATTGACTGAGGGGCTCCCAGGTGCCTAGCACTGTGCTGAGTGTCTGATGTATTCAATGAAATATGTCATCTAATCCTTGCTGTTAGGAGGAAAATGAGACACATGGAGTCGGCAGCTGGTGACGACAGGGCTGGGAGCAAAGCTGTGCTCTGTGCAAATGTCTTGGGCTCTCCTATCTGGGTTTCCTCGTCTGTAAAGCAGGTGGCCCTAATAACAGTCATATGATGTGAACGTTTCTTTTTCGTCTTTTTTCCTTCATATCTTCTGACCAGGTCTGTGCACTTTACATCAGTATTTCAGTCATGGTTCTTATTTCCAATGCTCATTCATTTGTCTGTTCAACAGATGTTATTGGGCACCTACTATTGATGGCATTGCCATCCAGGCTTTAAATCAGGGCCTTTTTAACTAGCCAATCCATTCCCTTTTCACAAGGGGCTTTTCATATCATTATCATGCCTTTAACACGTACCTCACTGTGCTACTGACTGTTTTATAAAATCTAATTGATATCTATTTTGTACTTTTGTTAACACCTGGGTTTTTTTCCCATAGATATGGGGTCTTGCTGTGTTGTTCAGGCTGATCTCAAACTCCTGACCTCAAGCAATCTTCCTGCATGATCTGGTGCACCCAGATGTTTGGTACTTTGCTATTCATAAAGTCCTTTTAATAGACCTTTTTTTTTTTTTTTCTTGAGACAGAGTTTCACTTGGCTTCAGTACAGTGCCCTGGCGTCACAACTTACAGCAACCTCAAACTCTTGGGCTCAAGCAATCCTCTTGCCTCAACTTCCTGAGTAGCTAGAACTATAGGTGCTCATCACAACACCCAGCTGTTTTTAGAGATGGAGTCTCACTGTTCCTCAGGCTGGTTTCGAACTTGTGAGCTCAGGTAGTCCACCTGCCTCAGCCTTCCAGAGTGCTAGGATTATAGGCGTGAGCCACCGCACCTGGCCCTATATAGACTTTCCTATGTGAGCCTTCTAAAACCCAACAAAGTAAAACAGCCATAATACAATATTATCTGTTATCTATTATTTTCCCATTGTACACACAAGTAAAGTGAAGCCCAATCATTTTAAGTGAATGCTCAAGCCAGAATTCAAACCAAACCTTATGATCCCTCACCTCTGAGCCCTTCCCAGTACCACACACAGCATAAATGTGGACATCACCCTCTGGGAGCTGCCATCTCAGGTCAGAGTTCAAAGAAACACACCCCAAACACAGTGAAGCAGGTTAGCCCTGTGATCATGTATATGGATTTGAGCCAGGCAGCCAGCTTCTGAATCTTGCTTCTGCCACTTACTAACTGGATGACCCTGAGCAAGTGACTTCACCTCTTGCTGCCTTCATTTCCTTATGAGTAAAAA
Organism: Otolemur garnettii; assembly: GCF_000181295.1. Lineage (NCBI taxonomy): Eukaryota > Metazoa > Chordata > Mammalia > Primates > Galagidae > Otolemur > Otolemur garnettii. The sequence continues at coordinate 1,020,935 of NW_003852489.1, forward strand.
GGAGATAATTCTAGTACCTACCTTATAGGATTATTGTGAAGAGCAATGGATAAAGCTCTTGTATAAAGCTCTTAGGACAGTGTCTGGATTTAACAGGAGTGTAATTGTTCGTTGTTTTAACACAATTATATATAGATAACTGAAAGCAAATAGAGGCCATGAAGGGAAGGGCAGAGTAGAGCCAAGAACTCTAGCAGGGACCTTGGGAAGAAAATTAACTGGAACAAACAGAAGCTATGGTGGCTTCTCATGCTACCAACTGATGTCTGTGCAACCTTGAACAAATCAGCCACTTCTGTCCTCTTTGGTTGCCTCGTCTGTCAGGAGAGGCAATTCAGCCAGGCTGGGCGAAGATCCATGGACTCCCTCATGGGACCCAATGCCTCTTGGGGACTCTGAGGAGTGAGCCCAGCCACTCCCACTTTGATTAAGACCAACTAGGGAAGCTCAGTGCCTGTAGCTCAGCAGCTAGGGTGCCAGCCACACACACCAGAGCTGGCAGGTTTGAACTCAGCCCAGGCCTGCCAAACAATGACAACTACAACCAAAAAAAAAGGCTGGGCATTATGTTGGGTGCCTGTAGTGCCAGCTACTTGGGAGGCTGAGGCAAGAGAATCACTTAAGCCCAAGAGTTTGAAGTTGCTGTGAGCTGTGACACCACATCAGTCTACCAAGGGCAACAAAGTGAGATTCTGTCTCAAAAAAAAAAAAAAAAAAACTAGAGAAGATAACCAGTTAGTTTTATTGAAGACCAGTCTGACCAACTCATTCTGGTTTGCCTGGGATTTTCCTCATCCTGAAACTGAAAGTTTCGCATCCCAGGAACACAATTCCAGGAGAACCAAGGAGAGCTGATCATCCTGTTTAGATCAGGCCCTTTAAAAAAGTCTTTAAAGGAGTTCTCATTTTTCCAACTTTGCTGATGATGTTACCATCTTCATATATCTTGCCCTACCTGTGTGGAACTGTAAAATTACACAAATGCATCTATTTATTTTACATCATGACTGCAGCAGTCAGTATAGGCTAAGTTAGCTGCAGTGACAAATAACTCCCTGAGAAAGAAGCTGGAATGTACAACTGTAAAGGGAGACCAGCATCACTTGCCATAAAAAGAAGGAAAAATTTAAAAATCAATGAAAATAAAACAATTGTCACTGGATGGTGGTACTGGCTGAGGTTTTGTCTAGCCCCAAGGGCCTGCTTACTCTTTTTTTTTTTTTTTTTTTTGAGACAGAGCCTCAAGCTGTCCCCCTGGGTAGAGTGCCGTGACATTACAGCTCACAGCAACCTCCAACTCCTGGGCTCAAGCCCAGTCTCCTGCCTCCGCCTCCCAAGTAGCTTGGACCACAGGCACCCACCACAACGCCCGGCTATTTTTTGGTTGCTGCCGTCATTGTTGTTTGGAGGGTCCGGGCTGGATTCAAACCCGCCACCTTAGGTGTATGTGGCTGGCGCCTTAGCCGGTTGAGCTATAGGCGCCGAGCCCTTACTCTTTTTTATAGGAGAGATTTGTAAGCATTAAAAACATCCTGGAATTTTCCTCTTTCCTAACAGGATTGAAAATGAAGTAAGTCTATCACTCTGTGAGCTAATGTAGTTTAATATCATGTCTGTCTACCACCAAAATCCTCTCCCCGCAGAGCACATTGCACACATTCAGGAAGATGGAATCAGAGAGAGTGTAAAGGTGAGAGGGTAAAGGTGAGAGGTTAAAGGCCACATTTAAATTCTCAGATCTTAGAGAGTCACCCCTCCCTCCAAAGCAGCTGTTAATACCAAATCAGATGGGCCACCAGCTGAGAGGCCACACTCGCTTGCTTTCCTCAGGAGTCCCCACTTTCCCCCAGGACTGCTTGGGGAGAACTACAATGGGTCGAGAGTCAGAGGAGCATGAAGGAGAGGTCCTTGGTCCACAGATCTGGTGGGAAGACCTTCAGCAAAGCAAAGCAGCAGCAAAGGACCAGTGACTTTTCCATCTCAATAAGGCTCAGCCGGCTGCCCAAAGCAGGCTGAGAATGACTGTGAAGACTCATCATGTGGCTGAAACGTCAAGGGCCTGTGTTATTATTTCTTCCAAAAACATAAAAGTGTAAAATATGTTTTGCCCCCTGTGATTGGTACCCAGGCAAATGCCAAATTGTCCTGCAGGAAAGCCCAACCCCACCATCTATCACCTTCCCTTCTCCCAGTTCCATGGTTCATCCGCTCCATGGCCTCAAATGCCATCTCTGAGCCAGGGACGCCCAGTCTTTTAACACCAGCCCATTCGAGCTAATGCACCCCAGGTCCTACCCAATACCCCCCTCAGTCATCTCAGCAGGACCTCAAACTCAACCTGTCAGTTGAACATGTGGCGTGCTCTGCCCCCAACCCATTCTCCTTCCACCCTCTACTCCTTTGTTCAAACTCAAAACCTGGGAGTCCTCTATGACTCCACTCCCACCCCTATTCCAGGCCAACCGCATCTCCCCCTCAGCCTACTGTAGAGATGACAGCTTCTCTCTAACCCTCTCCAACCCACTCTGCAGATAGCTACAGTGATGTAATGAACCATAATCCTAACAGTGGCCATCAAGACTCTGGATGCCTCTGCCAGCTCATCTCAACTCCTTCTCCCTGCCCTGGGCTTCTCTCCATTCCAGCCCTACAAGACCTCCTTTTTTCAAGCCTTCCAGATCCTCTACTTCAGGGTCTTGCACAATCTTGGAACAGGCTGCCTCCCTTCTTTGCCTCACCACCTCCCGGTCATTCCTCCCCCCTCAGCTTAGACAGCAGTCCTCTAGGAACAGTCCCTGATGCCAGGCCAAAACAAGGTCCCTGCCTCCTACAGAAACCCGGCAGCACCCTGAGCACACGGGCCTTCTGCACAACACTCAGCAGAACAGTGAGGCGGGTCCCCCCATGAGGCTGCACCCTCCACGGAGAAGGACCCACGAATGTCCCCACACCTGAAACTGTGCCCAAGGACACAGCAAGTGATCCATAAACATAGGGAGACCAAGTGATAACTACAACAATGTCTCCCAAGCAGTCTGAGTCCCCACCCACACAGAGGGTTCTGTGTCCTCCTCCCTGCCCACCTTCTCAAGAGCCCTCAACAGCATGCATTCTGGCATTGGAGAACGTGGGGTCTGGTGACACCGCTGGCAACACTGACAAAAATGTAGCCGCAGCGGGATCACCCAGCTCTCAGGAAGGAATCAGGACCAAGTCATGCTGCATCTCACACAGGAAGAGCGTGAGCCAGTGTGGTCAGCACGGGCTGTCCCAAGCCTCTGGTCTTGGGTTTCTCTTCCTAGAGTATTTATATCCATCCGGAGAAGCTGGCTAACTTCATTACTGGTGAGTGATGTCCACCGAAAGCAGCCAGGCAGCAAATGTATGGAAGAGCAGGCCTGATGTGGGCCCCCTTGTCTATTTATATACTGTTAACAAGCAACAGGAAGTGAACGTCTAAGTCGGAATGCCAAATGCGTCTTATCCCCTATCTCCTCCAAGGGGCAAGGTTGTTGGTTTGGTGTATTCTTTGTTTTCAATGGAATGGCCACTTTTTTTTTTTTTTT
>NW_003852489.1:1025106-1026102 GCF_000181295.1 Otolemur garnettii
CAAGCCCAATGGGGATCCATTCAGTGCAAACCAAAGTCAAATCCAAAGCCCTCTTCCAGAGGACTCAGCCCCTTGACTTCATTTGGCCTTTTCTCTCTGAGGGCCACAGAGAAGCTGCAACCACAACCTTGGCCTTGAGGAGGTTACATGTTTGCAAGGAGATCAAGCAAGAGTGTGTGTGATTTATAGTAATGTCAGGCGGTAATTGTGGAATGCATGTGAGGGCCCCAGGTGCCATGCAGCAGGCTGCCCGAGGAGGGAGGGACCTGAAGCATTGATCCCCGGATCTGAATCCTGCTCTGCAGTTGCCAGGCTGTGTGACTGAGGACAAGCCAGTCACCCACAAGGCTTAACTTCCAACTCTGTCAAATGGGATTAATGACAATGGCATGCTGGTTGCCATCTCCCAAGGATGGGATAGGATTGAGTGAGAGAAAACAGGCAAAGCATTTAGGACAGGGGATGGCCAGTATGATGTCTGTCGGAGGAGCTCAGGGTATCATTACTCATTCACAAATACATATCCAGCACCTGCTAGCAACGGACCAGGAACTTCACCTGGTGATAGAGATACAAAGACAATGAGATAGCAGCCAGGCTCTCAAAAAGCTCCTAGTCCAGAGAAAGGGATCATGGGGGAAGTGGGTGGCCAGGCAGGTGGGGGTCCTTCCAGAAGGAATCAGAGAAGACGCCTTGGAGGAAGCTGATAGGAATGCGGGAGTGGACTGAGGGTGTCCCCCAGTGTGCAAAGCACCAGCGAGGGCATCATATCACCAGTGGGTGGGATTGAGGTTGGGCAGTGTCTACACTCAGTTGGTTCCAGGTATGCTCGGCTCCCGGCTCCAGGCTCCAGGCAGGCACGCTGATGTTGTGAAGCCTACCTCCAAGTCCTGAAGCTTTGTTCACCTCCGGGCTCAGCCCGAGACTGATGATCAACTAAGCACTGAAATGGGAATCTAACTGCTTCGTTTCTTTTCTTTTCCTTTTTTTTTTTTT
>NW_003852489.1:1026457-1029173 GCF_000181295.1 Otolemur garnettii
CACAACTCACAACGACCTCAAACTCCTGGACTTAAGCGATTCTCTTGCCTCAGCCTCCCAAGTAGCTGGGACTACAGGTGCCCCCCACAAAGCCCGGCTATTTCTTGTTGTTGCAGTTGTCATTTTTTTTTTTAGCTGGCCCGGGCTGGATTCGAACCCTCCAGCCTCGGTGTATGTGGCTGGCTCCGTAAGCACTGAGCTGCATGTTTTCTCTTTTCTTGTTTGTGCCCTCTTGCCTGTTAGGCAGACAGGGCTAAAACTAAATTTGTGTCTCACCAAAGAAGCACAAGAAAGCGAAAGCAGAGAGATGGCGCAGAGTTGTTTCTTCCTGAAGGTGTCTGCTCGGTAGACTCCCGCCGATCTGCCTCGGCAGCGGCAGCGGCTCACCCTCAGAAAACCTGACACTTTACTTCCTGCCCTTGTTTGTTAACGCCCCCCCCCTTACCATCCCTCTCAGTTTCATGTAACCGCCAGCAGGCATTAACGCCCTCCTCCTCGTCCAGGCAGAAAATAGAAAAGGAAGAATTCCGCAGATGTCCCCCGTGGCACCCTCCGTGGCACCAAGATACCCAGAGCAGAAACCACAATTGGATCCTTATTCCTTCAGCCCAGGAATGCAAAGGACCCGACGGTTTAACTACCTTCTGCATTTTCCTACAAAGACAGCCTGCTTGTTATTTCGGTTGTCTGAGCTCCTTTCTCTACCACGGAGAGAGATACATTAATCGATTTTTTTTTTTTTTAATGTTAGGCAGGAGATGTTGCAACTGTCCAGAACTGTCAGTGGGCGCCTGCCGGGATCAGGTAAGCGGCCCGCGGGCGCCTGCGGCGGGGACACACTGACCCCTAGTGGCCGTCCGGGAGCCCCGCAGGCCCTGCCCCCGCCCTCTCTCCGGGCGACCCGAGTCTCAGTAACACCGCTCCTGCCACCGAGCCGCTCCGTGTGGGCCCCGCGCGCGCGCAGCACAAATGTTCTTATCTCTTCCAAACCAGAGAAACAATTTCTCTTCTCCTTTTCCAAGCCCAGAGAACACAGATTCCTAAGAACCTTGATAGGGCCCATTTCTCTGTTCTTGACCCACGGCAGAGAGGGAGGGAGGGAGCTGGCATTTCCGGAGAGACTCTCAGCGCCGGGCGCTGTGCACGCGGTTACCCCTCTGCAGCCTCACAACATTCCATATTTGGAAACAGGCTCTGGCATTCAAACAGCTTGCTGGGGTCACAAAGCCGCTGTTCGTATTGTTTTTATGGATTTTAATAAGCAAATATTTACCTAGCACTTGTCTACCAGGCATTCTTCTGGCACTTTACCTGTATTAAAATAACCTGTGTGGAACCCTCATCATGACCCTGTGAGGTGAGAACGACAGTCACCTCCATTTCGTAGATGGGGAAACTGAGGCACGGGAAGGTTTAATAACTAGGGAGTGTGGGTCCGGGTTAGTTTCAGCAGGCTCTCAACAACTGCATGGGGCTGGAGAGAGAGAGAGAGCGCGTGGCAGAACTTCATGGAGCTACATAAAGAGCTCCCAGACTGTGCCATCACCTTCAAAGCCTCATGCCTGCACACAGTAGGAGCTCAATAAAAGCTCAACTGCATCAAACCCCGAGGGAAGGTCCAAGGAATGTGGGAAGGTGGGAGGGAGGCCAAACACCCTGCAAAAAACAGGGTGAAAAACAGGTTGTGTTCTCCCTCCCACGCCCATGGAAATGTGTTTTCAAACACACCTGCACTGCAAGTTGTCTTTTCTGCCCTGAACAAAGGGATCAGACACACTTCAACTGAACACCCCCCCCATCCACATCAGTGTGATTAATACTATCACGCACTAAATGTGGGCCACCGCCTTTCCATTTCTCTCATTTGTGATTTCCACTAGACCCATGAAGTGGGTATAACTGGCCTCCGTTTCAACATGGGGAAGCAGAGGACTTTTCCAAACGGACTGTGTAACTTGTCTCAAGTTTGCCTAAGTAGTCTCCCCCTAATAAGCAGAGACCCGAGACCCACATCGCGGGGCCTCCTGACTCCAAAGCTTCTGCCTTCTCATGTTGTCACTGTCCTTACTGGTCAGGAGCCCCCACACCAGCAGGCCCAGCGTCCTCCATCCCCTGCCCAAGCAGCTCTGGCCTTCTCTCAAGCAGTTCCGTGAACTGGCCGGGCTCATTCCTGCCTTAAGACCTTTGTCCCAGCCGTTCTCTCAGCCTGGAATGCCCTTCCTGTGCCTGGGCCTTCACAAGGCTGGCTCCTTCCTGCCATTCCGGTGGCAGCTCACATGTCACCTCCTCCGAAAAGCCTTCCCTGTCCACCTGACCTAAAATAGCTTTCCAGTCACTCTCAATTGCATCACCGGTTTAGTTACTTCCCAGCAGATATTAATCCCTGGTAATTTCTTATTTGGTTGCTATTGTTAGTCTCATCTCATGTCTAAGAAGGCTATCAGTTACATAGCACAGACCTACCACGTGCGTGCGGAGCAGAGTCCTAGCAGCTTTACCCGCAGTGAGTCATTTAATCTCCACCACCCCCCTTTCCGGAGGCTTCTGTCATTTCCCTCATTTATCCTCCTGAAAGGGAAACTGAGGCGGCAGAGGCTCGGTAACTTGTCCCAGATCTCACCTTTTGTAAGCTGTGCTCTAGTCAACTAAAAACATCAGCAAAAAGACAACTGAATTTGTAAATGGGCAAAGGACTTAAGTTGACATTTCCTCCAAA
>NW_003852489.1:1030669-1036718 GCF_000181295.1 Otolemur garnettii
CGGCCTTAACAGGCTACAACATCAATACCCCTAAAACGATGCTCTAAGTGCAAGAAGCCAAATACAAAAGGCCACACATTATATGGCTGGGTTTATGTGAAATATCCAGAATAGGCAACTCTGGAGAGACAGAAAACAGATCTGTGGCCGCCAGGAGCTACAGGGAGGGAGAAGGGGGAAGTGACTGCTTGATGGGTAAAAGGTCTCATTTGGGGATGTTCTGAAATTACACATTGGTGATGGTTGCCTGACATCATGGACATGCTCAACACCACTGAACTGAAGCAACCCAAAGGTGCCCCCTCCAGGAAGCCTTGTTGGACGAGCTGCTCTACGTGGGCTCCCTGTTAATGCCCTACACACCTGGGCATCTTGACCTCTCCTTCATAACCTGCATCGGCCAACCTGTTCTGCGAGGCTGACCCCAGAGGGAGTGGAAGCCCCAGGAGGCGTTTCTAGTCCCTAGCACAGTGCCTGATCCACAGGGAATAAATGAGGGAAAGAACAAACCAAGAAACTGGACCCAGCAGTCACTGAGCAATAAAAGCCAGCATCTAGCACTGGAGCACAGAGCTCAAGCCTGAAATGCCTTTCCTCCCCTCCCACCGGGCAGACGGATTCTTCCCCTTGGAAGAGTTAGTTTTTCCCTCTGCCTTATCAGAGCACTGGTGTTGGCAACTCACCCGGCAGGGACAGGAAGAGAATTCACAATTCAACAAATAAATATTCATTGAGCGCCCCCTAGGAACCAAGCACAGAGCTAGGGTTGGAGAGACGAGTCACAGAAATAGAGCCCTCCTGGCTTCTGCTTCAGCAGGACACAATAGTCTCCCCTTATCTTTGAGGAGCCCCCAGGGCTGCCTGAAATCGCAGACGTTACCAAACCTGATGCCCATTAATCAGAACACGTGTCTCTTCCTGTCTTCCACTCACAAACCTAAGGCCTCTGCACCCTAACTGGGCGCTGATCACGCACTGTGCGCCGTTCACTTTTGCAGTTTGAAGTCTGACAGCAAAAGTAGCATGAATTCCTTTTCCCTTCCTCATAATTTCATGGATAGAAGAGTCAGTCTTGGCATAAAGCTTAACAACCTCAGCCTCCAATTGTTTTTCTTTCCTCATTAAGTTGAAAACGTTCACCTTTTCACATGAAGGAAGCACCTGTGGCTTCTTTTTGGTATACTTAAATTGCCAGCATCACTGCTCTTATGATTTGAGGCCATTATTAAGTAAAATAAGGGTTCCTGGAGCAAAAATGCTGCCATAACATAGCAGTCTAATACCTGATAACCTCAGGGACAAGAGGGTTGGGAGTGTCTAAGGCCTGGAAACTCTGAACAAAGGGAGGATTCACATACCCAGTGAGATGGAGCCAGATGGTGAGAGATTTCATCCTACTACTAAGAAGGCATGCAATTTAAGACTTAGGAATTGTTTACTTCTGGAATTTTCCAGTGAATAATTTTCAGGTTGCCATTGACCTCTGGTAACTGCAAGTGCAGGTCAGAAGGGACTACTAGTATGCTTCTTGACCGGCTCCCATGTGCCAGGCTTGGAGATGGGCGCTTGCTGTGGGCCTTAGGAAGGAAGCACAACATGGAGCCAACACTGTGGGATCCGGGTCAAGTCACTTCCTAATGTTGTGATTTAATGACTCCCGCACATCACTAAACCTCAAGGGTCCACGTCTGCAAAATGGGTATAATAATCATCCCTACCTCACAGGGTCATCGTGAAGATTAAATGCATTAGCACAGTGAAGGTATCAACACGGTGCCTGGCACATTTTAAGTGCTCAGCAAAATGTTAGCAGTTATCCATTGTTAGCAGTTACCCCCAGCAATGTAGAGCCCGGTAGTGTTATCCCAAATAAAGAGGGCAGACCGGGCAGCGCCTGTGGCTCAAAGGCACCAGCCCCATATGCTGGAGGTGGAGGGTTCAAACCCAGCCCTAGCCAAAAAAAAAAAAAAAAAAGATGGCGGACCAATAGCCTCTCAGAGGTTAAGTGACTCTCCTAGGTCACATGGCTCAGCACGAGCTTAAGTTGCAATTCGAATCCATCTTACTCCAAAACTAGATTTCTTTCCCCAACACCACCTTGCCCTGCTCTCATCTCCTACTTACCCCTCCAGAGTAGCCACTCCCATTTGTTTACTTATTATCTTTGGATGCTTTACAGATACAACACCAGAGTGGGTGTGACCAGACTAGATGGCCCAGAAGTCAAAAACACTTACTATTGGGCCCTTTATGGAACAAGTTTGCCAACCCCTGATCTGTAGTGCAGTTACCTGCTTGTGTATCTGTCTCCCCTGATAGACTGCAAGTGTTTTTAACTAGAATCTGATTTATCTTTGAACCTGTGAAAAGAATAAGTGCACTTCCCTGCAGGGGACTCAGTGCTGGTTAAATAAAACATAAAATACAATTCCCTCTGAAAATTCTCATATCCATCCTTTCTAACCCCATACCCAGGACATCAGAGCCCATGGTCTCTGCCTGTTTCAGAAAGTGCAGGTTGTGTTAGTCAGTAAGTTATGCAGGTAGTCTGCTTCTAGCAGCTCAGAAGCCTATGAACTGCCTCCCATTGGCAATACCCTTGGTAAAGGTATTTCTCTTCCACCACAGAACCTTCCCAGGAAGGAGGCTTCCTTTTCATGTATAGTCAATACATAAAAATCAATAATATTCCTACATGCATCAGAATAATATAATTTTAAGAAAATTCTAATTATAAATTTTCAAGTACTATATCTGGGATTAATGCTTAGAAATTGTATACAGAATTTTTATAAAGAAAATTACAAAATGTTAATAGTAGACATTAAAAAATGGCCTAAATTGGGCCAGGCACGGTGGCTCACGCCTGTAATCCCAGCACTTGGGAGGCCGAGGTAGGTGAATTGCCTGAGCTCACCAGTTTGAGACCAGCCTGAGCAAGAGCGAGACCCTGTCTCTAAAAAATAGCCAGGCCTTGTGGCAGGCACCTGTAGTCCCAGCTACTCGGGAGGCTGAGGCAAGAGGATCACTTAAGCCCAAGAGTGAGCTGGGAGATGTGACACCATGGCATTCTACCAAGGGTGACAAAGTGAAACTCTGTCTCAAAAAAAAAAGGCCTAAATAACTGGAGATAGACCATGTTCATAAATAGGAAGATTCCATATCATAAAGATGGCAACTCTTTCTCAAACAGGGAGGCTTTTCTACCCAGACTCCCAACCACTCTCCACCTCTTCCTTAAGTTAAAAAAAAATTAGGTCTAAAAAGACATTTTTTAAGAAAATAGGAAAAAAAGAGACTGACCAACTTTGTCTTAATCAATAGACTAATGCCCAAGAATTTTTTATGTAATAACCAGTTTTACTCCATAAAATAATTATAACAATGACATTTTGAACTAAGTACTATGATTATTCTCATTTCACAAATAAGGGAACTGAGGCCCAGAGAGGTTGATCAGCTTGCCAAAGGGCACACAGCTAGTCAGTGGTGGTACCAGGATATAAAAGCAGGCAGTCTGGCCCCAAGTCTACATTCTGAACTGCTGCTTTCTGCCACTGTCAAGACTGTTGTCACTCACTTGCCTTCTTCCAAGCTTTAAGGAGGGTGAAGTTGCAGCAAGATCACTGCTGAACCTGCTCACCGCCTTAGTCCACATGTGCCTTTTTGGCAAGGGGAGAAGAAAGAGGCTGGGAACCAGGCTGCATGTGACTGCTGAAGAATCCCTTCTATTCCTCCAGGGGGTTTCTGATACATAAGCCCGTCCTCAGGTCCTTAGAATAATGAAGCCTTTCCTTCCCTGCCTGGGCATGAGACATCGGCTCCCTGTGGATCTGCTTCTTTTTTTTTTTTTTCATCTTTTTCTCCCCAGGTTAATTTGAGGACACTAAGAATTAGGTTACAATGCTTGCATTTGTTATATATAGACCCTGTTGTAGTTATGTCCCAACCCTAGGAGGTGTGCCATGTACCCCCACATTGTGCCCATTACTAGGGAGCACGCCAATCCCACTCCTCCCTCCCTCCTTCCCCTCCCCCTTCTTTGAATTGAATCGAGTTTTTCTCTCTGTGGACGTGTATTAGATCATCTACTGGCTTCATGTTAGTAGGTCTGCTTTATTTTTAATTCTGCTTCTCTCCTTTCCTTTTGGGACCTTTCAGTCTCATTCCTTTACAGTCTGCCCACGTGCACATATGCAGCTCCTAGTTCTTGTAAAACACCCTGAGAGGCAGGTGAGAGGTGGGCTGAGGGAACAGTCTGTCCACACAGACTGTTCCATGTACCCTGGGCAAGTTCCTGCGTTAAATGTCAGGGCCCACGGAAGCATCTGGCATACAGCTGATGCCCCCTCTAGGTGAAGGGTGCAGCTGAATCCCAGTAAGACACACACTCAGCCCTCCACGAGCTCAGTTTAGAAAATCATTGCATTCCAGGCAAAACTATATCAGGTTTAGGGCAGAGGCATAGGGTGGTGGGGGAGGCAGAGTAGTGAGGGGCTTCCTAGGTTCAAAACTCAGCTCTTCCACCCATCCCCTGTATATCTGAACAAACTAACTTTCTCCCTAGGAAAACCTACCCAACCTCCCTTGAGACAAGCCCTCCTCTACAGCCTAGGTATGTGGACATTCCTTCTTAGCTTTTCTTAAAGATGCTAGTCCTTTCCCCTGAACCATTTGGCCCACCTTCCCTTGCCCTCTGAATTTATGCTTTTTTTGGTCTTTAAATGTCCAATCTTTGATTCTGGAGTTGTGGGGCAGGTGAGGGCCTCTGGCACGTAGTAGCTGAAACCCACTTTCTACAAGAAACATCAGCTTTGCTGGAAGATCAGGGTGTGCACCTCATATTGAGTCGTGGCCTTATTTCCAGAGCTGGCCTTGGAAAAATAATCTCTTCACCAAAAAAATATGGCCCTTGTATAAAATTGCTGAATGTTCATTCATCCATTCATTTATTCTAAGAACAGTGAATTTTCTGATGCTAGATTCACAAAGATAAATGAGGGAGGGGACCCTCTGCTTCACCTCTTACAGGGAAAGGAAAAGAGACACCACAGAAAGTAGATTTAACACCAATGTTTATTAGGACAGAAAAGAAGAAGGAAAAAATAGATGACAAAAACCTTGGCATCCCCAAGTGGTGTGCTTCATTACTCTGAACAAGCCTTTTCCAAATCCTTTGGGCAGGCAGCTGCCCCAAACTGCTGGTCTGGAGTTCCAGCTCCATCAGCCCATGTAAGATTCTTGTTCTGCCCACCCTTAAGCACTGGTAGAAAGATCTTTGGGGAAGTCTACACTTTAGGCTATTAGTTTTAATGATTTATGCTGGTTAGTAAAATGAAGCGGTATATATATTTGCCATCCCCAAGGCAAACTTTGGCACACCCACAGCTCATGAGGTCTGAAGACATCCATTTCCGCAGTTTAACAACAAATGAAAGAAGAAAATTTGTCTTGTTTGAACATTGTCCAGGTTGTTTCCTAAGAAATGTTTGCTGAAAAAGAATAAGAAAAGAATGTTAAGATGATTATGGTGGTAGTAGTGGTGCTGGTGATGATGGTGGTGGTAATTATGACGGTGATGGTGGTGATGATCATGGTGGTGGTGGTGATGGTGATGATGATAATGATGATGGTGGTGAAGATGATGGTGGTGATGGGGGTGGTGATGGTGATAATGATGGTGGTGATGATGATAATAATGATGATGGCAGCAGTGCTGGTGATGGTGATGATGATGATGATGATGGTGAAGATGATGGTGGTGATGGGGGTGGTGATGATAATGATGATGGGGGTGGTGAAGATGATGGTGGTGATGGGGGTGGTGATGATAATGATGATGGGGGTGGTGAAGATGATGGTGGTGATGATGATAATAATGATGATGGCAGCAGTGCTGGTGATGGTGATGATGATAACGATGATGATGATGGTGAAGATGATGGTGGTGATGGGGGTGGTGATGATGATAATGATGATGGTGATGGTGAAGATGATGGTGGTGATGGGGGTGGTGATGGTGATAATGATGATGGTGGTGGTGAAGATG
>NW_003852489.1:1038735-1040756 GCF_000181295.1 Otolemur garnettii
GGGAAGAAGGAAGAGACAAAGGAAGAGGAAGAGGAGACTAAGGAGAAGCAAACAGCCATCCTGCTGCCATTTCCCAAGCACTCCCTATGTGGTGCCGGGCAACACTATTTTCCAGGCATTGAATTGTTCAATCCTTAGATCTGTGAAGGAGAACCTATTACTGTCCTCATATGACAGATAAGGAAACTATAATCAGGAACTTTTTTCCCGAGGTTATTCAGCCAGTGACTGGCAGACACAATACCTGAAAGCTAACTCCAAATTCCAGATTGACACCTCCCTCCATCCACTGCTTCCTTGTCTTCATGTGAGTGGGAGCTGCTGGAGTGAGGCCTCTGTGGAACCATGTGCTTGCAGGAGTGAGGCCTCTGTGGAACCGTGTGCTTGCAGGAGTGAGGCCTCTGTGGAACCGTGTGCTTGCAGGAGCGAGGCCCCTGTGGAACCGTGTGCTTGCAGGAGCGAGGCCCCTGTGGAACCGTGTGCTTGCAGGAGCGAGGCCCCTGTGGAACAGTGTGCTTGCAGGAGCGAGGCCCCTGTGGAACCGTGTGCTTGCAGGAGCGAGGCCCCTGGCTCACCAGCAGGAACAGACCTCAGTCACAGTTTGGAGGACAGCTCATGGGGCTCACACAACCCAGAAAGCTCTCTGCTTGCCTGGTCTGCACAGTGGTAATATTTATGGAGTTGTTTCCTATGTGCTAGGCTTCTTAAACATCATTATTACTTCAATTTACAGAGGCAGAAATGGAGACTCAGAGAGGTTAAGCAACTTGCCTGAGGCCACAGAGCTAGGACGCAGAGAGTCAAACCAGCTCTGAGCATCTCATCATCACCACCACCACTACCATCATCACCATCACCCTGACCACACTTGGTTTTTTTTTGAGACAGTCTCACTATGTCACACTCAGTAGGGTGCCAAGGCATCATAACTCATAGCAATCTCAGATTGCTGGGCTTAAGCAATTCTCTTGCCTCAGCCTCCCAGGTAGCTGGGACTACAAGTGCCTGCCACAACACCCGGCTATTTTTTTGTTGCAGTTGGTCCTAGCCGGGTTCGAACCTGCCAGCCTTGGTGAATGTGGCTGGCACTATAACCACTGTGCTATGGACGCCAAGCCCACTCCACACTTTTGTTAGAGCTTCCAGTGCTGGAAGATCAAGGTCAGTGGAGGGAAGGGCTAGAGCAGGGGTCCTCAAACTTTTTAAACAGGGGGCCAGTTCACTGTCCCTCAGACTGTTGGAGGGCCGGACTGCAGGCCCCAGGATGAGTCGGCTGCTAAACAGGACAGGCAGCCGTGGCAAAAACACCTGGTGGGCCAGATAAATGTCCTAGGTGGGCCGCGTGTGGCCTGTGGGCCATAGTTTGAGGATGCCTGGGCTAAAGTCTGGAAGTTGGGAGCCCAGCCCAGGTACCGCAGAATCCTGAGCTCAAAGAGGGTAGGCTAGAAAAACAGAAGACAGATGTCAACTTAATCTCTACCCCTCAAAAGCAAAACCTCTATTCCACTTCCAGTTGGTGCCCTCTCAGTATCTCATGCCCGCTACCCATCCACACACAGGACTGAGCAGGAGAGTCTGCATGAAGTGTGTGGGACTTGCAGTCATCAGAAGACAAACATACCAACCACCACCTAGCATGAGTTAGTAGCCTACTTACGCTCAGTTAGCTCCTCCTACATGTAAAGTGGGGTCAAAGTGCATGCCCTGCCAGGACAGCAGAGCATTAAGAGGATCAAAGGAGGGTGGCACCTGTGGCTCAGTGAGTAGAGTGCCGGCCCCATATACCAAGGGTGGTGGGTTCGAACCCAGCCCTGGCCAAACTGCAACAAAAAAATAGCCAGGTGTTGTGATAGGCACCTGTAGTCCCAGCTACATGGGAGGGTAAGACAAGAGAATCACCTAAGCCCAAGCGCTAGAGGTTTCTGTGAGCTGTGATGCCACGGCACTCTACTGAGGGTAACAAAGTGAGACTCTGTCTCTAAAAAAAAAAGAAAGAAAAACGGGGCAGCACCTGTGGCTCA
>NW_003852489.1:1040821-1051877 GCF_000181295.1 Otolemur garnettii
AAAAAAAAAAAAAAAAGAAAGAAAGAAAGAAAGAAAAAAGAGATCAAAGGAGAGATTTTATGTGACAGCACCTAAAAACTATAGAACAATCCTCTAACAGAGTGTCCCTGTGATGACTGTCCACGCTGGCACAAAATGCATAATAAACAGCAAAAATGTAAGATTTCTCCTAGTTGCAAAGGATAAACTACCTGACTATATGCCTGTCCATAAAATTTACAGAGGAGAAATGAAATTCCTCGGGCTTAACCTCTAAAGGAATTTTGCCACCTTGTCTAATAGAAATTGGAAAAGCAGGAAAGGCAATGAGAACAGACGGACAGACCAGGAGAAGCAAACAGCCTCCCCTGGGAAGAGAGGGGCAGAGGTGGGCATGCGGAATGTGCTGGGGACTCTGAGCAGGCCCCTGTGGGTGGAAGGAGGAAGCCCAGTGAAGACAGAAGGTGGAGGGTGACCGTGGGAGGGCAGTGGGGAACAGGACCAAGAGCCAGGAAGGAAGCTTCAGATGCTGGTGATGATGGTGCCCATAGGGCAGATGGCCCAGGTCAATCCCACAATGCGGACCTCACCTGAGAGACCCGAGTCTCAACAATCCCGATTTGGGTTCCAGACTGATCGTCTCTGAATGACAAACAGGGTCACATCCTTCCCTGTCTGGGATCTCCAGGTACCTCGGTAGAGGATAGACTCCCTGTGTGTCCCGCAGCCTCCCCTCAATCTGGCTCCCCATCTTCCCTGCCTTCCTGCCTTGCTCTCACCACCCTGACCCATGCTGGCCCCCAATGCCAGGGTCCAGAGAGTCTCCAGCCCATGCTGTGCTGTCCCCGGCCAACCCCTCCAACAGAAAACCTGGCAGAATGAGACGTACCACAGCTAGTCCCCAGCCCCTTACACAGGGTGGACTCTGTTCCTGTCACAGTGGGGTTTGCAGTGAGGATTCAGCCAGTGCTCCAGGAACTGCTCCTCCGCGCGGTGCTCCAGGGCAAGCAAGTAGTGCATGTGCTCCTGTGGACACAAAGCCACAAGGAAGAAGGCGTCACCCACAGTGACCGCTGAGCTGCCAACCTGCATGCATGCTGGGGCTCTGCCTCCTGAGACGGGTGCAGCCTGGCAGAGGAAGGGTGGGAGGCAGACAGGGAGGGGAAATCAACCTCCACGGCCACGCCTCCCTCAGGGAAAACCAATCAGATCCACCCACTCGCTGGACAAAATAAAGAAGTCTGGCAGGACTGAGCGCCAGGAGGGTGTCTCCACAGGACACTCTCGCTGGTGAACTGTAACAACTGGCTGCTTGCAACCCAGAAATTTTACCCTCACTTTGTACTGTGGAGCAGTGCACCTCACACTGTTGATGTCAGGCTCACCTGGAAGGCTTACTAAAACTCAGATTTCCAGGCCCAGTCCCAGAGTTTTTGACTCAGCAGATCTTGGATGGGGCACAAGAATTTGCATGTTTCACCAGTTCCCAGCCCATGGCAACACTGCTAGTTGCTTTGAGAATAAAAGAAACTCTCACATCAGGAAAGGTGAATAAAAATGTTTCTAGCAGCAGCAATAAATTCACAGTAGCAAATACGCACTGAGTGAACGATAGGGCCGCACCATAGGATTATACAGCAGTGACCATAAATAGCTACTGGTGACAACTTAGGGCTTAGAAATAGTGTGGTGAGTGAAGACAGCAAGTCCCCATGGGCTACATTTATAGCGTGACCCCATTTCTATAAAGCTCAAAACAGGCATAACTGCATAACATATTACTGCTGGCTACATTGTCTTTTTTAAAAGGCAAGGGGTGACCAGAAAAAAGCTACAGTTTCTGTACTAATGATCAAATAAAATGACTTTAAAACACAAAAATGCAACTAGCGACAGAAGTATTTTGTAAAAACAATCCAGCAGTTCCTCAAAATGTTATTAAACATAGAGTTAGCATCTGCAGTCTTAGCTGGAGATTGTCCTTACAGGTGTATAAGGACAATACAAGGAAAATAAAAATGGATGTTCACACAAAAACTGGCACATAGGTGTTCGTAGCAGCAGTACTCATAGTAGCCAAAAGTTAGAAACAACCCAAATGTCCGTTAACAGATGAACGGATAAATAAAATGTGGTGAGTCCATTCAGTAGAATGTTACTTGGCTGCTAAAACGAATGGAGTCCTGACCCATGCTACATCGATGAACCTTGGGAACATTACACTAAGTGAAAGGAGCCAGTCACAAAGAACCACGTGCTGTATGGGTCCACTTTTATGACATGTGGCCAGCTCTACATATTGTGGTGTTCACTATAGCAGGCAGCTCCTTGCCCTGTCCTATGCTGACCTTCTCTGTGATCAGCACCCGTCAGGAACCCCAGCCAGGACAGACTCACTGTCTCCCTCACCTGCAAACTTAATGTAGGACTGACATCAGGACTTGGAGTCTACCTCCTGAGTGTTCCTCAAGTGCCTTCCCTCTGTCTCTGACACTTCTGCTGGTCAGGTTTTCACTTTTTTTTTTCCCTTGAGACAGTCTCACTTTGTCACCATTGGTAGAGTGCTGTGGCATCATAGCTCACAACCTCAAACTCTTGGGCTCAAGCGATTCTCTTGCCTCAGCCTCCCAAGTAGCTGGGACTACAGGTGCCTGCCACAACATCCAGCTATTTTTAGAGACAAGGTCTCACTCTGGTTCATGATGGTCTCCAACCTGTGAGCTCAGGCGATCCACCCACCCCGACCTCCCAGAGTGCTGGGATTACAGGTGTGAGCTACTGCACCCAGCCTAGGTTTTCACCTTTATCCACAGAGGTCGCTGCAGCCTCCTTACCCTCTGTCTATCCCTCCACCTTGCATTCCACCCCACACCTCCCCATCCCTGCTCCACCCTGATAGAGTGACCCGAAAGGGCCACCGTCCTCCTCAGAGGCCTTCACCAGTGCTGCCTACCTACAAGGAGGCAGGAGGTTGTGATCACCTCTACCCCTTGGGTTTCTTTCATCTGCAACTCTGGATGACATACTCATAAGCCAACAAGTGAGGACAGCTGTGTGTAGGATCCACCACCTTCTCCCACTCCTCACAGCAGCAGAGGGTGGCCCTGCCCATCCACAGCTGTCCATGACAGTCACTGACAGCCCCTGCTGGTCTCCAAGCTTCTCTAGAACCACAATTTTTCCATCAAATGTGTCATCTGAAGAAACTTTACTAAAGGAACCATTCACAGCCATGTGAGCAGGGTCAAGGGAAGCAGCACAGAGCACCCTGGCACCCAGGTACTAGCAATAGAAGAAAGCCACAGTCATGCCAAGGCCGCATTAGAGGAGCTGACAGGGCTGGGGTCCTGGGCTGGGGCTGCTGTGGTCTGGGGGATTGGGGATGCAGCCCCTGCAGGCTGTGACAAAGCTGGGAACAAACTACTTCCTCTCTCCTCTTACACGTAGGCTCCTGCCAAGGCCAGTGAGAAGCCAGCCAGACAGGGAACTGGGGGTGTGGCCCATGAGAATCAGCCTCCTGTAGCACAGAGCATGGCAGAGCAGGGTGGAAGGTGGGCAGGGGACAGGCAAAGAAACCTGCTCACGAGCAGTGAGTGAGGGAATGGGGCAGAGAGCACAAACAGCAAGTAGCCCAGACAGCCTCAGAGCACACCCTTCTCTGCAGGTGCTTGTGTTTTCCCCTCCTCTCTGTTTGCCCTTCGTCCACATGGATGTCATTTCCAGCCTTTGGGGTGGACCTTCTCCTCCCAGATGTGTTTTAATCTGCAGCAAAGCCAGTTCAGCCACTGATCAATGGCTGATCATTGCATTAGCTCACGCAGATAATGCACAAACCAGAAAAGTGATAAATCAGCAGGATGTCTCAAACAGAACAAAGCATTACTTCTCTTGTCTTAATCAGTTACAGAACCTCTTCACTTCTCTCTCCATCTTCTGGTGCAATCTCTGGCCCACAGGCACTGCCCAGGCTACCAAAAGTGGTTCATCAAATCTCTGTTCACTTCACACCATGGCTGAGTAGGCCAAAAGCTCCTCCTCCTTACCCTCCAGGCCCACCAGCCGGCAGCCCGGCTCCTACAGACACTGCTGACTCCAACCCACACGCCTTCCCCTGCCCCACACCAGGGGCTGGCGCCTCTGGCCTTACCTCCTTCCTCTTGTGGGGTTTTTTCCTTTGTTTGTTTTGTCTCCTTAATAGATTTTATTTTTAGGAGCAGTTTTAGGGTCATAGTAAAATTGAGCAGAAATACAGAGATTTCCCATATATACCTTGTCTGTTCCCTAACCTCCCCCAATATCAACATCCCCACCAGCATGGTACATTTGTTATAATGGAGGCATCTTTTTTTTTTTTTGCAGTTTTTTTAGCTGGGGCTGGATTTGAACCCACCACCTTCAGCATATGGGGCTAGCGCCCTACTCCTCGAGCCACAGGCGCTGCCCAACAATGGAGGAATCTTCATTGGTGCATTGTTATTAAGGCTCATTCTCTGTGTTGTACATTCCAGGCGTGTGAGCAAATCTGCACTGACATGTAGCTGCTGTTGCAGTATCACACAGAACATTTTGCTGCCCTAATACTCCTGACCTGGCTCTGCCTGGTCATTCTTCTAACTCCTGGAAACTGGTCATCTTTTTACTATCTTCATAGTTTTGTCTTTTCCAGAACGTAATATAATTAGAATCCTACAATAGTGCCGCCTTTTCAGATTGGTTTCTTTCACTTGGTAGTATACATTCAAGATTACTCCGTGTGTGTGTGTGTGTGTGTGTGTGTGTGTGTTTCTTTTTAGCAGTGAATAACATTCCATTGTCTGGATGAAGCACTGTTTTATTTACCCATTCACTTTCTGAAGGATATCTTGATTGCTTCCAAGTTCGGGCAATTATGAAGAAAGCTGTTATAAACATCTGTGTGCAGGTTTGTTTTGTAGACATAACTTTTCAGCTCCTTTGGGTAAATAAACAGGGAGTGCAATTACTGAATTGTATGTTTCATTTTATAAGAAACTGCAAAACTGTCTTCCAAGAGGCCGTCCCACTTTGCATTCCCAGTAGCAATGAACGAGAGTACCCGTCACCCCCCATCCTCACCAGCAGTTGCTATCATCCATGTTCTTGATTTTGGTCCTTCGAATACAGTGGTTCTCAACCTGTGGGTCACAACCCCTTTGGGGGTCGAACAACGCTTTCACAGGAGTCGCCTAAGACCATCAGAAAACACATATTTCGGATGGTCTTAGGAACCAAGACACAGCTCCTCTATCCGTCTCCAGGCAGGTCCACCCACATGCAGATAGACCCACATATGAGTACCTGGCATGATGACATCATTGCGCCAACCCCATCACACACACCCCGTACAAATACAGGTGTATATGACAGAGTTGGCGCCATAATGTACTTATGTGGACCAGTCACACATGTGTAGAGAGCAGCTGCTGTGTTGAAAGCAGCTACTCTGCTAAAAGCAGCTTGTGTTGAAAGCAGCAGTATTGGAGGTAAAAGGACACTTCATGAATTATAATTACCGGGTAAATGTAAAATCATGTACTGTAAAATCAACTACTGCAAAAAAAAACATACACATATATATATATATCTGTACCATGGAACTTAATCTGGATGCTGATCCATCTTTTTATATTCAGCTGTGGTTGATGTGAATACTGCCCCCTTGTGATAGCAACAGGTATGTAAAAAAAACAACACAATGGTAAATCACAGGAAACTTGAATGAACTGTATGGACTGAACTATGCCATGTATCATCTTTTGTATTATTAAAGCTATTGTCATATATTATTTTCATTAGCAAACCATCCCGTGACAATGGATTGGGTAGAGAAAAACATTAAGAAAAGAAAATATAGTAAGGATTTTTACAGTATGGTTTTACCTCAATAATTACAGCAGGAATTGCGAAACCGCAATGTGTTATTTGTTGCAAAGTTCTATCAGCCAAATTTATGAAGCTGAACAAAGTAAAACGCCATTTTGATAGCAAGCACCCAAACTTTGCCGGCAAGGATACCAACTATTTTAGAAGCAAAGCTGATGGACTCCAGAAAGCCAGACTTGACAATGGTGGCAAGTACCACAAACAAAACGTAGCAGCCATTGAAGCTTCATACTTGGTGGCACTCAGAATCGCCAGAGCTATGAAACCTCAAACCAGTCCTAAGGATTTACTGTTGCCAGCGGCCAAAGACATTGTTTGAGTTATGATCGGAGACGAATTTGTTACGAAATGGAGTGCAATTTCCTTATCTAACAACACTGTCTGCAGAAGAATAGATGACATGTCTGCTGATATTCTTGGTCAGGTAATCCAGGAAGTTAAATCTGCTCCACTTCCAATATTTAGTATCCGGCTTGATGAATCTACAGACGTTGCAAACTGTTCACTTACTGGTTTACGTGAGGTATATTAATGATGGCGACTTTAAAGATGAGTTTCTTTTTTGCAAACCTCTTGAAACGACACCTACTGCACATGAGGTATTTGACACAGTTAGTTCATTTCTGAACGAGCCTAAGATCTCTTGGGAAAAGGTTTGTGGTGTTTGCATAGACGGTGCTCCAGCTATGCTAGGATGTCGATCTGGATTTCAATGTTTGGTGCTGAATGAGTCACCAAAGGTCATCGGAACCCACTGTATGATTCTTCGGCAAATATTAGCAATGAAGACGCTGCCACAAGAGTTACAAGAAGTAATGAAAAGCCTCATAAGTTCTGCCAATTTTGTAAAAGCGAGCACTTTAAACAGTGGACTGTTTTCGCAACTGTGCAATGAGTTGGATGCACCAAACAATGCCTTGCTATTTCATACTGAAGTGAGATGGTTCTCAAGAGGAAAAGTTTTAAGTGTTTTTGAGCTTTGTGATTAACTCGAAATGTTTTTTAATCAGAAAGCAAAGACGGTTCGAAGCACTTTTCAGCAATAAAAATGAACTGCAGAAAATAGCTTACTTGGTTGACATCTTTGCCATCTTAAATGAGTTAAATTTATCACTGCAAGGACTAAATGCAGTATGCCTCGATTTGTCTGAAAAGATCTGATCATTCCAAATGAAACTCCAGCTTTGGCAAAAAAAAATTGGATTAAAAATAAAATTTGCCTGCCTTACCTGCTTTCTTTGAGGAACATGACATTGAACCAGACAAAAGGATTACGATGATAATTTCTGTGAAAGAATACTTGCACATACTTGCACATGAAATTTCATCGTACTTTCCAAATCTACCTGACACCCCATTTGCATTTGCCAGAAGCCCATTCACAGTCAAAGTTGAAGATGTTCCTGAGACAGCTCAAGAGGAGTTCGTTGAACTTATTAACAGCGATGCAGCGAGAGTCGATTTCTCTACAATGCCAGTTACGAAATTCTGGATCAAGAGTTTGCAGTCATATCCTGTTCTGAGACTGTGTCGCGCCTTCTTCTTCCATTTCCAACAACATATCTTTGTGAAACAGGGTTTTCCAGCTTATTGATTATCAAGTCCAAATGCAGAAGTAGACGTGTTGTGGGAGATGATCTTCGTTGTGCTCTTGCAAAGACTGCCCCGAGAATTTCTGAGCTGGTAAGAAAGAGGCAATCTCAACCTTCGCACTGACAGCGGCTTTTTACACATACAGTTGCACAACGTAGCCATGTAGTTTCCTGTTGTTATATTAAGACTGTTGGCAGCGCCTGTGGCTCAGAGGAGTAGTGCACCAGCCATATATGCTGGAGGTGGTGGGTTCAAATCCAGCCCCGGCCAAAAAAACCACACACACAAAAAAAGACTGTTACCCATGCTACACTATGCTTCAAGACAAAAGTTTATTTATTTGTAATTAGAAATAAATATTTTACAATATATAATTACATATTGTTTTGCAATTAATCACTGCGCTTTAATTATGTACAATTTGTAACAATGAAAATACATCCTGCATGTCAGCTATTTACATTACAATTCAGAACAGTAGCAAAATTACAGTTGTGAAGTAGCAACGAAAATAATTTTATGGTTGGGGGTCACCAGAACATGAGGAACTGTATTAAAGGGTCGCAGCATTAGGAAGGTTGAGAACCACTGTTCTAATAGGGATGTAATGGTATCTCCTTGTTGCTTAAATTTGCACTTTGCTGACAAGGTGTGATGTTGAGCATCTTTTCATATGCTTCCTAGCCATCTGTGTGTCTTCTCCGGTCTTTTGTCAGGGCGAGTTGTTAAAATAGGAAAATTAAAATATCTTCAGTGGCTTTATTTTTATTACAATAGTAAGGAAAATTAAAATATCTTCAGTGGCTTTATTTTTATTACAATAGTAATACGTTATGTTTTTTTAAGTCTTGTAAAAATAGCAAATTAGAAAGAAAAGACCAAAAAAAAAAATCCCTCTTGATTCTGCGGTATCCTTTTGCAAAGTGATGTTTCTTAAAAATTGGCCCACGTGGTTTCTTTGCTTAGAATACATGAATGGCTCCCCTTGGGCTCAGGAGGAAGTTCCAATTCCTTAATGTGGCTTCCAGGCTGTCCAAGACGCAGCCACACCCATCTCCTGAGCCTCCTGTCACCAACCAAGGACTTGAGCTTTGTTCTCCATCCTGCCCCGAACGGCCGGCCGTGCTCAATCCTGTCTTGAAGCTTTTGTCCACACCTGCCACTCCTTCTGCCTAGAACACCTCTGCGCCTTCTCTTTCTCCCGCCTCCTGCTTGTCTGACTTCTCAGGCCCCAGTTTCGATGATACCTCCCCCAGAAGCCTTCTCAGATTTCCCGTGACCCCACCCCAGCCCTCTCTAGCCCAGCACAGCCTTGGTCCCCCTGGTGGACAGTGACCTCTCCCTGCTGTATGTCGTTTCATGCAGGGGCAGTGTGATTGGATCATGTATTAGTCGAAAACTTGAATTTCCCTCCCAAAGAGGGCAGCTAGAGACGGGAATGATTTTTAACTGGAGGAATGTGTGTTGTTGATGTTGCCCTGCAAGAAGGCTGGGTGCTGTGATTATGGGATGTGAACAATTGCCATGTATGCATGACGCACACCTGTATATACACACTTAGGTAACACTAACCAGCAGGCCATTAGTCGGGCTTGCAGCATTCCTCCTTGGGAGACAGTAGACATAATCAGTAATATCTGTGACATGATTACATTGGGCCTAGCATGCACTGATATTCTAAGTTGATATCCTAAGTGGACATCCTAAAAACTGTAAATCACGGAAACTTTCCTACGGTATCGCGAAAGCTTTAACAAAGGGCCCAACTTAGAACTTGGGTTTTAAGTTCCTGAATGTCCTCTAGGAATTCTACATCCCATATGAAATATAGTTACTAAGAGGGGTTGGGGGAGAATGGGGAGAGAAAGGAATTACGAAGGGGCCAACTTTCCTGATTTTTTTTTTCTTTCCCCCAGGGCCCGTGCAGTTTGAATCTGTTTTGGTTATGGTTGTTGTTTTCATTTAACTCATCAAAATAGACCCGGGTGTCCTGGCAGGGCATCTCTGGGTCAGCCGGGGTGGAAGGCGGACAGAGAGAGGCCTCCCTGTGAAACCCAACAATGATTCCCCAGCTGCTCGCTGGCCGTGTTTGTGAGTTTTGAGCTGAGTTTCTGCCCTGTCCAAAGAGTCTCTGGCCAGAAGAACGGTAACTGAGAGGAACAGGAAGGCAGTGTGGAGTCCCGTAAATAAAGAACAAGCCCCCCCAGCACGTAGCTTTTACTTGTTCAGCTAGTTCATGGAGCACTGCTCTGAAGGAGCTCGCATTGCCTTCTTCCTGCCAGCCCGTCTCCCAGGTGGTACCGCAGGGCAGGGAAGAGTTCTGGCTTGTTCAAATCCAGCCCCCCTCTCTCCAGCTTCCATCTGTCCATCTGCAAGACAGAGACGGTTCTAGCGCTTGCTCTATCTAATCAGTGAGACTGAATGAGATGGGACACAGTAAGTTCTGTGCCAAATACGTAACCTCCATTTGTCTTTTCAGATCCATTCGCTCCCCTTTTTTACCTGGCCCTGTGACCCAGCTGAACTATACTCACAGACTCCCCTGCCCTGTGGCTGTCCCCACCTCAGGGATGCACTCCCAGGGAACTGGAGGGTAGGAGGAGAGAGAGGCCAGAGGCATTCACCCTGCTGGCTCGTCCCTGAGAAGGCACAGTCCCACCTGAGTATGAGCACAATCGTGAAAGACGTTTAAGCTTGAATGTCAGCTTTTTAAAGAATTTCCATAATTTACCCTGGCAATTACTAAATCTCTGTCCTGATGGCCACAACTCCTTGGGGGATGCCCTGTCCAGCTCTGGGCGGCATCACTCACTCCCCTTACCCTTCATGCCTCGGGGTTGTGAGCCCCACTACCTCATCATTTTCTGTTGGTTTGCCATAATCCTGCCCACACCTTTGGGGAAAGTATCTTTAATAAACTCTCCTCCATTACCCAGTCTCCTGATGGTTTCCTGATGCTATGGGGGCTTGGCACACACCATTCCTGGCATGTAACAGGAATTCAGTAAGTGCAAGCTATTAAACTTTTTCTGTGAAAAAGGAAAGATCTGAGTACAACTTGAAGTTGTGGAGGCGAGCCCCCATGGCAGGAACTGGGCCACAAGAAACTTTAAGCAGAGGTTTACTGAACAAAAGACAAGAACCGCATTCTTCAAAGTGTGGCCTGTGCACCCTTCGGGGCCCCATGAGGTCAAAACTATTTCAAGAATAGTGTTCTTTCCAGAATAACACTCAGCCATTCCCTGCCCTCCACTGTAGTGGCATTTGCACTGACGTCTCACAGCAGCGGTAGGTGTGATGCCTGGCGCCCCAGCCCGATGCTCGGTCACACTCACGGTCATCATATCCTTCCCCCACCACACACTGGCAGCTACAAAAATAAAAGTAAAGCATCCTGAAAAATGCCAGTTCCACTGGAGAATGCCCTGGTGGTGACGCTGCAGAGAGGGACCCAACAGGGAGTAGGCAGGCCGCACAGCCGCCATGTGACAAAGTGCAAGGGTTGTCACAGGCAAAGCTCGTGCCCAACTATTGATGACAAGGACTGAACTAGCGGTGTCTTCTGTGAGTGTCTGGCACACAT
>NW_003852489.1:1052192-1054876 GCF_000181295.1 Otolemur garnettii
CTGAGGCAAGAGAATCGCTTGTAAACCCAAGAGTTTGAGGTTGCTGTGAACTGAGATGCCACAGCACTCGTCCAAGGGTGACATAGTAAGATTCTGTCTCAAAAAAAAAAAAAAAAAAGACTTTTCTGGCTAGATGTGGTGGCTCATACCTGTCATCCCAGCACTTTGGGAGGCCAAGGCAGGAGGATCTCTGGAGAACAGGAGTTTGAGACCAGCCTGGGTAACACAGCAAGGTGTGTCTCTCTACAAAAATGTTTTTAAAATTAGCCAGGTGTGATGGTGCTTGATCCCAGGAGAGCAAGGCTGCAGTGAGCTATGATTACACCACTACACTCCAGCCTGGGCGGCAGAGTGAGAACCTGTCTCTATAAAAAAGTTGTCTTTTTTATTTTTTTGGCAGTTTTTGGCTGGGGCTGGGTTTGAACCTGCCCCTGCCCTCTGGCATATGGGACCCTACACCTTTGAGCCACAGGCACTGCCCCAAAATTGTTTTTAATATAAAAAGCATATAAAAATGTTTCCTGATGAGATGACTGACGATATTAACAAATGTCACCATTGAGAGGCATCACCTTTTATAATTATATGCTCATTTGCATCCTTACTCATTTAATCCCTGTTCCTCTCAGCCAACTACACAACCAAGTTTTTTTTAAAGACAGACTCTCACTTTGTTGCCCTTGGTAGAGTGCTGTGGCATCACAGCTCACAGCAACCTCCAACTCCTGGGCTTAGGTGATTCTCTTGCCTCAGCCTCCTGAGGAGCTGGGACTACAAGCGTCCACCACAATGCCTGGCTATTTTTTTTTCCTTGCAGTTTGGCTGGGGTGGGTTTGAACCTTCCACCCTCGGTATATGGGGCCGGCGCCCTACTCACTGAGCCACAGGCACTGCCCTTTTTTTTTTTTTAGACAGAGTCTCACTTTGTCACCCCCAGTAGAGTGCTGTGTTGTCACAGCTCACAGCAATCTCCAAATCTTGGGCATAGGCAATTGTCCTGCCTCAGCCTCCCGAATAGCTGGGACTACAGGCACCCACCACAAGGTCCAGCTACTTTTTGTTGCAGTTTGGCCAGGGCCAGGTTTGAACCCACCACCCTCAGTTTATGGGGCTGGTGCCCTACTCACTGAGCCACAGGCGCCGCCCCCTATCTAGCCAATTTTTTGAAGGTGGTGACCAAGATATACCTAGCGTATGTCTTAGTGCTTGGCACACAGCAGAATATCAGTAAAGCCCACTAAAGAAATATAGAATATAAGTGAGAAAATGAACAAATGAAATGACTGTGTCTTCCCATAACCTTACTAAATCTTCCTTGGGAGTTTCCTTGACATCTCTGCCGGTCTGCTCAATATAATGGCCCAGGCCAAATGTGCATAAAAAGCACCAAAAGTTAATATATATTTCACACTCCTAAACAACAGCTGAAATCATCATTGAGGAGAAAAAACCAAAACAGACACACATAGAGAACAAGAAAGAAACCATGGCTTGACGCCTATAGCAGCTAGGGCGCCAGCCATATACGCCGGGGCTGGTGGGTTCGAATCCAGCCCAGGCCTGCCAAACACCAATGCCAACTGCAACCAAAAAATAGCTGGGCGTTGTGGTGGGTGCCTATAGTCCCAGCTACTTGGGAGACTGAGGCAAGAGAATCGCTTGTAAACCCAAGAGTTTGAGGTTGCTGTGAGCTGTGACGCCACGGCATTCTACCGAGAGCAACATAGTAAGACTCTGTCTCAAAAAAAAGAAAGAAAGAAAGAAAGAAACCAGCACTAGTTTCCGTGACATTTCACTATTTATTTAAAATGTTAGGAAAATGAATACACCACAAAAGGCCAAAAAGCAATCATTAGTCAAAGATGAAAAGGCAAGCTGCAAATCAGCCGAAAACCACAAATTCAACAATTGCATTGGCTGAGTTAGAAATGACCCGGCGTTAATGATCATCTCAAATGTTCCTGGACCAAGAAAGAAAGGGTAGATGGAAAATAGGTTTTAATTTCTTTAGGTTCTTTTCTTTAAGGAGGAAAAAAAAATTAAAGCAAACCAAAAACCAATATCTGCATCCCGTGTCAAATGCCAACTGTAGTGATTTAATTAAATAATGTCTTAATTATTTAGAGCATACATTGGAAGTAGTCTTTTATTACGGCACTGGAACGGTGTGATATAAACACCTACCAGAAATCCTAAAGGAACAATTCATATATCAAAGCAGGAACTTTTGCCAAGAAGACAAAATCCTTCTTAGGACATTTTTGCAGAAGCAAAGTCCATCAACATTTGGAGAAATTATTTTGCTCATTAGTAAAAGCAAGGTGATCCTGTAGACCACAGGGTGGCTCAGAACTTAACTCAACTAGACGCTTGAGGTCTCAGCCCCACAGGAAGACAGCTGAGCACTGCGAGCCATGTGCACCCCTTATTCTGAACCTGTCTTTCAGATCATGGGGAACCAAAGGGTAATGGAGTTACTACATACATTTGTCAAGGGGTTAAACGAGAAGGCATATTTTATAAAGTCTACTTACAGCGAAGCTAATATGATTTATATTTGTCCAACAAGAACATTCCTTAAAGGATCACGGGCCAAAATGGAACACTTCCTAAGAAGGCGGATTCCCAAGGTACACGAGTGCTTACAAATACAATCACAAAAGACATAATTTAAGCTTGAATGT
>NW_003852489.1:1055087-1055999 GCF_000181295.1 Otolemur garnettii
CCCCAGCCATTGGCAAACGATTTGTTCCCTAAAATGTGAGAAGATTAAGAGAAATGTAATGAGTTTAAGTGAAGCGATAGAAAAGACTTCTCTGAAACAACCTCCAAATTCTACAGCAGAGTTACGCCCCACAAAATACTTCCCCAGGGGACAAGCAAAGAAAGGAATGGAAATAAGTATGGAGTATTTACTGAATGGCAGTACTGGGCTGTGTTTGGTGCTGAGGACCCACAAGTGAAACTAATAGTCCATATCCTCAATTTAGATGGGTCTATAAGGAGAGAGGTCAAAAATAGCAATCGTGTGCTGTAAGTGCTGGGCTTAAGGGATATTCTGATTCACTGGGGAGGGGAGAGGCATCAAAGGCCAAATTCAAGGTGAGTCTCTTAATCAGGAAGATGAGCAGAAGACACAAGTATAAAGGCAAGTGCCATGGGAGAACTTGAAACACACCATCCACTCACATATATTGCCTCTCCTCACAGATTTCCAAGCCAATGAATGGCATTAAGTTGTCCACACAGAATGCTACAAGTCATTTTTTATTCCTAATTCTCCCTTATTAAACCCATTCCTCCTGCCCCAGCAATAGCCACTGGTCTCCATTTTAAGCTACTGCAGTCAAGCACCCCTCATCTCTTTACCTTAAAACCTCAAATGGAATACTCTCGGAAGAGAAGAACAGATATTGTTAAAATGCTTTTGGAAAGCAATTCAATAATATATACTAAAAGCTTTGTATCTTTTTAAATCTAGCATTTTATTTTCTTGGAATATAAACACAGCCAACAATTTAGTATATTGAAAGCATTTTATGCACAACAAAATGTCCAGAATGTTGTTTATAACGAAAATATTGAAGGCTCAGCACCTGCGGCTCAAGTAGCTAAGGCACCAGCCACATACACCTAA
>NW_003852489.1:1057445-1061082 GCF_000181295.1 Otolemur garnettii
TAACATTATCACCAAGTGTCAGGCACTGTGCAAAGCACTTTGCATACATTCTCTCATTTCATCCTCCCTATAAGCCTTTCAGGCAGGTCTTATTATTATTCCCCATTTTATAGTTGAGAAAACTGAGATTTAAAGAGTTGAAGCAACTTGGTCAAGGAGAGACAGGCAAGAAGTGGTAAGCTGACTGGTGGATTCAGACCAGGCAACCTCTGCCCCACTCTTTACCACTTTCGTGGGTTGTTTAGGGGAAAATCATATATTTCTTTATTAAATTTAGAAAACTGAATGTTTAACTAATATCCTCCTAAATTCACATCCACATGGAAACCGAGGATGTGGCATTAGTTTGTCATGAGGTCTTTGCTGATGGTACTAAGTTAAAAGAAGGTTGCACCTGGATTAAAGTGGGTCCTAAATTCAATGACTAGAAAAGAAAAGGGAAATTTGGACACAAGGACACACAGGAAGAGGGTCATGTGACAACAGACACAGAGACTGGAGTACAAGCCAAGAAACAGCAAAGATTGCCAGCAACTACCAGAACACTCGGAGACAGGCATGGAATAGATGGACAGACTCTCCCTCAGAGCCCCTGGAAGGAAGCAAACTTGCCAACACTTTGATTTTGAACTTCTAGCCTACTGACTATGAAAAAATAAATTTCCTGGTCAGACAGAGTAGCTCACACCTGTAATCCTAACACTCTGGGAGGCTCATCTGGGTCATCAGCTTGAGCTCAGGAGTTCCAGACCAGCCTGAGCCAAAGTAAGACCCAGTCTCTAAAAATAGCCAGACGTTATGGTAGGTGCCTGTAGTCCCAGCTACTGGGAAGGCTGAGGCAAGAGGATCATTGAGCCCAAGAGTTTGGGGTTGCTGTGAGCTATGACACCATGGCACTCTACCAAGGGTAACAAAATGAGACTCCATCTCAAAAAAAAAAAAAAAAAGGAAAGACTTTGGCACCTCTGCTAAGAACCAGAGAGGAAGCAGGGAGACCCAGTAGGAGATCACCTCTCTGAGGACAATGGTGGTGGCACTGGCAGTGGAGGGTGAGAAGTTACCAAGTTCTGGTTTTCGGGGTGGTCCCATTTACCCCAATGTGGAAGGCAAGGACAGGAGCTGTTGTAGGGGTGAAATCAGGAATTCCACTGGAGGGTGGTAGATCTGAGATGCCTGTTAGATATTCCAGCACAAAGAGCAGTGTGGACATTCATGTAAATGAGTCTGAGGCTCCTAGGGAGAGGTCAGGCGCAGCCCTCAGCACGGAGGAGAGATTTAAAGCCATGGGGACCGGAGGCGGCAGAGGGCAGAGTTCTGGGAGGCTCTGACACTCAACTGACTGTCAGAGGCTAAGAATCCTGAGAACCCCTAGCAGCAGGGGCTGAGAAGCAGGAGGAGAAGCCGAGGGCAAGGTGTCCTAAAGACAGACACCAAGTGACCAGAGTGTCCACAAGGAAGAGAGATCAATGGTGTCAAAACAAATACCAGACTAGCTGCTAGTCCCCAGACGCCAGCCAGGAACAGAGAGACGGAGCCACCTTTGCAGTCCTCTAGTGCAGCGCATCGTAACTTGACAGTGCACAGGGATCACCCTGGGTCCAGCAGAGGCACAGACAGGCCTTCGGAGGTGTGGGGAGGAGCCCGGGTTCTGCAAGCCTCACAGGCTCACAGGTGAAGCCGGCCCCTCCAGGCTGGGCCCACCTTTGGAGCTGTGGGGGTTTAGACACCAATCCTCACCGCTGAGGAAACGTTCCAGGGAAAGCTCCAAATAGTTTTCCCCCTTCTGCCCTCTGAACACAAACCCAGCCCTTCTTTTCACACAGCGCTATCTTCACCAATTTCTCTCTAAGCAGATTAATGTTTTCTTCAGAAGGATCTTGAGGTTTCATTGTACCCACAAGCTCTCTGACATGACTGGGCCACCTTGTCTAAGGTAGAAAGTCAACTCAGCTGAAAGCCACACACCTCCAGAAGGTATGTGCCCAAGCAAATTCCAGCCACAGGGGAGCGTCCATCCTACGCCTATGAAGTCTTGAACTCTGGGACGGTGCCTGTGGCTCAAGGGGTGGGGCACCGGCCCCATATTCCAGGAGTGACGTGTTCAAACCCGGCCCTATCCCAAAACTGCAAAAATAAAAAGAAATCTTGAACTCTACTCTCCAAAATCTCTGAAAATCTGGAGCCAAGCTTATAATGAATTCGTCTCAGAACTGGTTTCTCTACCACTACTGCTTCCAGACTCTAGCGATTCCCTTCCTCTCTGGTCAGCCACTGTCACCCCACACAACACACCCCTGCCATCTGCCACCCCTTACACACAAAGAACTACTAACATAGTAGTAGTTGCTGCATGTAGCAGGCTTTTCCTAGGGTTTAGGGGTAGCAGAGGATTGGAACAGTGCAGAGCAGAAAACAACTACAAATCAACATCCAGCTTCACCATCAAAGAAACAGATCAGCCGGTTCCTACCCCAGGGAACGTCAGCGGCGCGTCCCCCCCAGGCCCTGCCTTCCCACCTGCCTCTCTCTTTCCCTCTCTGACTCCTCTTCACGTACTGGGCCCTTCATCCAGGGCGGCTGCCTCCATCCACTCCAGTCTGTCCCACTTTCTCACCCAGAGCCATCTGCCTCCCTCCAGCCTCCCTCTCCATGTCCTCTGGGGCTTTGCTGTCCTCTGCCTAGGGTCCCAGCAGGTGTCCCCGTCTCAGGAGTCTGTGCTGGCCCTCCATGCTGGTACAGGGGCACCCCGTGATCTCTTCAGTAGCATTCTGTCCTTCCCACCACAAGGTCAGAAAGGAACAGATGTGGCACTGAATCCACAGGACAGATGCCAGACAATCGAGCCCGTTGTGTCTGATGCTGTTTCCAAAAAGCCTGTAATTCCAGAGGAGCCAGCCTCTGCCAATATCTAGGCCCAGTGCTGATTATAAACAGGCCTTAATAGATTTCTGCAAATCTTCATACTTGTTTTCATGTTGAACCCTTAATTCCTCCTGAAGCATCACTTGTTTACCATCATCAGTGGCCTCTCCCCTCTCTGAAAGGCTTTTCTTTTGTACAGTCCCTTAGAGGGGGACAAGCAAAATAAACTATTAATGACCAATCACTCTGAGTGATTTAGAGCTACTGGTGAGCACCCAAGTCTCCAGGCTCAGTTCCCAAGGGCACACGTGTTGCCCAGAGATCACTGACTCCACTCATACGCCCAAATCCACCTGTTTGTCTCCTGGGGACCATGGCAAGGAGATGCAATAATGCATCCAGAAATGTCACTTCCCATTTCCCGCATGCAACAGTGTCTGAAGGCCAGCATTTCAGAGGCTCTGTGTCCTGAACTCCAAAGGGCCCCTGGAAGCAGACCAAGTCACATCATTCCTCTGCTTAAAAGCCCTTGATGGCTCCCCACTGTGTACAGAAACCCAACCCTGCCACTGTGATGTCCTAGGGCCTCCCAGCCCCAAGACAACCTTCCACCGCCAGCTCCCATCATGCTACACAGCTCACATGCACAGGTCAAGGCCAAAGCAGAAGTGAGAGGGCTGGAACCCGCTGTCTGAAAAATTACTCTGCAAGGCCTTTCAAACCCACACATCTCTCTGTGTGAGAGTGTGTACAAATGTGTGAGGGTGTGTGAGGA
>NW_003852489.1:1062484-1064984 GCF_000181295.1 Otolemur garnettii
CAGCCTGAGCAAAAGCGAGACCCCATCTCTACTAAAAATAGAAAAACTAGCTGGGCATTGTGGCACATGCCTGAAGTCCCAGCTACTGAGGAAGCTGAGACAAGAGAATTGCTTAAGCCCAGGAGTTTAAGGTTGCTGTGAGCAATGACTGCACGGCACTCTACCCAGGGTGTCAGAGTGAGACAAGACAAGAGGGAGGAAGGGAGGAAGGAAGCAAGCTAGAAAACCATGATGGCAAAAAACTACTTGCAAATTCAACCAATTCTCTATGCACATGACTGAGTGTAACTAAACAAGAACAAGTGAGACACAGCGTGACCCAGGGTGAATGAGAAAGAGAATGCTTGGCCTTGTGTAAACTGGCTCCTCACCATCCACTACTGACACTGGGTGGGGCCGCCCTGGGCATGGCAGGGTGTTTGCAGCACCCACGGCCTCTGCCTGCTGGATGACGACAGGACCCCTCCAACAGCTATGACAACCAAAAATGTCTCCTAGGGTGGCGTCTGTGGCTCAAGGAGTAGGGCACCAGCCCCATGTACCAGGGATGGCAAATTCAACCCCAGCCCCAACCAAAACTTTAAAAAAATAAAATAAACTTGGCTGGTCGTGGTGGCTCACACCTGTAATCCTAGCACTCTGGGAAGCCAAGCAGGGTGGATGGCTTAAGCTCATGGGTTTGTGATCAGCCGGAGCAAAAAGCGAGACCCCCTTCTCTACTAAAACTAGAAAAACTGAGGCAAGAGGATGGCTTGAGCCAGAGGTGGAGTTTGCTGTGTGCTATGACACCATAGCATTCTACCCAGGGTGATGGCTTGAGACTCTGTCTCAAAAAAAAATGCCTCCAAACATTGTCATACGTCCCTGGGGATGGGGAAACAAAATTCCCCTGGGTGGGAATTACTAGTACAGACTAGCCGCTAAATAATGGAGTGTGTGTTTATTTCACATTTCAATGAAAAGTCACATGACCTCTTCTCCAAACAGGCCTGAGCACCTGAGGATTCTGGACACTGAGGTCAAATGTCTCAGAGGTACATGCAGGACTGGGCTGTATGCAGGATGGGGTGGAAATGGTTGGGGGCTCAGAAGTAGGTTCTGCAGCAGGAATGAGTCACGGAGAAACAAGATCTGGTCGGTTTGAGCAGTGACGGGGAGCAGGTGGTGGTCTCATCAGTGAGAGATGTCTAAAGCAACCAAGAAGAGAGCCAGAGAGCAAACTGCAAAGTTGGAGGCAAGCGGAGATTAGGGGGAGGTGATGACCACCAGCAGGGGAAAGGCAAACAGAGGAGTTTGGGGGAGTTTTCTGAACAGCGGAAGGATCACACAGTGCAGGCTTTTAGGGGCAAAGTCACGGCTTGTAGGCTGGCACGGGGATGGTGGAGGAAGGCGGAGGCAGGAAGTCAGACCGCAAGGGCCAAGCCCACCTGCTGACTGACGCCCACAGCACCTTCAGTCAGGGCAAAAGCCGTTATCCACAGTCACAGTTCAAAAAAGCCAGGTGCAGATGTTGGCAGAGAAAATGTCAGGTGGCAGACCTGCGGATCGGTTACAGCCACCCCCTGCACGCCTGGAGCAGGGGTACCTGCTTTGGGGGAGTGTGATGACACCCCCACCCAAGGTCCCAAGGAACAGTCTTTGGAATGGCCACTCCAGACATCATGCTGAAAGCACGTGAGGACCAGTTAGAGTCATCCCCCCACAGGACCCCTCCTCCAGCGGCTGTAGCACCCATCCGCCCCCTCCCTCCACCTGCCCTCCTTCCTTGCCCTCTGCCCCCCTTGGGGGCCTCCTCCCCGCCCCACCACCCAGGCTTCTCTCTGTTTCTCTCCCGGCCCCTCCTCCTTTCCCCTGCCCACCACTGAGTGTTGGTGTCCTAGACTTTAACCCTGGGCCTCTTCTCCTCCAACTGCCTCTAGATCTCTGTATCTAAGGCTCAGATCTATACTTTGACATCTGAAAAATCTTTCAGTTGCTCTCCATACAAAATGAAGTTCAACAACTCAATCCTGCCTCTGCCCACCTCCCTGTTCCCTCCTACCCTACACCTAGACATTCTGAGCTACCTCTTATTTCTTCTTCTTACTCTTCAAAAAGCCACATCCATCCCTAACAGCCTGGAGTGGATTCATTTTTGTCACACTCCAGAGCAGCCATCTGCTTATGTCTCTGTCTCCACCACAGCCCCTGAGCAGAAACCTAGGCAACCCATCTGTACAGCCTCAGCCCCCAGCCTGGTACCTGGTACTTAATACTCAAAAAAGTAGTTACCATTTGCTGAGTACCGTTCTAAGCGCTTTACTATGAAGTATTTCATTTTAGCCTCATGAAATGGTTATTTTATATTATTATTTATAATAATAATGTTATAGTAACATCAATAATAACACTTACTATCTCCATTTTATAGATGAGAGTACTAAGGTGCAGAAATGTGAGGGAAGTTCCCCAGGGTTACGTAGTTAGGAAATGGGGAGATTCAAACCCAATCTGAGCCCAG
>NW_003852489.1:1065180-1069426 GCF_000181295.1 Otolemur garnettii
AGCCTGGACCACAGACGCTGGCTTCCCAAACACTCTTCCTTGGGTCACTGCTACTTACCTTCACCAGGGTGGGACAAAAACAGGACTATTTTAGCCACAGGATGAGCCAAGCAAGGCCTGAACTGGGTCCAGGTCTAGCAACATCTACTCAACTCCCCTGATGAAGTCAGGAGAGGGTGCCTGGCTCCGAAAGACTGTGCAGGTGGACACCATGAGCCCACAGGACAGAGCCGAGGCCACGGACCAAAATCAGAGTGATCAGATCAGGGCAGGACCTCACCCCAACCCCCAGGCAACTGAGACAGAGATCCTGCCTTGGGCTGACCACCACAGCCACAGCAGCCCCGGGGCCAAAGGAAGAAGGAGAAATAGACTTGGCTCCAGCTAGAGAGGACAGGTCCCCAGCAGCCAGCTCAGGATCCTGGGGCTCCCACCAGCAGCCCCACTGTTCCTACTGTATACTCACAACAGGTTAGGTCAGGCTGGCACCTCCAGAAGAGAAAATGAGGAGGTAAAAGGTTGACACTGCATGTGCCTTATAACTGAAACTCTAACAGGACCCCCCAACTAGCAGCTCGCATGCCAGGGCAAACACCTAGTTCAGTTTCGCAGTGAATGAGCATTCAAATATTGCGTTTCCTTTAAAAATGCCAGAACCAAGCACTCACCCGCATTGGTTCATCAGGGAATCCAGGTTTGCTCGGCCGGTCCTGTCGCCGGGATCTCAGGAGCTGTTTGGCCTCCTTTTCCTTCAGAATGGGGGAAGCCTCTAGAAAAGTCAGGAAAGCCACTAAGGATTCTCACTTTCCATCCCCACAGTCCAAGGCAAAGGATTTGCAAGTTCAATTTTGGTTAGAACACTCATGTTCTTTCCCAGGGACTTGTCTCAGAGGACTTGGCATTCCAGAAGGCTCAGGAAGGAATTTTAAATTGTTTCTAATATGGTTAACTTAGAGCAAAAAAACTGCACCACCTAAATGCATTTACTGATTGCAATGGCCTAGTCCTTTAAAAGTGGGTATAAATTTAATGAATACATATTTTCTTCCACAACAACCACATAACGTTAAAAACACACACACACAACACTTTCTTCAGTTCTCTGATCTGTGTTTTTTAGGTTTGTTTCGGTGGAAATTTTTAAAATCCTCAACAGACTGAATCAAGTTCAATGTTGGACTTGGAAGATGCCCACTGACCTATCAACTTAAATTAAACTTAATAAATTACAGTCCCTCAAAGAGAATTATTATAACAGTAAAATTACATTGTTTTGATAATCACATGCAAATTCTAAAAGATATTATCACATGCCCATCGAAGTATTATCAACATTTGGTGATTTCGTATGATCGATAAAGAAAGTAAAGCTACGATCAGCATTTTGAAGAATTAGTTCTCAAGCACATTTAAAGACGTATTAATGATAACAATTCTGTAAGCCTGCTCTTACAGAAAGAAAAAGAAAGAGCATTGAAATACCTTTACATTATAGACTACCTACTATTTTAAATGAAAAAAATATATACTTGAAAATACCAAAGAAACTATTGTTGTAGTATATCACGTCAGCATAGAAAGAGACGACGTTCTCTGGAGCAAATGCCCACCTGAGACGATAGTCAGGAAGGGAAGAGACAGCACAAGCAGAAGCACAAGAAATTTCTCCATCCTGCCTCGGGACGTCTCTCTGCTGGTTGCTGAATGAATTCTCCCAGACAGAGCCAGCCTACTTGACGGACGCCAGGTCAGGCCTGATGTTTGTTTAAGACTTTGAACGGGACTTAATGTATGATGCCAAGTGCATCTGACTCTTGAGTGTTTTAGAAATGACCCCTGAAATCGTTTCCTCTGAATTCCTGTAAATTTTCATCCCGAGGAAGGAAATTACCCCTTTGTCATCTAAGCTTCAGAGCTTGAATCTGAAAACAACATGTGAAATTCATTTTACTCCAACTGATAGATATATCTCATACAGTGGTTAGGAATATTTACCTGGAGCTTCCTTTTACGTTCCCTTTTCATTGAGGATTGATAATCTCGTACATTTGCGCGTTTTATGACATTTTTGCAAAACCCATTCATCAGTCTAAGTTGACTTTCCCAGTAATTTCAGAGGTGAGCAGGAAAATTAATAAGCGGTATGCTAAGAGGGGAAAAAAAAATCCAGCTGATTTTGGTGCCAGGAAAACCAAGGTTCAAATCCTGGCTTCACCTCTTTCTACCAATGTAACCTTAAGTCATTCACCCTTTCTGAACTTGAGTTTCCTCTTCTATAAAAAGGAAGTGCCTACCTTGGGGGGGGGGGGTGGTGTGACAAAGGATGTTTGGAAAATTATGAACCTCATGGCATCTGGCGCTATCATCATTATCCATTTCCATTTTACAAATAAGGAAAGTGAGATCCAGAGATGTGAAGTCAAGTCCAAGTTCACATGTTATGGATGCCAAGGTAGAGCCAGAGTCTTCAAACCTAGAATGCATGCTCTTCCTATTAAGCTCCATGACCTCAGGGGTGGCCTTCCTCATTTATAGGACCTTACACAGCATGCCTTCAGCAAGACTGCAAACAACCTTGCCCCAGACTGAAGGTTATTCTTATAAACAGAATAAAATCTGAAGAAGCTAAAGTCCTTTTAAGTTCAAATCACCTATAAATGTCCCATGAAGAAATTATCAAATGTATTGTATTTGTATATTAAATACATTATAAATATATCTGGAAAGTAGGTGGCATTTATTTGGATAAAATTCTCCATTCAGAGAACTGATCTGGTGTTTCGGTGGTCACTTTACCAGCTCAACAGAAAACAATACCCTATCTGTAGCTGTCCCAGTTTATGCTAATGTTGTGTAACTGATATTCCACCTAAACATCCTGCCCACTCAGTTGGTATGAAGATATTTTAAGAAGACTGTAAATGAGAAAAGAAAAATGCTCACTGCTAGAAAAGTTGCCTCACACATTCATTTGCTCTAAATTTGGTTTCAACTGTGTTGCTATTGACTTTTTTCTGTTTTCTTGCAGTTGTCAACAACTGAGGCATTTTAGGAGCATTATTTTTAAAATATATACTTGTCACATCAAATATCTTGAAGTTTTATGTTCAAGTTCGAATCTTTCCTTCCTTTTGCTCTTTGTGGTTGGACAGGACCCTAACTGTATTGTTTTATTATGATATCAAATGAACATCTTCTGTGTACCCCAAAAGTCTACACCTAGCTAGAAATCTATGCCCAGCTGGAAATTTCTAATGTATCCAATGTACGCTTACTCTAAAAATACTTTTTAGACCAGGCTCAGTGGCTCATGCCCATAATCCCGGTGCTTTGGGAGACTAAGGTGGGAGGATCACTTGAGGCCAAGAGTTTGAGACCAGTCTGAGCAATGCAGTGAGATCCCCATCTCTACAAAAAAAATTGTTTTAATTAGCCAGGCCTAGTGAAGCATGCTTATAGTCCTAGCTACTTGGAAGGCTGAGGCAAGAGGATTGCTTGAACCCGGGAATTTGAAGTTACAGTGAGCTATCATTATGCTACTGAACTCCAATCTGGGTATAGAGTGAGATTGTTTCAGAACAATATTTTTTTTAATTTAGTGACTTTTGTCTGTGTCAGCTCAGTCCAATAACGTGAGAGCCACAGATGTAAGCCACATATGTAATTTAAATTTTTCTAGTTACCACACTTTTTTAATAAAAAAGGTCCAAAAACAATTTTTTTTGGTAGAGACAGAGTCTCACTTTATCACCCTCGGTAGAGTACTGTGGCGTCACACAGCTCACAGCAACCTCCAATTCCTGGGCCTAGGCGATTCTCCTGCCTCAGCTCCCGAGTAGCTGGGACTACAGGTTAC
Source organism: Otolemur garnettii (assembly GCF_000181295.1). Taxonomy (NCBI): domain Eukaryota; kingdom Metazoa; phylum Chordata; class Mammalia; order Primates; family Galagidae; genus Otolemur; species Otolemur garnettii. The sequence continues at coordinate 1,069,037 of NW_003852489.1, forward strand.
CTTGTGGGAATGTGTGACAAAGGATCTAAGGAAAACTGTGAACCTCATGGCATCTGGCACTATTCATCATCATCCATTTCCATTTACAAATAAGGAAAGTGAGATCCAGAGATGTTAAGTTCGTTGCAGTTCAGCCAGGGCTGGGTTTGAACCCGCCACCATCCCTCTCACCCAGCTTTCTGCACCAGGATTCCAGCTGGTGTCCAAGTTTCCCTCCCTATTCACTTCAATGGATTATTCATGCAGCAGCAATGATGATCCTCATAAAATAGAAATAGAACAAAGAAGTTAAACTTCATCATTTCCCTGCTTAAGAATCTTTCATTAGGGCTCAGCGCCTGTAGCTCAAGTAGCTAAGACACCAGCCACATACACCAGAGCTGGTGGGTT
>NW_003852489.1:1070605-1087948 GCF_000181295.1 Otolemur garnettii
GGCTGGCGCCTTAGCCGGTTGAGCTATAGGCGCCGAGCCTCATCCTCCTTTTCATGACTGGATCCTTCTCATCCTTCAGGTTTCAGTTTGAAAGTTTTCCTACTTAGGAAAGCCTATCCTTACCAGCCTACTTAATAAAAGTACCCTGCCCCCCCCCACCATTATTCTTCCTCTCCTGGCACTCACCGTAACTTAAAAATGTTGCCTTTGTTTAATTTTTAAAATCTATCTCCTCTACAGACTGTCAGCTCTAAGTAAACTTGTATTATTTTATAATTTTTTTTCTTTTTGAGACAGAGTCTCAAGCTGTTACCCTGGATAAAGTGCCATGGCATCATAGCTCACAGCAACCTCCAACTCTTTTTCTCGAGCAATCCTCTTGCCTTAGTTTTTCTATTTTTAGTAGAGACGAGGTCTCACTTTTGCTCAGGCTGGTCTGGAACTCGTGAGCTCAGGCAATCCACCCACCTCGGCCTCCCAGAGTGCTAGGATTACAAGTGTGAGCCACTGCACCCAGCCTTATTTTATAATTTTTTTATTTTTTTAATTATTTTAAATTTTTTAAAGCACAAGAGAACCTCTGGTGGACTGGAGAGGTGATACTGGGGAGAGTCAGGGCCTGATCACACCCTGGGACACCGAGATGGGGGATGGTGCTACAGGAAGACTAGAAAAGCAAGATCTCTTGTTGTGAGTGTCACTCTGGTGGAGAGAATTCTTTTCTACCACCCCACCCCGCCATACCCATTCCCAGTGAAAGCAGTAGCCGAATAATTGGGTGAGTCAGCTGGGCTTCTCAGAAGAAGACGCAATTCCCAATAAATCCACAAGGTGGCAAGCAGAGAACAAAACCAATAACAACCAAGGTCAAGGCCACCAAACCAAGGTTAAGGGCTGAAGAAGTTGCCAAGGGTCCTAGTGAATCTGCTGAGATAGAAAGAGGTGGAGAGAGATGGTCTACAGCACCTAAAACTATGTCCCTACTATTTTAACTGATGTACTATTTGAAGGCCACCATCCAATGCCGTGGCCTAGAAAAGCTATACCCTAAGTCCCCACTTAATATCATCTTTTATACTTTCTTGGAAACGAAAACTTTTAGAGAAATGATGTAGAACGAAACCAATTTCACCATAAGCTAATTAATACACATGAGGGAGGTTACTCTGTTATATTTCTGGTCACAAAAACATCACCAGACTTCTAAATAAAAACCCAGACCACGTCTAATTTTGAGCACTGAAATATATGTGAACTATCTATACATTCAGGAAAGATTAACAAAAACAAGTAAGATATTGATTTGCCCAAATATTCCAGTACAGGGTCTTGGTGGTCAGAATCTGTCCGAGCAGCTCAGGGCACCTGGGGGGAATCAGCCCTAGACAGGACATGGTCCCATTGCAAGGCACACTCACCCTCACACTCTCACTGGGACCATGGAGACATGTCGATTCACCTGACTTGCCTTTCTTTGAGATGTGAGGGTGCTACTGAGTCCAAGTTAATAATATTGTCCTGTCAGAATATTCATTCAAAAGTGACTGAATAGCTACGGCACAGGCAGTGTGACATAATGGTTACAATTGTGGACTATGAGGTCATCAACAGACATGGGTTGAATCCTGACTCTGAAACTTAATACCTATGTTACACAGAAGCCAAGTGGCATTGGGAAAATTTACTAACCTTCTAAATTCTCATTTATTAAAAAAAGAATTATAATAAAACTTACCTCCTAGGTTGTGTTGAGACTTATGAGAGATAGTCCATATAATATGCTTGAAAGATAGTAAAAGCCTGATACTTGGAAACTACTATTATTACCATTATTCCCCCTTCTCTCTGCAAATCACCCTAATTTATATTTGCATATGCACTCCATTCTTGGACACACAATAGAAAGTCTACACGTTTTTTGGTTGTTCTTTTTTTGTTGTTGTGAGACAGTCCCACTTTGTTACCCTCAGTAGAGTGCGTGGCATCTTGGCTCAAAGCAACCTCAAACTCTTAGGCTCAAGAGATCCTCTTGCCTCAGCCTCCCAAGTAGCTGGGACTACAAGCTCCTGCCACAATGCCTAGCTGTTTTTAGAGATGGGGTCTCATTCTTGGTCAAGCTGGTCTCAAACTCCTGAGCTCAGGAGATCCACCCACCTCAGCCTCTCAAAGTGCTAGGATTAGAGGTGTAAGCCACCATGCCCAACCTTTAAAAAATTTTTGAATGACAAAAGATACAGGGACTCATCACATATATATTAAGATATACAACTTTACATGTAGTTGAAAGAAACATATTTTACTTGAAAACGTGGTTCTTTTTTTAATATGATTTGGCTTTTCTGACCACACCCATGCTCCTGGCTTCCCTTCACATTTCCTCAGCACTTCCACACACGCACACCCCTTCCTGTTTGGAAGCAGCAATACAATGGTAAGATGTTTGGAACTTGGACATGGGCCTTTCCAGACTGCTGCATGGTTCTGAAAGTGGACTGTAATTTCTGCCCTGGATCCAGGACACTGCCCTCAACTTATGGCTGCCCAGCAGGCGAGGACACTGAGGTCACTGTCAGGTTCCCGAGGGCCAGTGCCAGGCTTCTCTCCAATCCAAACAGGAATGAGAGAGGAACACTGGCAGAGGCTTAGAAGCATGAGATGGGTACAAATAAACATATGAGGGGCGTAGACTGTGCAGGGAGCAATCTGTGAAACCACTTCTAAGGCTAATGTCCTATGACATTTCATTCAAAAAGGAATGCTAGACCTTTAATTGGAAGAGAAAAGCTCTAGTTCTTCTGGGGGGAAAAATAGGGAAATGCGTTTTGTTTCTCTCTGTGGGATCTTATTTGGGATGATAAAGCTTCAGACAGATTAGGAGACTCTCCAGCAGTAGTTCTCAAACCTTAAAGGGCTTAAGAATTATCTGCGGGGCTGAGCACAATGGCTCAGGCCTATAATCTCAGTACTTTGGGAGGCCAAGGCAGGAGGACTGCTTGAGGCCAGGAGTTTTTTTGTTTTTGAGACAGTCTCACTCTGTCACCCTGGAGAGTGCCTTGGCATCATAGCTCGCAGCAACTTCAATCTCTTGGGCTCAGGCAATCCTCTGGCCTCAGTCTCCCAAGTAGCTGGGACTACAGGCATGTGTCAAAAATTACCTGGCTAGTTTTTTTCAAATTTTACTAGAAATGGGGTCTCACTCTTGCTGAGGCTGGTCTTGAACTTGTTAGCTCAAGCAAACGACCCACCTCAGCCTCCCAGAATGCTAGGATTATAGGCATAAGCCACCATGCCCAACTGAGGGAAGCAGTTTGAGACCAGCACGGGCTATATGGCAAGACCTCTTCGTCTACAAAAAAATTGTTTTAATTAGCCAGGCAAGGTGGTGCATTTATGTGATCCCAGCTACGAAAGAGGCTAAGACAGGAGGACCACTTGAGCCCAGGAGTTTGAGTTTCACTGAGCTATGATGAGGAAACTATACTGTAACCTGGGCAACATAGCAAGACCCTCTCGCTCCCAAAAAAAAGAATAACCAGAGATTCCCCAGGCATTCAGAAAGCCTCTGATGTAGAAGATATGGACAAAGCTTTAAAAAAAAGAGAAGGCAACTTGGGAAAATGAGAGACCACACAATTGGAAAAAGTAAGTAAGTAACAATAATATCTTCTGAGATAAGAAAATCGCTTCCATGAAATGTGAACAAAATGCTGTAAAAAAAGAAATATTCTGGCTCGGCACCTGTAGCACAGTGGTTGAGGCGCTGGCCACATGTACCGCAAGGTTGGAGGGTTTGAACCCAGCTCAGGCCAGCTAAGCAACAATGACAAAAAAAATGCCGGGCATTGTGGTAGGCACCTGTAGTTCCAGCTACTTGGAAGACCAAGGCAAGAGAATTGCTTAAGCCCAAGAGTTTGAGGTTGCTGTGAGCTGTGACACTACAGTACTCTATCTAGGGTGACATAGTGAGACTCTGTCTCGAAAGAAAGAAAGAAAGAGAGAGAGAGAGAGAAAGAAAGGAAACAAATTAACAAAAAAAAAGTCTTGAAAATTAAAAAATATAATAGCAGAAATTAAAAGGTCAATAAAAAATTCAAGGATAATGCTAAGGAAATCTTTTAGAAAAATAGAGCAAAAATGAGAGTAAGATTAAAAAAACAAGAGAAGCCAGGTGTGGTGGCTCATGCCTATAACCCTAACACTCTGGGAGGCCAAGGCAAGTGGATTGCCTGAGCTCAGGAGTTTGAGACCAACCTGAGCCAGAGCAAGACCCTATCTGTAAAGGTATCTAGGCATTGTGGTAAGTGCCTGTAGTCCCAGCTACTCAAGAGACAGAGACAAGAGGATCACTCAAGCCCAAAAGTTTGAGGTTGCTATGAGCTATGATGCCATGGCACTCTGCCAAGGGCAACAAAGTGAGACTCTGTCTGAACAACAAAAAAAGAAAAAAAAAAAATTTTTTTTTTTTTTTGCAGTTTTTGGCCAGGGCCAAGTTTGAACCTACCACCTCCAATAAATGGGGCTGGCGCCCTAATGCTTTGAGCCACAGGAGCCGCTAAGAAAAAATATATTTTAAAGAGAGGACATTTACACCCCCCCCCCCGCCAAAATTGAAAACTTATGTTGACACAAAAACCTGCATTCAGATGTTTATCGCAACTTTATTCATAGTTGTAAAAACTTGAAAGCAACCAAGATGTCCTTCAGGAGGTGAATGAATAAACTGTGGCACACCCAGACAACAAAATATTTTCAGTACTAAAAAAAGAAAGAGGGAGAGAGAGCCATCAGGACATGAAAAAATGTGGAAGAAACTTAAATGGATATGACACAGTGAAAGAAGCCAATCTGAGGACAGGCTGCCTGCTAAGTCTGCTGCAGAAGCTGATTTGTATTTTGTTTATCTTGATAACTGGACAGGTTGAGTGTCCCTGGCAAAACAAAAAAATGTTGAAATTTAATTGCCACTGATGGTATTGGAAGATGGGGCCTTCAAGAGGTGGTTAGATGAACGGAACATGACCCTCCTGAAAGTATTAAGGAGTACTCTTGAGAGCAAGTTCTCAAAGGAGTGAGTTTGTGCTAGAGAGTGCAGGTTGTTATAAAAGCAAGCTGCTTGGCTTGCTCTTTTGGTCTCTTTGTCCAGTGTTGGCCAGCTTACCCTTCTGTCTCTCCTCCCAGTTACGACGCAGTACAGTACAAAAGCCCTTGGACCACGTCCTTGGACTTCCCAGCCTCCAGAACAGTGAGCCAAATCAACTTTTCTTTATTATTTACCCAGTCACAAGTATTCTGTTAATGAGTTATTACAAGAGTTTTGAGATACGTAAAAATCAAGAAATGTATTTTCTTGCATGGACAGAAACAAAAGAAGCCTTCCCAGCAACACTGATAAACCCAGCAAGTTGAAACTTCCACAGGTGAATTAGAAAGGACACCGTCAACTATACTTCTAAGAAGTGAAATAATGGACCATGACATTCTGTCTCAAAACTTTCATAGTGACCCATAACAACAGAAAATGAATTAAGACTAAGTCAATGACCTGATGAAACTCTGCTCTCCCTTTCCTCTGCTTCCATGCCCCATTTCCTGGATAAACTGAAGACACTCATGTCTCCTTTGAGGGAGTCACCAATGAGCCAAGACGAAAATATCAAAACCAGCCCCCTTCCTCTTTGACTAAACATATTTTTGCCAGGTGTTCAAACCACAGCCCTGCTCCAATACCTGTGTGACTTCCCAAGGAGGGATCTTCTCAGGGAAGCTGAATCCAGATTCCATCCCAGAGACACTATTTGGCCTACCTCCTCCTGGGAACCTTCCCTTCTGGGTGGCTTTACTATTTCCCAGCAGGTGCAGGTTTGGGCTTGTTTTAAATCTTTACAATAAACCTATATTATTTAGGGATACTCCCAGGGATGGCAAAACTATAAAGAAAAGCAAGGGAATGAAGGCCCCAACATTAGGATAGTAATTCCCTTTGATGTGGGGGGAGAGGCAGCGATCAGAGGGGCACATGAGAGCCCCCTAATGTCCAGTACATTAACCTGGGGAGTGAGTACACAGGTATTTGTTTTATTATTTTTTGACTGTATATATGTTTTGTGATTTCTTCCTTATGTGCAATACATTTTGAAATTTAAGTCAACAAAAGTTTGAGTAAATAAATAAAAGAATTAACTGGGGAACTCATCAAGAAGGCAAATTCCTGGCTCCACTACAATTCTGATTCAGGAGACCTCATTAGGAGCTGAGAATCCACATTTTGAAATGATTCTGATGCCGGAGGTCCAAAAATCACATCCTGGGACACCTTACCTGTGTGAAGAGCATCGCATGCTTTGGCATCAATAAAGCTGAGTTCAAAGCACCAACTCAGTTGACTCCTGGCTCAGTAACATCAACCAAGTTTTCTTCGCCTACAAAATAAGGATGATAAACTGAGCACAGTGCCTAGGACCTACTAACAAGGCAACACAGGTTGGCTATCATAGTAATAATAAGTTATTTTTTTCTTTGAGACAGATTCTCACTTTGTCACCCTTGGTAGAGTGCCATGGCGTCACATCTCACAGCAATTCAAACTCCTAGGCTTGAATGATCCTCTTGCCTCAGCTTCCTGACTAGCTGGGACTATAGGCATCTGCCACAATGCAGCTCATTTTTTTTTAAAGTTGGGATTTTACTCTTGCTCTGCATGGTTTCAAAGCAATACACCTATATCAACCTTCTCAACAGGCCTGAGCTCTCCTGAGCTCAAGCAATACACCTGTATTGACCTTCCAGAGTGCTAAAATTACAGGAATGAGCCACCATGGCCTGGCCCCTATTATTACTGCTTTTAGTGAAATAAGAGTGTATTTCCTCAGATGTGGTCATTTCTTTCTTTCTTTCTTTTCTTTTTTTTTTTTTTTTGAGACAGAGTCTCACTTTGTCACACACACACCCCCCCTTGGTAGACTGCAGTGGCATCACAGCTTACAGCAACCTCAAACTCTTGGGCTTAAGCGATTCTCTTGCCTCAGCCTTCCAAGTTGCTATAAATACAGGTGCCCACCACAACGCCCGGCTATTTTTAGAGACTAGGTCTTGTTCTTGCTCAGGCTGGTCTCAAACTCCTAAGCTCAGGCAATCCACCCATCCTGGCCTCCCAGAATGCTGGAATTACAGGCGTGAACCACCGAGCCCAGCCTTGATGTGGTAATTTCTATTGATCCAACTCTATACACGGAAATCTTCCAGATAATTTTTGACTCAGCAAAGAAAGACTAATATGGTTAACAATTTTCCCATAAGCCTTAAAATTTTCATATTCATGGCTAAGGTGCCAGCCACATACACCTAAGGTGGCCGGTTCGAATCCAGCCCAGGCCCACCAAACAACAATGATGGCTGCAACCAAAAAATAGCCAGGCATTGTGGCGGGTGCCTGTAGTCCCAGCTACTTGGGAGGCAGAGGCAGGAGCTCAGGAGTTGGAGGTTGCTGTAAGCTGTGATGCCACAGCACTCTACCCAGGGGGACAGCTTGAGGCTCTGTCTCAAAAAAAAAAAAAAAATTTCACATTCTTCAGCCAAATGTGAGAATAAGGAAATAATCATAAACAGAGGAATTATTCATAATAGTAAGATATTAGAACCAACTTACCTAGTCAACAAGAAAAGTAAACTTACAGAAACTGTGAGCTATCTTTATAGACTGGAATATAATATAGCTATTACATATGACTTTTTAAAACAACATGTAGACGTTATTTTACAATGCTAAAATGAAAAAGAACCAGATAGAGAATACAAGGGCTAACAATGAAGTTCACAATCTCATCCTAGAAAAAGTGCCACATACCTCTTTGCTGAACAGCAATACCATCACCTTCAAAGTACTCCCCTTGGGAAAGTAGGCACTGATGCCAGTGCCTGGTCCACCCTTCACAGCAATTTAGAAACTCTTTTTCTGGAATGATCAGGCTGTAGTAGTATGAGCTTTGACAATTAAGTTCATGAACGTGCCACCATATACTTAGGTTGGCAGCACTGTACAACCAACTTGGTAAGGTTTCATAACCTTAGTATATCTGGGTATCTGGGTCTCACAGCTGTGTTCATGTCAACGTGTGGCAGTGTCTTGCTGAATGGTGTTCATTATTGTTGTTGCACGTTTTTGTGTGCCATATGACAGCACTGATGGTCATTCCAAAAAAAGCATTCCAAAATTGTTTGAAGGGTGGACTGACATTGGTCCACAGCTCCCCAAGGGGAGTGTACTTTGAAGGTGACCACAGCGATATTCAGCAATGAGGTATGTAGCACTTTTTCTAGAACGAGTTTGCAAACTTAATTGTCAGACTTCATATATTGACCACATCATCAAAAGTGTGTATCCCAAAAAAAAAAAAAGAAAGAAAGAAAACACCGTTTCCATAGAAAATAATGGAAGAAAATAGACCAAAATGTTCAAACAGAGGTTATTTTCAGGGTGAGAGATGGATAATTCTTTTTTTCTTCCTTTTTAATTTTCTATATTTTCTAAATACCCCATAATGGGTATAAAAAAACTCATTTTTTAACGTTTATTTTTATATCCTTTTCAATCTAAACTAATTTAAGGGTTCTGCATCAGCTAGGATTCATAAAAGACAAAGACATTTCCACACACAGGGCAGGCTAGCAGAGCAGAAGGGATGCTTTGGACATATCTGTAACCCCCCGTGTTACACATAAGATACCTGAGACCCAAGGAGGGGTACCGATGAACCCAAAAGGGCACAAATATATGAAGTTCAAGGTGTTCCCAGGACTCTTGATCCCATACAACACTCTTTCCATTATACCACACCATTAACTAACCTCTTGTTCTTCATAATTCACACTGTTAAACACTTCAGCCTCAATATTCAAAATGTGGAACTAGCAGCAGCATCACCTGAGATCTTATTAGAAGTTCAGATTCTCAAGCCTCTTCCCCAGAAATGAAATCAGAATCTGCATTTTGACAAGGTTCTCAGAGAAGAAACAGAATAAGATAAACTCTCTTGCTGAGCGAGGTGGCTCACACCTGTTATCCTAACACTCTGGGAGGCTGAGGCAGGTAGACTGCTTGAGCTTAAGAGTTTGAGACCAGCCTGGGCAATAACAAGACCCCATCTCTACTAAAAACAGAAAACTAGCTCAGTGTTGTGGCACACACCTATAGTCCCAGCTACTTGAGAGGCTGAGGCAGGAAGATTGCTTGAGCCCAAGGGTTTGGGGTTGCTGTGAACTATGGTGCCATGGCACTCTACCCAGGACATCAGAGTGAGACTCTTGTCTCCAAAAAAAAGGAAAAAAAATAAACTATCTCTATGATGGCTTGATTTAGGGTGAAGCTGAGTAAGTAAAAGTGATCTTAGTCCCAACATTGGTTGTGTGACATGAAATATGTTTCTTAACTTCCCCATGCCTTGTAAAACGGGGATGATGCACTCGGTATGGTGCCTAGCAAGTGCAGAGATGAAGGCTGGGGTGCACTAAGCCATCACACACAGTGCTAGATAATAACACTGCTTGTTAGGCATATTTCAACAAGTCTGGGGCTTTGAAAGCGCCAGGATTCCCTGCACGGTGCTGGGCACATTCTATGTGCCAGTATGTGTTTAATAACTAGCCAGGAGCGACATTTATCAATGTTTGACTGGACTATCACATTCCTTAGTGTGTAACACTCTCCAAACTGCCAATGTTCTCCATTCCAACATTCAAAACCATGCCCGAACTCCCTTCTCACAGACAGTGAGGAAGAGAGGCAGTTGAAGGTCATAGATTAAGCTTAACTCATACTGTCAATCTGCGGTCCCCAACCCTCAGCTGCAGACAAGGACTTTGTGGCCTGTTAGGAAACAGTTACACAGCAGGAGGTGAGTGGGGAAGCTTCATCTGTACTTACGTGCCCTCTTGGTTGCTAGCATCACTGCCTGCGCCCTGCCTCTGATAGAGGGCATTAGATTCTCATAGGAATATGAACCCTACTATAAACTGCCTGTACAAGGGATATAGGTTGCGTGCTACTTACGAGAATCTACTAGCAGTGCTTTTCAACGAAAAAAGGATCCCGCGAAAGGATCTTAGGTGGGCCCCCAAAATTTTTAAAGATCATTAATTAAATTATTTTTGAAAGAAATTGAAAGCACAGTAAGTGTATTCTTTTTCTTTGTTCTTTTTTATCAGCATAATTTAAGTGCGCCCTGAGATTAAAAAAAAAAAGTTGAGAAACACTGATCAAATGCCTCATGATCTGAGAAAGAGATGTAGTGGCTTGAAATATCCCTAAGCCACCCCCTCCTTTTCGCCCGCCAACCCCTTGGGAGAAAAATTGTCTGCCATGAAAACGGTCCCCGGTGCCAAAAAGGTTGGGGACCGCTGCTGTAAATAATTCGTACTGGAACTTTCTTTGACTGGGAATCTACAGACTTCAAACATCCACCCTCTTTAACGCCCCCATTGTTACTCAGCCCCCTCCTTTCCCTAGGCCACGCCCCACCCTGTGGTGTCCCGCCCCTTCCATCATCCCTATTTTCTACGTCCTCGCCCCCTCAGCCTGGCCGCTTTCCCTCCCACCTCCCACCTCGGCCCCGCCCCTCAGCCCGGCCGCCAACCGCCAGGCTCCCCGCCGCAGGCCCCGCCCCCGCCCGCGGCCCCGGCCGGGCGCTCGGCTCACCGGCTGCTGGCGCTTCAAGCCTCCCCGCGCGCGGCCTGGTCGCCGCCGGCAGGCCCCCGCGTCGGGCTGCTGGAGGGCTGACCGGGAGCCGCCCCTCTGCCTCGTGCGAGATAGGGCCCAAGGGCGGGCGGGGCCGAGGCGCCGGTCTCCGGAGGCCTCGCGAGAGGGGCCGGGGCGCTGGGCCGCGCGTGGGTGCGGGCGGGGCCCTGGAGGAGGCCGCGCCCCGGGCCCGGAGCGGCGGGACGCCCCCTGGGGGAGTGCGGGGCTGAGGCCGGGGCTGGCGGTTACGGATACCGACTGGCGCAGTGCCGCGGAGGCGTCCGAGCTCTCCGCGTAAGGCATCCTGAAAACGTGTGTTGGGCGCCTCCCGGAGTCAGCCCGGCGGCGAGGTGCGGAGGCGGCGACGGCCTCCGGCTCCCGGACGCTCTCCCGCGGCGGGGCCGAAGAAGGCCGGAGGGAGGGGACGGGACCGTGACGGCTGGACGCTGCCCCCTCGGCTAGCAGGTGCGCGGTTGGCGACTGGGAGGCGACGCGCGTGCTCGCCAGGGGAGAGAGCGCAGCCACCTGGACGGATGGCGCTCGCCTTCGCCCGTGGAAGGCGGGGAGGGAAGAGCGAGACCGGAGTGGACCCCGCCTGTTTCTTTCCTAGTTAGACGCGGTCCTTGGAGAAGATGGAAGGGGAGAGGCGACCGGCGCTGGTCCCGCCCTCCGAGAGCCTGTTTGCGGATGGGCACCTGCTCTTGTGGACGCTGTGCTCGGTGCTGCTGCCGGTGTTCATCACCTTCTGGTGTAGCCTCCAGCGGTCGCGCCGGCAGCTGCACCGCAGGGACATCTTCCGCAAGAGCAAGCACCGGTGGCACGACACGGACCTGTTCAGCCAGCCCACCTACTGCTGTGTCTGTGCACAGCACATTCTGCAGGGCGCCTTCTGCGACTGCTGTGGGCTCCGCGTGGACGAGGGCTGCCTCAAGAAGGCCGACAAGCGCTTCCAGTGCAAAGAGATAATGCTCAAGAATGACAGCAAGGCCCTGGACGCCATGCCCCATCACTGGATCCGCGGCAACGTGCCCCTCTGCAGTTACTGTGTGGTTTGCAAGCAGCAGTGCGGCAGTCAGCCTAAACTCTGCGATTACAGGTATGGCCTTTATGGGTACTCATTGGCCCGAAATGCACAGGTGGGAGTCATGATTTCATGGAGTGGACATAAAGGCCTGCTTTAATCTCTGCAGATGACCTAAAGTGTTCATTTCAAGAAAGCAAGCTAATAAACTTTCCTGGTGTTGTGCAAGCGTGGCGGCTTTGCATTTAATCATTTGCTGAGACGATGCGTCTATCCTGCCCTTCTCAGCCAACCTGCCCTTTTCAGTAATAAAATTTGGCTCCTAACTTTCATCCAGAGGTTTCTAACTGCTGTGTACCGCTGTTGTTACTATTAATTATCTCTCTCTCTTTTTTTTTTCTTTAAACAGAGTCTCACTCTATCACCCTAGATAGAGTGGCGTCATAGCTCACAGCAGCCTCAAACTCTTGGGCTCATGTGATCCTCTTGCCTCAGCCTCGCGGGTAGCTGGGACTACAGATGCCCACCACGATGCCGGGCTAGTGTTTTCCTTTTTCTTAGAGGCGGGGTCTTGCTCTTGCTCCAGCTGGTCTTGAACTCCTGAGCTCAGGCCATCCACCAGTCCCAGCCTCCCATAGTGCAAGGGTTACAGGCATGAGCCACCAGGCTGGGCCAATTATCTCTTTTTTTTAAATAAGGAGAAATGAAGTGTTGACAAATTAACTTTTTCCTTCATCCACAAAACTGATCCGTGGTGGGTTTTGCACTAACAATGTACAGCGAAAACAAATGTCATTCCAAAGCATTGCTTAAATCTTCTCCTAGTATAGCTATTAGTGCCATGGTGAAATTGACTGGGAAAAAAAAAAACCTGAAAGGAACGTTCCTTTTGATAGATGATTTTTCAGGACATGTAGAACCTTAGATAAGTGACCTTGATTAAGCCACAATTATTTTAATGGCTTGTACATACATACCAGACAACACACATTTGTCATTATTGTCTGAAAATAGATGAAGATGTTCTTTGTTGATGTCAGAGATGGGTTAAAAAGGGATGTTGTTTCGCAGATCATCTATTCTAACTCATTTCATAATTGAGAAAATTATAGCCCCATAGATCTACCAAGTTGTAAAATAGGACTGGTTTCCAAGATTTCTAACCCCCTGGATAGGATTAGGAAGACTAAGACATAGCTTCTAGCCTCCTCTGAGCCTTAAGTCTGGATATCTTCATTGTAATGGATTTTACTTCTGACATGTAGAAAGGTCTATAAACACATTTAAGAACGGAAGTAGAAAGCTGGCGCTACACAGGAAGCTACTTTTTGCAGATTCTTCTGCAAGAAACATATGAATGTTTCTTGCAGAAGAATCTTTTCTATTTAGCATGACCATATTTTGGACAACTACAAAGTTTTGTGACCGTCTTTTTGTCTAGTGTCTTTGTTGTTGTTGTTTTTCACTGAAACAGTCTCACTTTGTCTCCCTTGGTAGAGTGGCATGGTGGTGTCACAGCTCACAGCAACCGCAAAGCCTTGGGCTCAAGCCATCCTCTTGCCTCAGTTTTTCATTTTTAGTAGAAACGAGGGGGTCTCACTCTTTTTCAGGCTGGTCTCAAACTCTTGAGCTCAAGCTCGACCTCCCAGAGTGCTAGAATTAGAGGCATGAGCCACCGTGCCCAGCCTGTGGCGTCTTTAAAGTTTAGATGTCCTTCTTGGCATCAGTAAGAGCCAAGTTACTAGTGACTTTAAATAGATTTCACAATGACTTAAGTATTGTTATATTTCCTTCCCTTCTCTGCGTCTGTGCAGAATTAGATAAGAGTGGGCTTCCATAAATAACTATTTCAAACACTCCTAATAAATAATCGTAGTGCTTCTAGTTCTCCACGTAAATGATCTTTCTAAAAATACAGATCTCATCAAGTCCCTGCTCTTCTTAAAACCCTTTAAATTGCTTGTTATCATTTATGCTGATCATCTTACATTGTAAAGTCTGAAGTGCTTAGTAATAGAGCAGGTGAGAGATACTAATGCTCTCTGGCCTCTCTGCCCTTCTAGTCTGATCAACCACCACCTGCATTACATTTTTTTTTTTTTTTTGAGACAGCGTCTCAAGTTGTCGCCCTAGGTAGAGTGCTGTGGTGTCACAGCTCACAACAACCTCAAACTCTTGGGCTTAAGAGATTCTCTTGCTTCAGCCTCCTGAGTAGCTGGGGCTACAGGTGCCCACCACAACACCCAGCTACTTTTTGGTTGCAGTTGTCATTGATGTGTAGCAGGCCCTGGCTGGGCTTGAACCTGCCAGCCTTGGTGTATGTGGCTGGCGCTCTACTCACAGAGCTACAGGTGCCAAGCCACCTGCATTAAACTTTATGCACAAATAACACTAAGCTGGTTGGCGTTTCCTAAAATATTAGGCTTTTACTTACTACCCTTCTTTTTCTCAAAGCTTTCCTCTCTTAGTATCCTTTTACTAGCTAGCTTCTAGGCATCCTTAAAGACTCATCTCATTTCCTTTCCTTCAGGAACCCTTCCCTGCCCTAGTCCTCTACCCCACCACACACACGTTTTTACTTCTTTGATGACATAACATCCTGTATCTCAGTGGTTCTCCAAGTAAGACCCTATACCGGCAACATCAGTATCACTTCAAAAGCATAGCTGGTAAAATTTCATTGACATACTCAGATGGCAGACATTTTTGTGGTTTGCTGATCCTTGTTCTAATGTCAGTCTCATAAATGAGCATCTCAACCTCACATACAATTCAGCTGTCTTGTCCAGCATACTAAAGAAGAGAACTATTGTGACAAGTAACTTTTTAGAGAAAATAAGCGTCATTGCCACCAGGGTTATTTTCCTTGTTAAGCTTTTTTTTGAAATAAATAAATAAAGCAGTCAAACTCCTGCAGAAAAATAGAACATAATTTCATGAAGTGGTCCATATTTCCATATGAGGGAACTTATTAGGGTAATGCTCTTCATTTTGCTAAGAGTTTTAATTATATGAATATTTTTATTTATCAAAACTCAGCAAGTGTGCATATTTGTCCATTTCATTGCATATAAAAATCAGATGGATTAATGAATGGATAAAAGTGTTATGAAACACTTGCAGTAATTAATTCCAGAATGTAACGGGTAGGCACATCAGTGTTCACTGGAAAAAAATTTATTTTTTTTTCTACAAAATACAGTGGAACCTCAGTAGTTGACCACTCCCACCATTGACCACCTCCTTAAGTTGACCTAATTTTCATAGACTGGACACATGTATGTATCAGTTCAGTAGGCCATGTTCCTTAAGTTGGTCACCTCTGTAGATTGACCAGTTAGTTACAGTCTCTTGGGTGGTCAACTTAGAAAGGTTCTACTATATTTAAAAAAACAAAGGAGACTTGCTAGAATACTAAAGAGTGAATTCTCATAATGTCTGTGGATCTGCTTCCAAATGATTCAGCAAAATACAAGTTTATGTTGAAAACAGAAAGAAAATTGAGAGAGATTAATTAAGAATCAAGCCAGATAAAGTGGCACACACCTATGATCTTAGCACTTTGGTTTTCAGACCAGCCTGAGCAAGACGCTGTCTGTAAAAATAGAAAAATTAGCCAATCATGCTCACACCTAGCTACTTAGGAGGCCGAGGCAAGAGGATCTCTTGAGCCCAAGAGTTTGAGGTTGCAGTGAGTTATGATGAGGCCGCTGCACTCTTCACACAGGTGACAAAGCAAGACCCTGTCTCGAACAAACAAACAAAATCAGAGTAAAGAGGGAGTTTAAAGGTATTGATTTTGCTATCCTTTGGACTTCTCTAAAAGTTTGAAATTTTTCAAAATAAAAAGGAACAATAAAGATCATAAGCAACTTGCACAATGGCACAGTATTATAACTAAAACATTAAGACATTGTTAGTACTATCTTATTTTGTAATCGGATTTGAAATCTAGGTTGATAAATACTAATTAGAGATATATAAAGACAATGATAGTTTTCAAATTTGAATATATTTCTAAAGAAAAATATTACGTAAAATGACTAGTAAGCATTTTAGCTTTAGCTTTGCCTTTACAAAGAAAAGGTTTATGATAACCATCACCTTGGTTAAAAGAATCTTTCTGAAATTTGTGAGAATCTAATAAATAAGAAATGATATGTTACAGATTAGTTGGGATAGAAAAGGTTATTTCATGAATCATGCTAGGACCAGTGCTGTTTGGGGAAAATTGGTTAGCTCTTTATAATACCCCAAAATTAATTCCAGGAAGATTAATGCAGAGGTTCTGAACTTTCTGGCTCATGGATAAAATTCCAGAAAAGCCTTATACTTTCACGAGAGTCTTAATGGAATCTGCAGTGCCAGAAGGTTATGAAACACTGAATTAAAAATGCAAATATGAAAACTGAATGGTTGGGCTTACAAATGGGGGCTTTAAAGCGTAACAGCATTTAAATAAACTACAGAAGGAAATGTAGATCTATAGTATATCAAAAAATAAGCTTAAGTACATTAAAAAGTACATTGAAGCCTGGCACAGTGGCTCACACCTGTAATCCTAGCACTTTGGGAGGCTGAGGTGGAAGGATTGCTTCCAGACAAGAGTTCGAAGACCAGCTTGGCCAATAGAAGTACACCATAAAAATAGAAAAATTAGCCAGGTATGGTAGTGCACATCTATAATCTCCTTGGGAAGCTGAGGAAGGAGGATTGTTTGAGCCCAGGAATTTCAGGTTGCAGTGAGCTTGATGATGCCACTGCATTCCAACCCAGGTAACAGAGTGAGAGAGACCCTACCTCAAGAAAAACAAAAAGACAAAAAGTAAATTTAAAAGAAATCTGAAGCATGTCTGCAATAAACATGACAGAAAAGAAGTTGATATCTTAAACAAAAGTGCATGTAGGCTTGGCGCCCATAGCTAAGTGAGTAGGGCGCTGGCCACATACACTGAGGCTGGCGGGTTCGAGCCCAACCCAGGCTTGCTAAACAACAATGACAACTGCAGCCAAAAAATAGTCAGGCATTGTGGCAGATGCCTATAGTCCCAGCTACTCGGGAGGCTGAGACAAGAAAATCACTAAGGCCAAGAGTTTGAGGTTGCTATGAACTATGATGCTACAGCACTCCACCAAGGGCAACATAGTGAAACTCTATCTCAAGAAAAAAAAAAGTGCATGTAATTATTTAAACCCAGAGAAAGATGAATATAGGATATAAATAAAGTCACAAAAGAAGGCAAAAAAGAATCTCAGCTGTAGGTAGCGATCAAAGACCTCCAAATTAAAACAAAAGAATACTTTTTCTGTCTATCAGATTATCAAGGAAAACTTTTTAAGTACTGATGAACAGTCTTAGCAAGTGTTAGTTATGATGGGTACCTTCATACACTGGTCACAAGCATATTGGACAAATGTTCAGAACCTATCTAAATGTCTTTAAAAAAAACAGAAAAGGGGTTAAATAAATTATGGTATATCCATATGATACACTGTTATACATTCTTTACAAACTATGTTTTTAAGAAATATCTGATGATGGCTAGTCACCCATGGCACAGTGGTTACAGCACTGGCCAACAGCACCGGCCAC
>NW_003852489.1:1089136-1091806 GCF_000181295.1 Otolemur garnettii
AATAATAATATACTATTTTAAAGTATATTAGTGATAGACCAATAAAGGGAGGTGTTATACCTCAGTATTTAACCAATCCTATTATATCAAGCTTAGTTTGAGACTAAGTATCAACAGACCCCCTGGGTGAGGGGCTCTTCTACAAATGGAACTTTACCCTAGAAGGGAGAACAATATAAGCTAAAAATAGTACCCTCATATTAATTTGAATAAAGTTTAAAGAAAAATAGAAAACCAGTATCAAAAACGTTATTGTGCAAGTTATTTATGGTATTCTCTTTAACAGATTATGTAGATCATTGTTCTTTAGACATCAGTAGGTCTCTTGAATAAACAGCAGTAATTACTTGACAAATCTGAATATCCAAAGGCAAAAAACAGCCTTAAACTAGAAAGAGCTCAGGGTAAAAGGGTATTTATCTTCTTTTTTTAATTCATTTAATCATAACAGTTCTTTTCTGATGCCCTTCTTCTGTTTGTCTAGTCAGATCTGCCTATCCCTGAGTGGATTAAATACTTAGCAGATTAATAATAGAAACCTGGGACCTTTCCGAGCACGCTTCCCAGTTTGGTCCATGAATTAGATCCAAACTAGAGACAAATCTGAATCCCACTGTTCTTTCTATATTTGAAAAGCAAACACAAATTGGTTTTATATTAACTGCCAAAAACAAATGGACTATTTTATTTATATTGATGAGCTAAGAGCTTTTCAAACTGGACCCTGGGAAACTCTTCAAGGGCCGAGGTCAGCAGGGCATTTGATTAGCAAGGACTTCAGGCCTCACAAACCCATCTATCAAAGCACAAATATGCATAAAACTGTTGTTCTAGATCAGCTTTGGTTTATGTAGATTATATCGACATTTGCCATGCTATAAATTAAAACCGAGAAACTGGTAAGATACTAGTTCATTTTAAAATAATAAGGATAACATAAGTAACGTATCTTTATGAAAAATGAAAATTTGGAAGGAAGAGTAAAATTATTTTACAGTTTTGTGCATTATCTGACTTGAGATTCAGCTAGATTCTCTATCTGCTTCTGTTATTATGGCACACGTCATAAAGCTTCTGGAAAACTTCGCTGTATACTTTTGAGAAAATGAGGATGAAATAACTTCTTAGTATTATTATTTATTTTAATCTGACACAGATACCCTAAATGGATCTTGAGGGTGCCAAGTCACACTTTCAGAAACAAATGATGTTCAAGTGTTACTGCTCTGTTTTCATTATGCAGATATGGTTATATTATCTTGTATTTGCCACATTCTATGCTTAAATAAGGATGAAATTGTTGTTTGTTTGTTTGTTTATTTACAAAAATGATTGGGTTTTGGGTCAATAAGATTATAGTTTAAAGTTAATGTCTTTGTTTCTTTCTTCAGGTGTATTTGGTGCCAGAAAACAGTACATGATGAGTGCATGAAAAGTAGCTTAAAGAATGAAAAGTGTGATTTTGGAGAATTCAAAAACCTCATCATTCCGCCAAGTTATTTAAGCGCCATTAATCAGATGCGTAAAGACAAAAAAACAGATTATGAAATGGTAATTAAAGGTTTTTTTCTCATGTAATTGACCAATTCTCATATAAATTATATTTAATTTGGACCAAAGTACATTACTTAAACATTAATTTTTAATCCAACATGTTAATATGTTGTTTATCATATTTCATCCTCATTTATAAGTGAAATATGTTTATAATTTCTCCTTTATAATAATATATATTCTCCAATTTTAATATCAGGTGTATCCAGATTAAGTAGAATAATTTTGAAGTATTTCTTTTTCTATTGTCTATAAGATTTGACGTGATCTGTTCTTTTGAAATTATCTGTTACTTTTATTTATAAATACTAGTTGTCTATTTTTTTGAGACTTTGGAAAAAACAAAATAAGAACAAGTGGTTAACTGATCAAAGTATTATATAATAGACATACTTCTGTCTAACAATGTGAATGTTACTTTCTTTGCATTATTACTATTATTATTGCTTAATATTTCGTTGCAGCAATTGTCTGATTTCTCTTCTGAATGTATTTATCTTCATTTGTTCTTTATGAAGTTTTTGTTCTCAATCCTTATGTTAAACATTGTTATTGTCATTAAATTTAGCCTTATTAATTCTGTGGAAAAAAAGGTTTTTTTCTCATGTAATTGATTTCTAAAAGGTTAAGTCATTGTGTGAGACAGTTAAGATTATATTTAAGAAGAATCAGAGCCAGGATTCTTCAAGTTAATAAACTTAAATAAAAGATCAAAACCAAGGGGAGGACATAAAATGTAATTATGGTGTGCCATAAAATCCTATGCTAAGTAAATATATCTGTCAGTCTGTATGTGGCTGTTAAGGAAAGATTATACAATTTATTTATTTATTTCCTATTTTAATATACTAAAATAATTGAACTATTTTGTTTTAAAATTGCACTTTTTCCAAGTTAAAATTTTATATCTTAAATGTCACTTTTGCTGGTGGCATATGTAACTCAGTGAGTACCAGGACGCCAGCCACATACACCAAGGCTGTCAGGTTCGAACCCGGCCCGGGCCAGCTAAAACAACAATGACAACTGCAATAGCAACCAAAAAATAGCTGGGCGTTGTGGCGGGCACCTGTAGTCCCAGCTACTTGGGAGGCTGAGGCAAGAGAATCGCTTAAG
>NW_003852489.1:1092595-1097138 GCF_000181295.1 Otolemur garnettii
AGGAGGCTGAGGCAAGAGAATCGCCTAAGCCCAGGAGTTGGAGGTTTCTGTGAGCTGTGTGACGCCACAGCACTCTACCGAGAGCGATAAAGTGAGACTCTGTCTCTACAAAAAAGACTGAGAAAAGATAAGAGTGCTTCTAGTGGTTGAGCCCAGCTGTTTTATGGAGAAACAAATGATTTCTAGTTGCTCTAGGAAGCTAATAAATTAGAATAATGAATCAGAATTATTGAAAGACATTTTCTACTCAATGTAAGTCCAAACTTTCTAGTAATTTGGCTTAGCAGTGTAATCAGCTGCCATATTAGTGAGTTCCTTCTTATGTGAGTGTGCAAATATATGCAGGATGACTTATCTAGAATATTGTAGAAGAGAATTACACATCAAGTGGAAAAGTATAACTTAAGGTCCCCTTCCATTCTGACAGTTCTTTGATTTTTATATTGCATAAGAGTAATGGTATTGCTTTTTGTGTACTTTTTACTTGGTACAGTTTTCATTTTAGCAAATTACAGCGTTGGTATTATTAAGGCTTAGAAAATGTGCTTGCCATCTCTGAGGTATTAAACCTTTCTCTCTCATGTTAATTTTTTTAGCTAGCCTCCAAGCTCGGCAAGCAGTGGACCCCATTAATAATCCTGGCCAACTCTCGTAGTGGAACTAATATGGGAGAAGGGCTGTTGGGAGAATTTAGGATCTTACTGAATCCAGTCCAGGTAACTAAAAAGAAAACCTTCCCTTCTTTATTAAATTTTTTCATTTTTAGCTTTTTATTTTCCCCAAATGCTATGGTTTTTAAGGCTCTAAATCACTAATCATCTGATTATAGGAAATAATAGTAATTAGAGAAAGATCAAGACATTCAAATACGTGGACTCACAGGAACCCTCGGGGTGGGAATATAAAATGGTGCCACCACTTTACAAAAGTTGGGCAGTTTCTTAAAAACTTAAACCTGAATTTATTGTATCTTCTAGCAGTCCTACCATTAGGAGTCTGCCCAGGAGAAGTAAAAACATATGTCTCACAAAGACTTGAATATAAATGTTCATAGCAGCATTATTCTTAAGAGTCAAAAAGTGGAAACAACCCAGCCACAAAATGTGTTGTGCCCAGACAGTGCAGCACCATTCATTGACAAAAAGGAACAAGCTGCCCATACATACATATTACAATAAATGTACCTCACAATGTACCTTCACTTGCTAAGTGAAAGAAACAAGACACAAGGGACCATATATTGCATGATTCCATTTATGTGACCTGTCCAGAAACAGCAAATCTATAGAGACAGAGAATGGAATAGTGGATTCCTGAGGCTAGAGCTGGGAGTGGTGAGTGGCTGCAAATGGGCATTGAGGGATCTTACCAAAGGAACAAAAATGTTCTAAACTGGATTGTGGGAGTGGTTGCACAGCTTAGTAAACTTACTAAAAATTATTGACTTGTTCCTTTACATGGGTGAATTTTATGATATGTAAATTATACTCAATTTTTAAAATAAGGAAAGTTGCTAGTCATGAGCATATACAGGAGTAACGTCTACTTGGAAAAACTAACCCCATTGTGCCACAATCCGAAATGCAATAACTTTTTTCCTTTCTATATGTATTTCTTACACTTTTAATATAACACAGCTTAAGGAAATTATAAAAATAATAAAAAAGAGGGCAGCGCCTATGGCTCAGTGGGTAGGGCACCAGCCCCATATACCAAGGGTAGTGGGTTCAAACCTGGCCCCAGCCAAACTGCAACAAAAAAATAGCCAGGTGTTATGGCAGGTGCCTGTAGTCCCCGCTACTTGGGAGGCTGAGGCAAGAGAATCGCCTAAGCCCAGGAGCTGGAGGTTACTGTGAGCTGTGTGACACCATGGCACTCTACCAAGGGCAATAAAGTGAGACTCTGTCTCTACCAAAAATAATAATAATAATAACAATTTCCTCACATTGGTTTTCATTTGTATTTTAAATTTGTTTCCTTTAATTATCTTTGTGGTTACATATTAATGCTGTAACAATTATCTAGATACAAATTTATATTTTGGGGGGTTTTTTGTTTGTTTTGTTTGTTTGTTTGTTTTTACTTAATGGTGTAAATATTTTTTCCTATTGCAACACAGTCCTCATAATTATATATTTAATGGCTAAAAGGATTGAGTGGATGATCATTGTTCATTTATCTAGTCTCCTATTGGAAATTGATACTGTCTCCAAGATTGTACTATTAGAAATAATGCCACAGTGAATATCTTTATCCATAGGGTATTTCCGTCTTTTGAAATATTTTTCTAGGATTATTTATGGAATTATGAGTATCAAAGGTCCTTCCATTTTTATGTCAATTTATATATTGCTAAATTGTTTTCTAAAATTTGTATTAATTTAGTCATTTTTTGTTTGAAAATCAATGTAAAATGTGAAATACTAGTTAAAGGTGAACTTAGCATGGTGAACAGGAAGTTGGCCATGTGATATAATGGTTAAACTATATGTTTGAAATTATATTTCAGCACTTAATTATCTGGCGAATCACAGGCAAGTGACTTACCCATCCTGCACCGTAGTTTCCCGATCAACACAATGAAAGACTAACTTCTGCTTTGTAGGCTAAGTGCAGGGATGAGCCACAGTGAATATAGAGTCTGCCGCAGTGCCTGGCATATTGCTAAAGATAGATACATAGTAGCCAGAATTGTTAATTAGCCTCATCTCTACTCATCCAGAGGGAAGTCATTCTCACAGATGAAGGACAGTATTCCATAAGAATAATTTTTTCTTTGTCTTTTAGGTTTTTGATGTAACTAAAACTCCTCCTATCAAAGCCCTCCAACTTTGTACTCTTCTTCCCTATTATTCAGCTCGAGTGCTTGTTTGTGGAGGGGATGGGACTGTGGGCTGGGTCCTGGACGCAGTTGATGAAATGAAGATTAAGGTATTAGTCTTTAAGACCTACCATAGAAGTACTTCTAAGATAAATATACAGTATTGTTGGTTTATATTTATTATGTAAATGAATATTAGAAAATATTGCTGGCTCGGCGCCTGTGGCTCGAGCGGCTAAGCCGCCAGCCACGTACACCTAAGGTGGCGGGTTCGAATCCCCAGCCCAGGCCCGCCAAACAACAATGATGGCTGCAACCAAAAAATGGCCGGGCGTTGTGGCGGGCGCCTGTGGTCCCAGCTACTTGGGAGGCTGAGGCAGGAGACTCGCTTGAGCCCAGGAGTTGGAGGTTGCTGTGAGCGTGATGCCACGGCACTCTACCCAGGGGGATAGCTTGAGGCTCCGTCTCAAAAAAAAAAAAAAAAAAAGAAAATATTGCCAATTTCAAATAGCTAAGAAGGAGATGTTATGATTAAGCAATTAGCACAACCTTTAAAACAACATATAATTGTTATATTTGTATCTTTATTGCTTTGGTCCTTAAACTTTATAAAATATTGTTACTCTACAAATAATCTGAAGAAAATATATCTTCCATATTGTAGGGACAAGAAAAGTACATTCCACAAGTTGCAGTCTTGCCTCTGGGAACAGGCAATGATCTGTCCAATACATTGGGTTGGGGCACAGGTTATGCTGGAGAAATCCCAGTCACACAGGTCTTAAGAAATGTAATGGAAGCAGATGGCATTAAATTAGATCGGTAAGTTACCTTTCCCCAAAGAGTTGTTTTTGGCATTTGGCGATATTACTTGGTTTGTAAATGAAGTCTTACACAGCTATAGAGTGAAATGTAATTTAAATGTACCTGACTGTATTGTGCTTAGATGTAGATGTTGGTGTTTCCTTTAGTTCAGCAGTTCTCAACCTGTGGGTCTTCCATATCAGATATTTACATTATGATTCATAACAGTAGCAAAATTACAGTTATGAAGTAGCAACAAAAATAATTTTATGGTTGGGGGTCACCAAAACATGAGGAACTATATTAAAGGGTCGCAGCATTAGAAAGGTTGAGAACCGCTGTTTTAGTTGCTATATAGAACTAGAGTCCGTAAGTTATGCTGAGTAGTTATCCCTAAGTTTGCATGCTCCCTTAGATGTGTTTACTTTTTCAAATGTCCTTTTAATAGAAGAACCTCATTTATCCAAACATCCAAATTGTGGGGGGGTTTTGGTTAAAAGTATTGGTTTGTTGTGTTTTTGTTTCAACTTCTGTTTTTTAGATGGAAAGTTCAAATAACAAATAAAGGATACTACAACTTAAGAAAACCCAAGGTATGTTTTTGGTGCTTCTGTTGCAAATACATTCATCAAACGTGCATGGGGGCTCGGTGCCTGTGGCTCAAGTGGCTAAGGCGCCAGCCACATACACCTGAGCTGGCGGGTTCAAATCCAGCCCAGGCCCACCAAACAACAATGACGGCTGCAAGCAAAAAATAGCTGGGCATTTTTGTGGTGGGCGCCTGTAGTCCCAGCTACTTGGGAGGCCTAGGCAGGAGAATTGCTTGAGCCCAGGAGCTCGTGGTTGCTGTGAGCTGTGATACCACAGCACTTTACACAGGGCAACAGCTTGAGGCTCTGTCTCAAAAAAAAAAAAAAA
>NW_003852489.1:1097262-1099251 GCF_000181295.1 Otolemur garnettii
GAGGTGGTTATGGAGCAAAAGAAACCTGCGTGCTCACCTCACAAGCCAGACCGTGAAGCGTGCTGTAGGAGAAAACAAGGTACAAGCGTGCTCAGTTCTGTCCCAACTGCTCAGACTAGGGAGGTTGCAAAAGAAGTGACATGGGAGCTGGTGCTTAAAGGAACAAAGGACTTCCAGGGCAGAGGGAATAGTGGTGAGAGAGTGCAAAGCATGGTTAGCAAGTAACAAATGGTACCGAGATAGCAGTCTTAAAAGATGCTCTAGAGCGAGGGTGAAAATAGCTTAGAAGACTATGCTAGGGCATAAACGAGGAGAATCAGAATGAGGATAGTCCAGAGACATTTTAAAGGTAGAGTTGAGTAAGACTTGACAACCAATTAGTACATGTATAAAGAGACAAGAGAAAATACATATTACTACTAGATATTTAGTGTTTATGACTGGATGTATGGAAATTACATTAATCATGACAAGATAAATTAGAAGTTTCAGGTTTGGGTAGGAAGAAAAGGGAGTTAGATTTTAGGCATATTCACTCAAAACGGTGTGCAACATTGAACAAAAAGCTAGAAGCTGAAGCTTATTGCCTGGGAAAAGAGACAGAGCTGGAGATGTAGGTTGAAGGATCCAGGCTGGGTTTGGAAGGAAAGAAGACTGCAAGGGCCGATAGGCTGCGTTGAGATTAAATGCAGCTGAGATCCTGAGAGCTGCAAAAGCTGTAAGAACAGTAGCGATAAGTCTGAATGCATAAGGAGGAGCCTTTCTAAATGGTCAGGCCTGAGGTATTGCATATGAAACAAAAATGGAAAGTGAGATTCCTGTCTGTAGTTAGTTATCAGCTAACTTTGAACTAAAGCTTTATTTATGGTAACTTCACCAAACAGTATAAAAATAGCTCTATGTGAAAAGTAAATGCAAAAAATATTCACTTTGCAAAAAAACATAAGGATTGGCCAAACGTAGTAGCTCATGCTTATAATCCTAGCACTCTGGGAGGCAGAGGTGGGAGGATGAGCTAAGGAGCTCAAGACCAGCTTGAGCAAGAGTAAGACCCCCATCAGTACTAAAAATAGAAAAACTTAGCTAAGCATTTTAGTAGGTGTCTATAGTTCCAGCTGCTCTGGAGGCTGAGGCAAGAGGATCACTTGGGCCAAGAAGTTTGAGAGCTAGGCTGTGAGCTAGACTCACACCATGGCACTCTAGCCTGGACCACAGAGTGAGACTCTCTCAAAAGAAAAATCAAAAGATTAAGGTTGATATATTAATTATGATGAAGGCTTGCATGGAAGCATAGTCTGTTGCTTATTCTTAACCTTTCTCACAGGAATTCACAATGAACAACTATTTTTCTGTTGGACCTGATGCTCTCATGGCTCTCAATTTTCATGCTCATCGTGAGAAGGCACCATCTCTGTTTTCTAGCAGAATTCTTAATAAGGTGTGTTGGATAAAATAACATTTCCTGCTTATCACTGAAGGTACAGTAAAAATCAATAGTTCAATTATATTTAGCACTCTTAGATTTGGATTGAGATAACTTCAGGAACCATTTATCTGCTCTGTTGTGTAAGATCATCAAATTAGATCCTTAAATGTCTTTTATCAAAGTATTTTATAATTATAACTAATATTTTTAAGTTCAAAGTAGGGATGATTGACAGGCCTGGCATGGTGACTCACACTCTGGGAGGCCCAGGAGGGCAGATCACCTGAGCTCATGAGTTCAAGGCCAGCCTGACCTAGTGTAAGACCCCATCTCTAAAAATAGCCAGGCATTGTGGTGGGCGCCTGTAGTCCCAGCTACTTGGGAGGCTGAGGCAAGAGAATTCCTTGAGTCCAAGAGTTTGAGGTTGCTGTGAGCTGTGACTCTACAGCACTCTACCAGGGGTGACAAAAATAAGATTCTATCTCAAAAAAAAGAAAAAAAAAATGGGGGCTGTGCCTGTGGCTCAGTGGTTAGGGTGCCCACCAAGGGTGGCGGATTCAAAC
>NW_003852489.1:1101341-1102705 GCF_000181295.1 Otolemur garnettii
CCCAGAAGGTTCTAATTTTAACCTTTGAATAATTAAGATGGAGGTAGTGGGCGGGGCCAGAGGTTCCATACCAAAGCATCCCTTTTGCTCCCCTTCTTTCCATACCTAGTCCTCTCTAAGGAAACACAGTTCAGCATGCGTGTCAGAACGTCTGGGTACAGTATGATTTTTCTTAATGTTTACAGGGTTTGTTAGATTGTTTGGATATCATATTTTCCATCTATTTTTTATAGGCTGTTTACTTATTCTACGGAACCAAAGATTGTTTAGTGCAAGAATGTAAAGATTTGAATAAAAAAGTTGAGGTAAGCTACTAATACCTTTTCCAGAGTTTTCAGTAATCTCTGGATTATAACATTTTCTTAACAGAAATGCTAAATTTTCTGTTAACATATTTTGCTTACATATATGGAGCATTTGTGTGTCAGGCACTTTGCTAAATTCTCACCGCAACCCTATAAAGGCAGGTATTATTATATTTCTGTTACATAAAAGAGAGGACTTTGAAGTGAAGTAGTTTGTCCAGATTCACAGTTAGTGCCCAGATATACATGTCATCAGGATGTGAATCCAAGTTTTTCTAAATCCGGAGTCTGAATGGCCTCTGTTCATACAGGATAACAGAAAGTTATCTAATACAGGCTGAGCATAATGGCTCACACTATAATCCCAACACTTTGGGAGGCTGAGGCAGGAAGATTGCTGGAGACCAGGAGTATGAGAGAAGCCTGGGCAACATAGTGAGACCCCTGTCTCTACAAAATAAACGTTAAAAGATTAGCCAGGCATGGTGGCACGTGCCTGTAGTTCCAGCTACTTGGGAGGCTAAGGCAGGAGGCTTGCTATAGTTCAAAGCTGCAATGAGCTACTATGATCATGCCTATGAGGAGACACTGCACTCCAGTCCAGAGTATTTTCTTCTTCCTGGGCTTTGATAGTAGTGGTAGAGTAAAGCTACAAGATAGTATTTTATTCCATTGTCTGATATTTAACATTTGTAGAAATTGTTTTCTATTTGGATTAGAAAAAAAATTGTGAAACCACCCACAAAATGCCAGAAACTGTCCTAGATATTGGAGATGTGATGATAAATTCCTTGCTCTGTCTTTGCAGTGTAAGAAAAAGATGTTTAAACCACATTGCAAGGCAGCACAAGAAGTAATGTGATAGGGAAAGTCTGCGGTCTTGTAGGAACAAATAAGAGTGGTACATAACTCATGGGCTGCAGAGAACGTCTAGGGAAAGGAACAGTAACAAGGAAGGTTTTCTAGAAGTGACAAGCTGGCTCTGAAAAGTAAATAAAAATTAGCTAAGTGAAGAAGGAGAGGAAGGTTGTTCTAGACTGAGAATAGCATGTGCAAAAG
>NW_003852489.1:1103145-1111405 GCF_000181295.1 Otolemur garnettii
AGTCTCACTCTTGCTCAGTCTGGTCTGGAACTCGTGAGCTTAAGTGAGAGTACTGGGATTACAGGCATGAGCTACCAGGCCCAGCCCTTGGACTTATTTTTTATTTATTTTTCTGTCTCACTCTGTTGCCCAAGCTAAAGTGGAGTGGCATTATCATAGCAACCTCAAACTCCTGGACTTAAGTGATCCTGCCCTAGTCTCCTAAGTAGCCAGGACTGTAAGGCATGTGCCATTGCACCTAACCTGGAGCTGTATTGCATCCTGTGCATAGTCAGACCGCTGAAAGGTTGTAATTAGGGAATGATATATTGGCACTTACAAGTGTCAGTGTGCTTGCTCTGTAAGGAATGTATAAGAGGAGAATAAATGGTGTTCTGCACTAAGGTACTATCAGGAATAATGCAAAGAGAGAGAGAAGTAGCATCAGTATTGCCCAGTGATTAATCAGATGTGGAGCATAAAGGCAAAGAAGTCAAAAATAACTCCCAGGTTTCTGGCTTAGCAGCTGGGGTAGAGGGTAGGGATACTGCTCTTTCCTCCTTCTGGGGACAGGAAGAGTAGTTTGCAGAGAATTTGCTCAACTCAAGTTTTGTGCACGGAAGTTTTAGGTGCCACTGTCAGTGAAAGTGTATTACATAGGAAGTCAGACTTAGAGATCAGGCCCAGGTCTCTTTCTTGCACCAGAAAAATAGAGTCGTCAGCACAGAGGTGGCAATTAAAGTCGTGCAAGTGGCTAAGATTGCCCTTTAGAGTCCATAGCTTGAGAAGAGCAAGGGGCTTAGTATGTAGCTGTGAGGATTGCCATCAACAGACAGCAGGAAATGGCGCTGTTCATAGTGACTGTGGGGGAAAATCCAGGGAAGAGGTGTCTGTGGTTCCCAGGAAGCAAAGGGAGAGAAAGTTTCAAGAAAACACTGGCTCAGCAGTGCCAGGTGCTACTGAAATAGATAACGCCTGGAAAAACCAGGGGACTTAACAAAATGGGTGTCATTGGTGACCCTGATAGAAACAGTTGCACTGAAGCCATGGGAAAGGCCAAATAATGCTGAGTGAGAAGTAGAAAGCAGTCTCTGTATGTAACCTCTCACGTGAAAGTGGGTGTGAATTCTAAGTGGATACGTGTGGAAATACTGTGCCTTATAGTAACTAACTGTTTGTATTTTTTTTAAAGCTAGAACTGGATGGTGAGCAGGTAGCGTTGCCTAATTTGGAAGGTATTATAGTCCTGAACATCGGCTACTGGGGCGGTGGCTGCAGACTTTGGGAAGGGATGGGGGACGAGACTTACCCTCTCGCCAGGTATGCACATTTGTAGTCTGTGTTTTTATGTCACTATTTTCTTAAAGCAGGCTGTTATTTATAGACTTAAACACTTTTCCCTGAAATTTTCTTTTCCATATATCCTGAGAGTATGAATATTTAAAAAATTGATGGTTCACCTAATGTTGAAAAGTAATTGCCCTAACATAGCTGATTGTATTTTATCACACCTTATTTTCTATATTTCCTTTTCTAATTTTAGACACGATGATGGTTTACTGGAAGTTGTTGGAGTATATGGGTCTTTCCACTGCGCTCAGATTCAAGTGAAATTGGCAAATCCTTTTCGAATAGGACAGGCACATACTGTGCGGGTAGGTGAAATATCACTGCAGTAGGCTAATTTGCTTCAGTCCACTTCTAAGCCAGTGATATGTAGAGGAAAGAGTACACACAACAGATTTCTTTAAACAATGGGTTATGGCCTATGCACCTGATCACCCTACACTGGAGGCTTGAGTGGAATGAGGAAGAAATGGGAAACATGGCTTAAAATCCAGTTAAAGAAATAAAACACTCGGCTTGGTGCCTATAGCACAGTGGTTATGGCACCAGCCACACATACACCAAGGCTGGCAGGTTTGAACTCGGCCCAGGCCAGCAAAACAACTGCAACAATAAAATAGCAGGGTGTTATGGTGGGCACCTGTAGTCCCAACTACTTGGGAGGTTGAGGCAACAGAATTGCTTAAGCCCAAGAGTTAGAGGTTGCTGTGAGCTGTGACACCCTGGTGCTCTACCAAGGGCAACATAGTGAGACTGTCTCCAAAAAAAAAGAAAGAAAGAAAGAAAGAAAAGAGAAATAAAACACTCACTGAAAAAGAATCACTTCCAGGGGCGTCCATCCACCAGCAGTTGGCTGTGCATGCTTATCTAAGAGTTGTCTTGGCCTTCCATTTGACCCCACAATCCCATTACTAGGTATCTACCCAGAAGAACAAAAATCATTTTACCACAAAGACATTTTGCACTAGAGCAGTGGTTCTCAACCTGTGGGTCACGTCCCCTTTTTAACAATGAAAATACATTGTGGCATTAGGAAGGTTGAGAACCACTGCACTAGAGTGTTTATTACAGCTCAATTCATAATTGCCAAGTCATGGAAGCAACCAAAGTGCCCATCAACCCATGAATGGATTAATAAATTATGGTATATGTATACCATGGAGTACTATTTAGCCCTTAAAAAAGATGGAGACTAGAGTGGCACCTGTGGCTCAGTGGAAGGGCACCGGCCCCATACCTTGGTCCAAGGGTGGCGAGTTCGAACCTGGCCCTGGCCAAACTGCAACAAAAAATAGCCAGGTGTTGTGATGGGTACCTGTAGTCCCAGTTACTCGAGAGGCTGAGGCAAGAGAATCACCTAAGCCTAGGAGTTGGAGGTTGCTGTGAGCTGTGACCCCCAAGGGTGATAAAGCAAGACTGTCTCTTAAAAAAAAAAAAAAGAAAGAGACTTTACATTTTTTATATTTACCTGAATGGAGTTGAAAGACGTTCTTCTTAGTAAAGTATTGCAAGAATGGAAAAATAAATATCCAGTGTACTCCATACAATATGAGATGGATATATAAACAATTACATGCAGGTTGGGTGCAGTGGCTCACGCTTGTAAATCCTAGCACTCTGGGAGGCTGAGGCAGGTGGGTTGCTTTAGCTCACAAGTTCGAGACAAGCCTGAGTAAAAGCGAGACCCCCATCTCTATTAAAAATAGAAAATCTGAACCAAGAGGATCATTTGAGCCCAAGAGTTTGAAGTTGCTATGAGCTGTGACACCACAGCACTCTATGACCAGAGTGACAGCTTGAGACTGTCTCAAAAAAAATAAAAGGGTGACACCTATGGCTCAGTGAGTAGGGCGTCGGCCCCATATACCGAGAGTGGTGGGTTCAAACCCGGCCTCAGTCAAACGGCAACAAACAATAACTGGGCATTGTGGCTGGTGCCTATAGTCCCAGCTACTCTGGAGTCTGAGGCAAGAGAATAGCCTAAGCCTAAGAACTAGAGGTTAAAAAGGAAAAAAGAACTGGAGGTTGCTGTGAGCTGTGACGCTACAGCACTCTACTGAGGGTGACAAAGTGAAACTTTATCTCAGAAAAAAAAAAACAATTACATGCTCATAAGAACAATAATAAAACACTAGTATAGTCCAATGTGGAGATAGAGGAAAGCGGGAGGGGGAAGGGGAGAGGACATATGGCAGAAAGAGGGAGGGCATGAGGTGAGATCTCACCTCATATGCACGTTGTGAGGGTGTATAACACACCCCCTGGGTGAGGGGCTCTGCTACAACTGGAACTTGACCCTGGAAGTAAGAACAATGTAACCTAAAAATTTAATCCTCATATTAATTTGAAAAAGTAAAAGAATACTCAAAAAAAAAAAAAAAAGAGTTATCTTGGGCCATACCTTAAGTACACAAATACCAGCAAAAGTTGGTGAGCCCAAAAAGGTCCAGGCATAATTTTCATGATACCCTCCCAGATAAGCATTCATAGCCAACCATGGGCCGCAGTTGGACACCCCTAAATGCGTACATGTTTAAAGGACTGGGTGATATTTTTAAGGAAGACCTTCCTGAACTTTAGGAGGACTGACTTTTTCTAATTATTTGTTTCCTAATATCAGCTGATTTTGAAGTGTTCGATGATGCCAATGCAGGTAGATGGGGAACCCTGGGCCCAAGGGCCCTGTGTTGTCACCATAACTCACAAGACTCGCGCATCAATGTTATATTTCTCTGGAGAACAAACCGATGATGACATCTCTAGTACTTCGGATCAAGAGGACATAAAGGAGACTGAGTAGACGGATAAGGACATGAAAACTTAGCATAGAATCCTCACAAACAAGTAGATCCATCTGAAAGTAGATTCTCTAGCAGCTGTTTAGTCTGAACTCACTAGTAGTATAATGGGTATGCATTTATGTAACTAGCATCCCCAAACAGCCAACCTCCAGTTATTTACAAATACTTGGGGATTTTTTTCAGCGAAATACTTGATCATATATATTAGCTTTTAAAAAGTCACAAAAAGTTACACTAAAGTGAAATGTATTTTGTGGCTGCATGTTTTGAGAATGGAATTCACGCTGGAGTACATGGATACACTGTCTCATTCCTTACTGAACCACTCAGTTGATGGGCACATTACTTATACTACCAACAAGATGGAAGTGGAAAGATGATTTCTGTCTTACTTTTAACATGGTGACACCATGGATTTTACAAATTAATTTGCTTTTTTGAAAGGAAATGATTAGTGTCAAGCCAGCATGGTTAATTCTGGGCACTTCCTGCAGCATGCCTCAAGATTTCCTGCAGCCCAGTCTATGTATATATTGACAATACTTAAAATTTTTATTATAATTTTTATTTTAGGAACATGTTCAGACCGCTTAATGTTGTTTGATGAACCCTGTTCACAACCATGTGGAGCTGAAATTGAGGATCCTTTTTCTAATCCTAGCATAGCCAAAAGAAAGCCAGATAAATGAATTGGTAAAAAATAAGATTCAGAGCACTTTGGATTAAAAGTTCCAAGTTGGATAGTTCATCAACTTCTCTTTTGATTAAAAGACAAATGTCAGCAATATTTTCTCTCTTTTTTTTTTTTTTCAAGACAGAATCTCATTCTGTTGCCCTGAGTGCTATGGCATCATAGCTCACAGCAGCCTCAAACTCTTGGGCTCAAGTGATCCTCTTGCCTCAGCCTCCCATGTAGCTGGAATTATAGGCACCCACCACAATGCCTGTACAGACAGGGTCTCACTCTTACTCAGGCTGGTCTTGAACTCCTGAGCTCAAGCAATCCACAAACCTAGGCCTCCCAGAGTGCTAGGATTACAGGCATGAGCCACTGCGCCAAGCTAACAATTTTTTTTTTAAAAAAACATATTTAAAGGAAACTTTATCAGTCAGATTAATTGCTCAAAAAGAAAATCAAGACTGACTGATAAATTTTAAAAATTCAATAGTCTTGTAGTGTTTTAAATTACAGTCGTCTTTTATATCCAAAGTACTTAACAGAATTTCCCATTGGGGAGGTGAGTGGATAGAAACCTCTGCTAAATGTTTATATCATATTTATTTGAAAATGAGAGAGATATATATTTTTAGCTTATTTATTATTTACCTTGTGGTATGATACCGGTGTTTTAGTGTTTACATTATATAGCTTTATTTAATAAGTTAAATTGATCACATAAATTCTGCTAGTCACAATCAGAAATTTAGCCTATTGACTAAGTAATTTAAATCCTAATTAAATTCTCTGGACAATTATATTATCCATGTATTCTTATTCCCTGGAAGTACTCCCCAGTGTTTAAAAAAAAGGAGGAGGGCAGGAAAAGCACTGGGAAACTACTTTTGGATAACTGAAAGCCTTGTTTCATTGTTTTATTTGTCCCTCAATTACCGGAAACTGTTTGACAAGCTAGTTTCACAATTACCCATTAGAGGGTGCTCTGCTGCCACTGTTGACAGGCCACCCCTAATGTCCTACAATTAGGCAGATCCAGTGGGCACCCAGCCTAGTGTTTATCTGACACATGGCCCATAAGTAGGCCTGGTGGTCTTTTTGACATTATTTCTGAAAGCTTAGAAGGTATCCCCGGAAACACCATTAGCTCCATTTAAGGGTCTGTTGTGAATCTGTCATCCACAAGTTGCCATAAACTTCGACGCATCATCTCAGGCCCAGGCTGAGTTTCAAAGGAGCAACTTAGTAATGTATACAATAACCAGTATGTTATATAAAACATTTTTGTTTTGCTAAATTAACCTCTTCCAGATCTCCATGGGTGGTCCTAAATTCTAGTATTGAAAGAGTCTATGAGCAGGTCTGTTTTTAGCTTATTTATATACATTTCACAAAACCCATGGCAGTGATAGGAGAGTTTTACAGATTTTCTTTTCTGGATTGATCATGTTCTCAGTATAATTAAGTTTATCCTTTAATTCATGATCAAAATTGTGAAGCAATTTTGATAGAAGCAAAGCAAATAGTTAACATAAGCTATAGGAATTAAAATAATCAAAATAACTGCATAGTTTTTTAAATTACTAAAACTAACCATACTATTACATTGTAATTATAACAGACTGTGTACAGTGCCCTCATGTATTTAAACAGATTGATTTTTCAATGATCAGAATCCAGTGAGGTTTTATCCTTACTGACCCTGTTTCCTGCTCCCTTATTCACTCATTCAGACTTAATTTTTAAGCTATTTCAAAATACCATATCATAAAACATACTGTCTTATTTTAGCAAAATTCACTCTTTTAGGCACATTTACCCAGCATTTCAAATAAAAATATAGGCATGTGCCTTGTTTAAATAAATACAGTTTATAAGACTTCATGTTTGTAAGTTATATATTAGGGTAATAATTGTTAAGTTACCAGGAATTCTATACTTTACACAATCAATTTGCCATCAGATTTTCCTGCACCATTTAAAATCATCTTGACATTTAAAAAGGAACTTCTACATTCTCAGGAAGACATACATGAAGTAAATCCTATCTCCAGATCTGTTTTCAGGTTTCTCTCATCTTTCACTGTCCTAATACATTCCTAACTCCTTATAAACTTAGTGGCTTAAATACTGAATACCTGGCAGCTTTTATAGGTCCTTTAGGCAGGTGAAGATAATTTTCACTACTTTGGTATGTTTCATAGAAACATAACTGACCTGTGTTTTAAAATGCAAGCCATCTGATAGTAAGATTACATGACTTATACATGTTTTAGGTTTTCTGCAACAATTAGCCATTGAACTCCTACTGTAGCTCATGTTTATAAAAATTTTATAGTCAAAATTATTTATTTTTATTTTTTTAGGGTATGTCCCAAACGTATAGTATTTGCTTTTTAAAATACATTTGCCTTCTTTGAGTTATCAAATATACTGTGACTTGAAAATTGTGAAGTCCTTTTTGCGC
Organism: Otolemur garnettii; assembly: GCF_000181295.1. Classification (NCBI taxonomy): domain Eukaryota; kingdom Metazoa; phylum Chordata; class Mammalia; order Primates; family Galagidae; genus Otolemur; species Otolemur garnettii. The sequence continues at coordinate 1,110,416 of NW_003852489.1, forward strand.
TGTAAACATGAATACTACCAGCATGTCAAAGAAAAAATAATTTTTTTTGTAATATAAAGTAAAATTGTATTTAGTGTATATTATTGAATTTTAAATTTGCACTAACTCAAGATCTTTAAAGGTTTATATTAATTTAAAGATTAATGCGGTACTGAAAACATAATTTGGCCAAAAAGGTCAATAGAATGGGTGATAATTTTGTGTGGTTTTCCTTCAACATTGAAGCAAGAACCAGCACTTATATTAAAAAAAAAATTTTTTTAATTATACCCAATTTAGAACAGTGGAATGTAAGTAGGTCTAGAAACAAATCTAGAAATTTAAAAATCAAAAATATTGTTATTAATACTAATAAGAATGAAGGTACATTCTCAGCAACAAGACAGATAAGGTGGTTTTGGTTTCACTTTTAAAGAGTATTCCTGTCTTTTCTCAAATTTTCACATTAAGGCCTGACTCCCATTTCTCATAGTATCTGCGGCATCAGAACTACCTGGGCAAGTTATTGATAATAGCAATTCCTGCACCCAGCCCTTGACTTAATAAATCAATGTCTCTGAAGATAGGGCGTAACAATCTGTTCTGTTAATAAGGACCTCAGGTGATTCTCATGCATACTGACGTTTGAAAGCTGCCAGTCTGTACCTCATGTGTTCACCCAGGGCTTCTGCCAGGTGGATACTATGCAGAAAAATTAATTGCATGTTCTTAAAATTATTATTCCTTCACTCCAGTAACTGTCCTCTTCCCCAAAAAAATAATTATTTCTAAATTAAGATGGAAAACCTTGTTCGTATCCTATCTAAATTGCTATATTTGGTTGAATTCTATTATGTAAAAATTGGTATGATTTGTATGTGGAATCATAGTTTTTGGACTGTGGATCCATGAGGTCTTAGAGAGTAAGGAGTTCTCCTGCTTTAGGAGCTAGTGCAGTGGCCCCGAGAGCAGCAAGCAGTGAGGCTCCTTCCCAGGGCAGTCCGCACAGCC
>NW_003852489.1:1111898-1113389 GCF_000181295.1 Otolemur garnettii
TTTTTTTTTTTTTTGGTGGAAATAATATTTTGGAGGTTTTAGTTGCTGCTTTGAATGTGGCCACTTGGCAGTTTCACAGTTGTTAAGGGCATTTTTATTGAAGAGTAAAGCACTGAACTTGTGTTTCTAATTTTAGTATACAGATAAATTATATTTAATGTTAGATATGTAAATACACATACACATACACACACACATATATATATACACACACACCCCCATGGTCCTGATTGTGTAGTCAGTACATGAGGCTCGGAAGTCCCAAAAAGGTACATTCCACAATTCCAGGGAAAGATGAGAAAAATGTCACCCTGTAATACAGATGTTTATAAAATTCAAAAGATCGCCTTTAGCCATCTGTAAGAATATCTGCAGAAAATAAGCCACCTAGAAACTGTAAATACAGTAAAACCTCCATAGCTGACCACTTCCTTAAGGTGACCTAATTTTCACTGATTGGTCCACGCACCACATATACATATCAGCACAGGAGGCCTAGTTCCTTATGTTGCCCACCCCTGTATGTTGACCAGTTTGTTACAGTCCCTTAGGCAGTCAACTTACAGTACAAGTGTATGGCCAATGGCAGACCAAGAACACTTCTCAGTCTCCATAAGGATGTCTTGGGCTAGTTCACCATTAAAGAAAGGCATCAACCCAGAAGCCTCTAAAAAGGAGAGAAACTATAATCTAGGAAATGGCCATGGCACGATACTTTTGGGTGACTGACTGACATGACTTGAAAAGCTAGGAAGCTGGGCAGTTTTCCTTATTCATCCAACAATTTCCAGGCAAGAGGGCATCCTGCCGCATGAGTACATCTGCCTGGCTGAGAAAAACACCATGGCAGGGCACTTGGTGCAGCTTGACTGGTGGCGGCTCACAGAGGCATCTATTCTCATTACTCCAGGCTGAGCTCTGCCGGCAGTCTTTCAGATTTGGTCTGAACCCCGCAGATGAATTGGCACTCTGATTTGTATTTCTGTGTGTAAAGTATAGAGCCTAGCCTGAGTCCTGGCCCCAGTCACTCTTCCAGGTGAACTGACTGCACTGGACCCCTTAGCCCATGGTGGTGAGGACGTGTGTGTTGACTCCACCTGGGCGGCCTGCTGGCCACTTGCACTTCCCCTCCCCGACCACAGGACTATGTACCTCCCACTCATCACCCTGTGTTCTTTGCTCTTGTTGTGTTGGGTTTGTGTTGTTGCCAGTACCTAAGGATAGAGATGTGAATTAAAGCGTTTGATATGTTGAAGATGTTCGCTTGTTTTTTAATAAAATTGAAAGCACAGCGCTTGAAAGTATGATACTGTGTTATTTTTTTGGCACAGCAGTGAGATAAACAGCTTTGAGTTAATTTCCCGGAAAAGGGTCCTTGCGCTTTAGCAAGGCAAACATACTATGTAGCAAGTTCCAGGTCAGATACTTTTGGATAGAAAGAATACAAACTTCATATTGCACGTAGCCTAAGGTCACAAAAGGTCACAAAGC
>NW_003852489.1:1115524-1117489 GCF_000181295.1 Otolemur garnettii
CTCTGTAAACGTCTTCAGCACACCTTGACTGGGCTCATGGCATTAGGCTAGAGATGCTCCAACCTTTTATCATTAGTTGGAGTCTGTAATCGTGTGCAGCAGGCATCGTTAACTCAGTTTTACATGCTGATAACTCAGAGCTGAGATTGACCCCGGGCCATCCTCTGTGTTGTCCTTTTATAAGCAACACAACCATCAGCCCCAACAAGAGTATCCAGAAACTTGCATATTAGCAGATACATCATGGTGCCAAGCACTAGGAATGCTGGAGTTTCTGATATGACCCTCAGAGGGACTCCCCATTGTCAAAGAAACGTATACAAAGATAAATTACTCAAGGAAGGAATTCAGAGATTTTAATGAGCCAACAAATTACGAATTGATTATTGTAAAAAAAAAAAGTCCAAAGCACAATGAAATTTTAGAGTTTATTTGAGTAAGAAGCAGTTCATGAATTAGGAAACACCAAACTGAAAGGGGCTAAGTGTTCCAATGACAGAATGTCAGAGGCGAGTATTTATAGAGTGGACACTGAAGCCAAATTAAGACAATATTTGATTGATGGCAGAAAGTTGCCACTTTTGGTTGTCCTTGTTACACAGGCCCTAGTCACATAATCATGTGTTCATGGGCTGCTTGTAATCAACTGAGGTTAAGTTTCATTTCTGTCTAACCTAAGCTTTTACCCAAAATGACTCAAGTTTCATTTTTGTTTGTAGTTTGAGCAAGGTTAAGGCTAGTCTCAAAGGTTAGTTGGCTTTGTTGGGGAGTTTTCCAGGCCCAGTCTCCCATTTTAATTTTGTTAAAGGTTATTTTATTAAAATAAAATATTGTAATATTTTATTAAAGGTTACTATTTGGTCATCCTCCCAACAAGCTGAGAGTAACCAAATGGCATGGCATTCTTCTCAGTTACCACCATTGACATAGACACTGGGACAAAGAGTCAGGTGGATGTCCTCATCAGTAGTCAGGGTTCAGAGTTACTGTCAGCAGTCACATAGGGATGGTTTCCTTATGGCAACTGAGGGGACAGTGACTTCTGGAAAGCATGTAAAGTCTTAGAGAAAATACAGTGCACCAGAGGGATAAACACAGTGACAATAAGGAGAATGATAACCAATTAAAAATACCCCCTGCACCAAGATTCCCAGGAACAGAGACTTAACCTACTGTATGTATAAAGCAAAGGAAGCCGTGCCTATCTGATGGAAAACCCATATTTGTTCTTTAAGGTCTTTAAAACTCAGGGCAAGAATACCTGCTTGTGGACATCAAAACAATACTTTTCAGCCTGCTGCAATGACTCACACCTGTCATCCCAGCACTTTGGAAGGTCCAAGTGGGAGGATTGCTAGAGGTCAAGCATTCAAGACCATCCTGAGCAAGAGCAAGACCCCATCTCTACAAAAACTAGAAGAATTAGCTGTAGTCCCAGCTAATTGGGGGCTGAGGCAGGATGATCACTTGAACTCAGGAGTTTTAAGGTCCCAGTGAGCTATGATGCTGCTGCACCCTAGCTAGGGCAACAGAGTGGGACACGGTCTCAAAAACAGAAATAAACCAAAAAAATAAATAACACTTCTCACCAATTAGAGCACAAGCTCCTCCCTGTTGAGCAAGGAACTCTTCTATTATGGAGTACTGTGCAGGCCGAATGATTCATCTCAGATGGTACTATTGAAGAAAATTCAAAGTATCCTTAATCCAACTTTTTTCAAGAGTAACTGAAATAGTAGTAGTAAACAATTTTCCCAATTCAGAGACTCCCAGCTGAAGAAAAAGAGCTCTTACCAAAGAATGAAATCTGAAACTGAGTGTGATGGGTCACCTGTAATCCTAGCACTCTGGGAGGCTAAGGCAAGTGAATTGCTTGAGCTTAGAAGTTCGAGACCAGCCTGAGCAAGAGCAAGACCCCTGTCTCTACTAAAAACAGAAAAACTAGCTGGGCATTGTGGTAGGCAC
>NW_003852489.1:1117684-1118743 GCF_000181295.1 Otolemur garnettii
AAAAAAACAAAATAATGGAATCTGGGCCTCCTTTGTATGATTAGATTTGAAAGATCACAAGAGGCTCATTTGTGAGGGATCACTTTATCTAAAAATATCCTAAGTTAAAGATTTGATTCACATTTAAAGAGTCATGTCTGGCCATCTTAGGTAGGAGATAGCCCAAATGTCCAGACCATTTAGGTGGAAAACCTTTATATACAGTGAGGCCAAAAAAATGTATACACATTTTCAAAAAGAAAAAAATTGTATTAAAATTATAATAATATATATCAATAACAAAAGATGAGTACAAGTCACATTGAGCACTTCATGTGATCGCAGAAGTTAAACACAACTTGAGTATTACAGATTTAATACAGTTATTTCCTTTCTTTAAACGTGTATACATTTTTTTGGCACCGTCCTGTGTTGCCATACAAGGTGAATAATTCAGTATCATTGAGAGAAAGGGTCAAAGTGGATCCCATTACCCACTGGGTGGGGATGATGTCAATGTCATGGTTATTCTTAGTTACATCTGCATCTGTGCATGATCAGGTGGAATGCTGGAGGTTGCTGTGAGCTGTAATGCCACGGCACTCTGCCCAGGGGGACAGCTTGAGGCTCTGTCTCAAAAAAAAAAAAAAAAAAAAAAGATTTGATTCACATTTAAAGAGTCATGTCTGGCCATCTTAGGTAGGAGATAGCCCAAATGTCCAGACCATTTAGGTGGAAAACCTTTAGATACAGCGACACCAAAAAAATGTGTACACATTTTAAAAAAGAAAAAAATTGTATTATAATAATATATATCAAAAAAAGATGAGTACAAGTCACATTGAGCACCTCTTGCGATTGCAGAAGTTAAACACAACTTGAGTATTACAGATTTAATACAGTTATTTCCTTTCTTTAAACGTGTATACGCTTTTTTGGCACCGACCTGTGTTGCCATACAAGGTGAATAATTCAGTATAATTGAAGTTTTAAGGTCCCAGTGAGCTATGATGCTGCTGCACCCTAGCTGGGGCAACAGAGTGGGACACGGTCTCAAAAACAGAAATAAACCAAAAAAAT
>NW_003852489.1:1118763-1123677 GCF_000181295.1 Otolemur garnettii
GTAGTAGGAACATGGCTCAGTGCCCATAGCACAGTGGTTACGGCAGCAGCCACATGCACCGAGGCTGGTGGGTTCGAGCCCAGCCTGGGCCAGCTAAACAACAATGACCGCAGCAACAACAACAACAAAAAAAAGTAGCCAGGCGTTGTGCCGGGCACCTGTAGTTCCAGCTACTTGGGATGCTGAGGCAAGAGAATCACTTAAGCCCAAGAGTTCTGAGGTTGCTGTGAGCTATGAGGTTTCTGTGAGCTATGACACCATGGCACTCTACTGAGGGCAACAAAGTGAGACTCTGTCTCAAAAGGAAGAAAAAAAATTATAGTAGGAACAAAAAACATTTTGATGTATTTGATAAATCAACCCATGTAATGCTGTCACCAATCAAGGATGTTTGATTTCCTCTCCAAATACGCCCTGAGTATTCATCTATCCAATAAACAAAAATAGAATTTACTTTGCCTAGTGGAATTATAGTGACATTGCATTTGCCTCTAGCGCTTCCATTGAACCAATGCCTGTTTTCAGTGAGTTCTCTGATGATATGAGGGAGGGTATCAGGGTCGTGTTCTGGTGTTAAGTCTGGGTCACTATATATAGGAGTTCCGTCTCTATGATCTGTGTGTCAAACCAAAGAGTTTGATTTCCGAGGGAGTCTGGAACACCACCTCGATTAGTCCAGATCCATTGAGTTTTCTGTGCACAAAGATAAATTGTGAATGATGAAATCAATATTAATCATAGGCCACCCCTTTGCTTCTCTTGCGTCTGCCCAGTGCCAAGTCAATCAGTCATAAATATCACCCAATCTGCCAAGAGAAGGATACCAGACCTTTTCATAAAGCCAGCTTCCCAAATTATTCATCCCAGTGTGTATAGGAGCAGCTTCTAAAATTAGTTGTGATTCTTCCCACTCATCGCCAGCAGTTGCCTTGGTTAGTGCTTTGGTTTGAAATGTATCCCCCAGTTTCATGTGTTGGAAACAGAATCCCCAAATTCATGTAGTGATTGGAGTGAGGCCTTTGGGAGATAATTAGGAGTAGATAAGATTATCAGGGTGGGGGACCCCATGATCAGACTGATAAGAGGAGCTGTGACTTTCAGTCTGATACCAAAGCTTGTGACTATGATTTGCCATGTTTCCCCCAAAATAAGACACTGTCTTATATTTATTTTTTCTCAAGAAGGCACACTAGGGCTTATGTTCAGGGGATGTCTTATTTTTATTAAGTATAACACAACAACCTACATTTATTCAAATACAGTGAAGTCATCTTCTTCTGGAACCTGACAGGGGGAGCCGACCTTGTTGGTGGGACTAGCACTATTGATGCATGAACTCCTTTCCCCTAGCCGTTCATACCTGCAGGATAGGATGCCTGTGACCGCAAGAAAAAGAGAGAAAGGAGCTGTGGCAGATAAAAGGTATTCCAGTCTTCCTTACAGCTCGGCACCGAAATGCATGGCAGGTCAAGATGTAGGATACCTAGAGGAAAAGGCTAAGGGGTCTCTCAATATCCTGGCCCTTGGACTCTGTGTAGATGATAGAAATAGGGGGGCACAGGGCATCAAGCTCACACAGGCAAGGCCAGAGCCAAGTCCTGGCAGAGTCAACCAGCTCAGTTACAAAGAGCCATTTTTGAGCTTAGACTGTTTGTTTCTTGTATAGATAGCAAAAAGAATAAGCCAAACAGTGTTTTTTGTCTCATACACCAAACGCGAATAGCACCCAAAAAGGGGGCTGATGATGCAGTGTGTCCGTGGAGCTGATCCTGGAAGATGTGTTCCGAGGGGGCAGAAAGTCCCCCACCTCGCCCAACCCCGGAGGTCAGAAATCATCTTAGCACAACTTCCCAGGAGAGATAAGGAAGCAAAAGGGGACCAGGTCCTTGTAGTGGCTCCTTACAGACCTCTCAACCCCCACATCTGGGAAGATCTCAAGGGGTTTGGCCAAGACGCAGGTAGCCGCAGTCCACATCTCTGCCTAAGTGGATACATGTGAGGTCACCACACAGGGGAGAGCTGGTTTTGAGGAACAGAAGGTAAGCTTGGTATTAGAGCCCTGAAAGTCCCATTGAGACACTCAGGTGGAATTATTCAGGGCTGGTCAGCACGAAAGGTGTGGATTTATGTGTTGTTTCAGAAGTGGTGGTCTGGTTGTGTGACTGTGGGCCCGGCTTCAGGACCTGGCTCCCCTCCTTACTAGGTGTGTGTTTGGGTCATCATGAATGGGGACAAATTACCTGAAAACTTGGTGGCTTGGGTAACCTTTCTTTTGCTCCTGAATCTGCCGTTTGAGCAGGGCGGTTTTCAGATGAGTCTATTTTCCTCCCACTGTCAGCTGGGATGGCTCCAAGGCTGGAGGCTGGAGTGGGCGATTGACACTGGCTGTTGGCTGGACCCCCAGCTGGGGCCGGGGCCAGGGCCAGAACACCTACAGATACCTCTCCACATGGCTGCTTGGCTTCCTCACAGCGTGGTGTGTGAGGTTTAAGGGCAGTGATTGGAGGGGGAGGGCCAGACAGAAACCCAATCTCCTTTTGTGACCTAGCCTCAGAAGTCACACAGTGTCATTTTTACTGTATTCTGTTCACTAAGTCAGTGACAAAGCCCTAGCCAGTGTCTTTAGGAGGGGAAGCTGACCTTGTCTCTTAATAGGGGTGTGGCAAGGTCCTGCAAGTACAGGACTAGAAATGATGTGACCGTTTTTTGGAAAATGCAATCTGTGACCATGTTAATATCACTTCTGTTTTTTTTTTTTAGACACACAGTCTCATTTTATCCCCCTCTGCTGCTATATATAAAGTGTGCTGACTTCTCACATCCTCCACTCAGCCCTGTGGGTAGGTTCTGGTACCCTATTTTACAGATGAGTAAACAGGCTTAAGAGATATGTTAGGACCTTGAAAATGTTATTTATGCGGAGTGAAATAAACCAGACTCGAAAGATAACTATTATATGATTCTACCGTATGAGGAACCTAGAACAGGCAAATTCGTAGAGACAGAAAGTAGAAGGGTGGTTCCCAGGGGCTAGAAGGAGGTAGGAATCCAGAGTTATTGTCTGGCATGTTGAAAGGTTCCGGAAGCAGGGCACGGTGGGGGATGCCTGTAATCCCAGCACTCTGGGAGGCCAAGGCAGGTGGAGTACCTGAGCTCACAGGTTCTAAACCAGCCTGAGTCAGAGTGAGACCCCCATCTCTAAAAATAGCCAAGTGTTGTGGCAGGTGTCTGTGATCCTAGCTACTTGGGAGGCTTGTGGCAAGATAATTGCCGGAGCTGAAGAGTTTGAGGTTGTTGTGAGCAATGAAGCCATGGCACTCTACTGAAGGTGACAAAGTGAGACTCTGTCTCAAAAAAAAAAAAAAGAAAAGAAAAGGTTCTGCAAAGATAGTAGTGATGAGTACATGACATTGTGAATGTGCTTGATGCTACTGGATCACACATTTCTAGTTAAAATGGTAAATTTTATGTTTTATATATTAGACCACAATAAAAACACAAGTGATGGAAGGCACCTGTGGCTCAGTGAGTAGGACACTGGCCCCATATACCGAGGGTGGCAGGTTCAAACCCGGCCCTGGCCAAAATACAACAAAAAATAGTTAGGCGTTGTGGCGGGCACCTGTAGTCCCAGCTACTCAGGAGGCTAAGGCAAGAGAATCACTTAAGCCCAAGAGCTGGAGGTTGCTGTGAGCTGTGATGCCACAGTACTCTACCAAGGGGGATAAAGTGAGACTCTATCTCCTAAAAAAAATAAGTGGAATCTTATTCCCTTTTGCATGAATATGGGCTGGGCTTAGTAACTAGAAGTGGCATAGGAGGCTCCAGAGACTCTGTCATAGAGAATGGTGTGGTGCTGGTGGAGCACTTGCCCTTGGAACCCAGATCTTTCTTCACTCTCTTAAAGAGAAAATCTGCCTCCTGGGAAGAAAGCAAGCCGTCATGTGTCAGGGCCACAGCTAGTTGTAACAGCCAGATGCGAAAGCCTGAAAATGAATCCAGACCCCAGCCTTCAAGCCACACCGGAGGCCACGGGAGCGCTCCCTTCCAAGCCCTGCCTACACAGAGTGCAGATTCAGGAGCAGAATAAATGTTTCCATCCCCAAGTGGGTTGTGGTTGTTACACAGTGGTAGATACCAGAACATGTGTGTAGCAGACAATAGTTGAGTATTTCCCTTCTTCCTTGCAGCAGACCCCCAGCTCTGTCCAAGTGACAACCAAGTACTCAGGGAAGGTGATAACACCCCAGCTCAGGGATAACCAGCATGCTAATCTCAGTCTCTTTACAACTGGGGTAGATGTGTGAGCCAATTCTAGCCAGTGGGATGTGAGGGGGAGATCTGCAGGGTACCTCCAGAAAAGGCTCGCTGGCTCCTGCAGGGCATTGGAGAGACAGAGTCAATGTCACGACTGCATATGATGCCTGCAGCATTGCAGTTGTCTTCTGACCACAAGGACAAAGCCAACAGGCCAAGAAAGGCAAAGTGGAAAGAAGGAAAGAAGTCTTGCTGACAGTGTTGAGACACTGCACCAGCAGCCCCAGAGCCACACCATGGGGTGCCCACTGCACCAGGACTACTGGTCATGTGAGATGACAGCTTTCCTTATGTTGTAAAGCTGAGTTTTCTGCTCATTGCCACCACAAGCAATGGCATCCTAACTGGTAGGTTTGTGTAGAGTCCTGGTGTCATTACCAGGGATGCAGGAAGTGAAAATAAAGGTCAGCCATGATGATGATGACGAAGAAGAAAGTGTGGGTTTGGGGGGGGGGTTGTTTTTTTGTAGAGACAGAGTCTCACTTTATCACCCTCAGTAGAGTGCTGTGGCGTCACACAGCTCACAGCAACCTCCAACTCCTGGGCTTAGGCGATTCTCTTGCCTCAGCCTCCCGAGTAGCTGGGACTACAGGCGCC